>NC_090437.1:1043337112-1043644035 GCF_031143425.1 Pleurodeles waltl
GATGCCTATCACTAATGCCTTTTACCAGGAATGTCTTTACAACGAAAAATCGTTGTTAAGGCATTCGTGGTAAAGGCATTAGTGGTAACAATGAGGTCATTGTTCTGACCTCGTTGTTCAGGCATTCGTTGTTCCGGCAGGCGTCGTTCCGACATACATCCGTCTAGCCCCAATGCAGGCACCCTTGAGTTATAGGCAGAAGGCTGCACACTTAAAAAGACGAAACAACAAGGAGAAATAAAGACGTTTCTCCTCCTTGCGTCTCCCTTGGGCATTCCCAGATTTACTAACACTGTGCCATTATCCAAGGGTGGCTGCATGGGAACTCCCATGCTCTACCCATGAAACACCTCCCTGGGTCAGAGTAATGCCAAACAGTGATTTGCACTGCTTTGCATGACTTCAGATTTATCAATCCATTCAGGGCCCCACACAGTGACTGCGCATGGCTTAAGAAACCTTGCTTTAGTGTTGTGTTGTGCCACCTTGCGTGATGAAATTGCGACACAACACATTGATAAATATGCCCCCAGATTATTACAGGCCCAAGATAAAACAATCATATCTCATCTGGTTTGAAATACATTGTTTAAGGATAGACACAAGGCAAGCTTGTCAAGAAATCTGGTTTTGTTTTGGTTCAAATGACTGCTTTAATTTTAAACATTAGCCAAAGTAGTTTTCGTTTTCAAGGATACTATGTGTAGTACTCACAGAAAAGGAAAATGAGTGTGCTTTTGTAGCAGTTAAAGGCATATGGAAGTTAACACTACTTAAATATTTGGTCATAGCACAGCCCATACGAAAATACACATACAAAGGTCCAAGCACTTTCCATTTCGAAGAGCATTTAAGACTGTTACAGGAAATGTTAACTGAGTAGCATTGCGACTGAAATTGTCCACCGCTGCAAAAGCCTGCAGGAAGAGACAGCTGAAGGTTAGTGAAGATATGAACACATGCCAGGAACCACACATCTGCAATAAAGCGACAGTCTTTAACAACTGCTTACTCTTTATGGAGTCAAAGTTGACTGAAGTAACCATAAATAAAAAAAAGACATTATCGTTGATTGATGAAGAATTTTATTGGATAATGCACCCTTAGATGACATGCAGGATTGAATGACATTTAGGAAAATATTTTGCACTCAAGTATATTCATTTTAATGTTCACCAATTTTCAAGACCGAATTGTTGTCTGTAAAGAATCTGTCTTTCTTTGTGCCACCCAAAAGTGTTCGTCTTTTTATGGACCATAATTGTGCTGTAAGCCCTGTTCATGAAAATGTGCTGTTAAACAGGTTTCATCTTATTGGTTAACTTAACTCTCCAGTAAGGCTGTTGCAGAAGAAATTGCACCAGTGGTTTGGAAAGTAAACGTTGTATGGATTTCAGTGTCTATTTATACTACCCTCATGTAAGATAAACATTTTTTCAGAATGCGCCATTATGCACACCCTGGGATGTGGTTTTCAAGTAGGTCGAAGTAGGGCCTTCCCCCAAACATTTTGCATGCTTACCTCCTCTTTTGTTCCTCTTTTTGCTGTCTCTTTTTGTTGACTTAGGACTCTCAGCACTTTACCACTGCTGATGCTGATCAGTGCTAAAGTGCATGTGCTTCTCCCCTAAACATGGTAACATTGGTGTATACACAACTGGAATATTTAGTTTACTTGTAAGTCCCTTGTTAAGTGGTATACCATATATCCGGGACCTGTAACCTAAATGCTACTGGTAGGTCTGCAGCACTGATTGTGCCACCCATACCAGTACCCTTTCAAACCTGCCTCCATTCTGCCATTGCAGTGCCTGTGTGTGCAGTGTACAGCCACTTTGATTTGGCATTTAAAAGTACTTTAGAAGCCTTAAACTCCCCTTTCATTACACATGCCACCCCTAAGGTAGGCCCTAAGGGCAGGGTGTTGTGTAAGTAAAGGTAGTGACAACTAAAGACAGTTTTCACTACTGTGAGGCCTACTCCTCTCAAATGCTAGTACTGGGAATTCCTTAATACCCTTTTTATTAAGCTGTAATTCCTGATTAGAAAGGAGTAGCTGTATCATGTTTTACATCTTTGGAATGATAATGATAAAACCTCTTTAATGGCAAAGTTGGATTGAGCATTATTATTTTAGAAATACCACTTTTAGAAAGTGGCCATTTCTCTGCTCATAATGCTCTGTGTGCCTTGTAACCTGTCTCCAATACACATCTGGGGTGGGTGACAGCTACACATTCTGCATTCCCTTTAGGCAGCCAATAAACACAGGATGGGGATGTGAAGGAGAACCCATCTGCATTCATTCGAATTCTGATTGCTCTTCCTGGGTAGGACGATGGAGGGGGAGCTGATACTTACACCTGAATAGACAGTGTCCTGTGTCCCACACAAAGGGCTGATTACCCCCTACGGATAGCCTGGGGCCAGAACTCTGCACTTCAAGGGCCTGTTTTGAAGCCACCTCCACTTTAAAGGCACAAATGGGTATAAGTGCTGGGCCTCTAACCTTATCAAGATAGTACACTATTCAACCTGTGAAGAGCCCAGCAAGGATTAAGGACTGCTGTGCTACAAGAATTGCCATTCTGTGAGACTGCTGCCTTGGAAGGACTGCTTTTTCCTTTGCTGAGTTGCCCTGCTGATCTCTACCCTTCTGAGAATGAGGACTGGACCCATCTCACTTGAACCTAGAGTGACTAAAAGGGTTTTCTGGCTTTTCCCTTGTTCTGAAGTCTCAGGGCCATCAAAGACTTCCTTCAACCTCTCAACAGTACCAGGTCTCTAAAATCTGTAAGCCCTGCCATGACAAGTTGCGCCAATCCAATTCTGGGACCTTGAAAGGTGATTTCTACTGTGCTGATCCATCAGAGCCAACGCATCAATGACTTTTCACCAACTGGAACAGACACATCTTCCATTGATGTAGCTGCTGCCCGATGGCATTTCGTCAACAGATTGCGTGACTCGATGATGACAGACTGTGCGGCTAGAGCACGATGCATTGCTTACATCACAAAGGGGTTCGTAGATAATGCCTTCTTTGGTTGTGCGTATTGGAACTGACGCATTGCCTACATTCGCGGGACTGAACAGATGCATCACCTCCTCTGCTCCATGCATCAATTCTTCAAGATCAACGCTTCCTCCAGCCAAGGCACTTTTTGAGCGCGTCTTGTGCGAGTCCTCCATCGCAGTCAGCCTTAATCTTGGATTTACCCCAGTCCAGCATTACCTCAAGTAACCTGTAAGCACTATTGAGTTCTAAGCACTACTTTTTGATTTATTCTTTAAAAATTCAGAGCTCCAGTTCTACTTATTGAATTTTTGTTCTTTTTGTCTTGTTTCCCTCTTAATAATATAATATATTATTCTCCTGTGTGGAGTAATTTTGTGGTGTTTTCATTGTAATAGTGTGTGAGTGTGTTGCACAAATACTTTACACATTGTCTCTTAGATAAGCCTGACTGTTCTGTGCCAAGCTACCAGATGGTGAGCACAGGTTATCCTTTGGTGTGTATATAGCTTACCACAACTAGAGTGATGGTTCATGCTTGTACACTATGTATACTGTGAAAACCAGAAACCCCAGTTATAACATGGGGAAAGAGAAGAAAAGTGTCTTTGACATATTGAAAAACCTACTTTCATATATATTAGCTAATTCACCTCAGAAGAGCCCATGGTAAATAAACAGGAATCATTTATTAATATAGAAATGAGGGGCATCATAGATATTTGGGAAATATATCCCTTCACAGTGATCAGTTTCAAAAAGTGTCTCATAGCCTTAGTAACGCAATATTTTCCAAGAACAAGCCTTGTATGTATAAAATCATCTTATTGTAGTTTGGCCTGGTAAAATGATAAAGTTGTCAATTGAATGTATTTACAACTTAGTTTAAATTACCTAATTCACTGGTGTAAATATTTGTTTGATAACCTTAGTGAAAATGGACTTTCTAAAAGTTAACTTTGTGCCACCTGAAAGTAAACTTGTTTAGAACTGGTGTGCTTCACAGTCCTGCACCAGCAACTGAATGTACATCGCTTCTGGTTCTTAACAATTCTTTACTTAGAAGACATTGGCTTGGCCTCTGCCAGCAGAAGTAGTGTTAAGAGTGGTCACTTAGCATGGATTAGCCATCTAACAGGAGATAAAGAACAGTGGGAACCCAAATGAAAGATTTCCTAGTTCTCCCTCTGAAGTGAAGTCACGATTCTGAGAGGGACTATTAGGAACTGAAATCAGGTCATTGCCAGAGCCACCCTAACATTTTGTCTGTGCTGCCCAGAAGAGGGACAATGAATTCTAGCACTATCTCCATAGAGGGATGGTGAGTAACAGGGCCCCTGTGTGTAGAGAAGGCTAGGGCCATCTTAGACAAGGAATTCTGGAAATGTTGGCAATAAAAACAAGCATGTGCAATGCTGTAGGTCTCACATTTAAAAGAGTTAGAGATATTGGTGTTGTAAATGATAATGGCCCTCATTACAACCCTGGCGGTAAATCCCGCTTTCCGCCGTGCAGAAGACCGCCAACATACCGTTGCGGCAGAGGAATTCCGCTACAGGTATTACGACCCACAGCTCGGAATCCCGCACAATACAGACACCCACACAAGTCCGCCACACCCAAGGTCCGTGATAAACTGGCAATAACAAAACCAACACCTTCACGCCAACAGGAATATGCCCACACTATCACAACCCACGAATCAACGCAGCGGTCTTTCAACCGTGGTAACCCATTGGTGGTACACACCACCGCGCTCAAAATACACACACATATGCAAAACACAACCACATTGAACAATTCAAAATACACACACCTGATACACATACACACACCACACCCACACATTCCCACCACTATAAAACACACACCCACATCACCCACAAACCCTTTACTACCAGAATTTTGAAACCACGCCAGAGAGAGACACTACCAAAAACAACACCAGCATCCACAGAGACCCAACACCATCACTTACATCATCCACGCACCTCAAACAACACACACCAACACATCCCCTCACACATCACAACAGACACCACCTCACACATCACCCACACCACATCATGGCACCTCAACGACACCCCAGGTTCTCTGAGGAGGAGCTCAGAGTCATGGTGTAGGAAATCATCCGGGTAGAGCCACAGCTATCCGGATCACAGGTGCAGCAGACATCTTTGCAAGGAAGATGGAGCTATGGCGTAGAATCGTCGACAGGGTAAACGCAGTGGGACAGCATCCAAGAACACGGGATGACATCAGGAAGAGGTGGAACGATCTACGAGGGAAGGTGGGTTCCGTGGTCTCCAGACACCAGATTACTGTACAGAGGACTGGCGGTGGACCCCCACCTCCTCCCCCACAACTAACAACATGGGAGAAGCAAGTCTTTGCTATACTGCATCCTGAGGGCCTCGCAGGAGTAGCAGGAGGACTGGACTCTGGTAAGGCAAATCTTTACTACTATATCCCCCACCCTACCTGCATGCCATCACATGCTCCCACCCTTACCCTCACACCCATCACCCTAACAACCCACAGATACCCCACCAACATAACCCACACATCCCAAAACCAAGCCCTGCATGTAACACAAATGCATGGACACCCATCACCCAAGCATGTCCAGTAGAGAGACTCACTAATGCCCCAAAATCACCAATCACACAAGGATCAAGCTAATAATGCAAGCACTGGAGTACAGGGTCACTCACCAATTGCACACAATGGCACACACACGTACAATAACTATGCATTTACATCCCAACAGGACCCCTACTCAACATCACCGGACAGGAGGTGCCAGACATATCCATTCCCCCCACAGAAGAGGCCCACAGTGATGACAGCAGCTCTGCACAACTGGATCAAGATGACCAGCCCGGCCCATCAGGGACCTCGGGACAGTCGGTTCCCCTGACACTGGCACAAGCCACCACCTTGCCTCCCCCTCAGGAAACACCAGCACAGCACCCACCCAGCGGGCCCATCCCTCTGTCCCCAGGACACGTCAATCAGCAGTGTGTCCACCACTACAGGGTACCCAGGCAAACCCACCAACCCAAGAAAATCAGGGACCTGGTGGCAGTGGCAGTGGGCACACGGTTCAGAGGACAGAGGCACAGGATAACAGGGAAAATGGGAGGACTGCTGTGCGACAGGGGGAGGATAGGCCCAGGGAACCCAATCTCCACGAGGCACTCTCCAACATCATGGGAGCTTACCATCATTCCCAGGAGATGATGGCAACGGTACTGGTCAAGTTTCAGGAGACCCAGCAGCTGCAGGAGGAACACTACCTTGGGATCAGGGAGGACTTGAAGTCCATTAATACCACCCTGGTCACCATTGCAGGGGTGCTGGCAGACCTCGCTAACACCAGGAGGGACACAGTGGCACAACAAGGGGCCCGTGCAACTAGCCTGGACGATGAACAGCCCTCCACCTTCGCCGGCACTAGTGGACAGGAGGCACTGCCACAGGAACAACAGGACACCAGCACCCCACCCCCTGCAGATGGAGAACCACCCTGCAAACGTTCCCTGAGATCCAGGAACAAGACAGAGAACAATGCCAAGACCCCGCCAGGAAATGAGACCCCCCTGAATGTCACCCTTCTGTCCCACTATGTCACCCTGTCCATCGTTAAACTGCGATTGCTCCACTTCCTATGCCCCTTTGGACAATACACCTGTGAAACAAATAGACTGGACTCTGCCATGGACATTCCTCCACCATCCCCCAGCCCATTTTACAACCCCCTCCACTTATTTGCCCAGGAATAAACACACTTCAAACACAAAACAATCTGGAGTCAGTCTGTGCTTTCACAAATGTGTAATTGCAACAACTATGGAATATAGCAATGTCAATTTACTTGTTCACATACCAATGTAACACAGCTGTAGGCCAGCAGTAAACTTAGCAGAGGGCACAAAGTGGGACCCAAATCTGTGAAATGGAAAGTCAAAGTGACAAGTCAGGGTCTATACACTAAATGAAAATGACACACTTATGCGAGTTCCAACAATAGAATCTGATGTGGGAAGCAGTGGCATCTTCTTACCTGTGTCTCACTGGAAGTATTGCCTGATGATGTTGTTTCGGTTGTCAATATCCTCTTCTTCTCCCTCCTCTTCTTCACTGTCCACAGGCTCCACAGCTGCCACAAGACCACCATCTGGCCCATCCTCCTGCAGAAAAGGCACCTGGCGTCGCAAAGCCAGATTGTGCAGCATACAGCAGGCCACGATTATCTGGCACACCTTCTTCGGTGAGTAGTAGAGGTATTCACCTGTCAGATGGAGGCACCGGAATCTGCCCTTCAGGAGGCCAAAGGTGCGCTCGATCACCCTCCTAGTTCGCCCATGTGCCTCATTGTAGTGTTCCTCTGCCCTTGTCCTGGGATTCCTCACTGGGGTCAGTAGCCATGACAGGTTGGGGTAACCAGAGTCACCTACAAATGTCGAGGGACAACGGTTAGACACACCCTAACCCTTAGGGGCAGAGACCTATGTCAACTGTATTGGGACCTTGACCTCACCTATTAGCCACACACAGTGCCTCTGGAGTTGCCCCATCACATAAGGGATGCTGCTATTCCTCAAAATGTAAGCGTTATGCACAGAGCCAGGATACTTGGCATTGACATGGGAGATGTACTGGTCTCCCAAACACACAATCTGCACATTCATCGAATGGTAGCTCTTCCGGTTTCTGTATACCTGTTCATTCCTGCGGGAGGGACAAATGCCACATGTGTCCCATCAATGGCACCAATGATGTTGGGGATATGTCCCAGGGCATAGAAGTCACCTTTCAATGTGGGCAAATCCTCCACCTGGGAAAACGATGTAGCTGCGCATGTGTTCCAGCAGGGCAGATAACACTCTGGACAACACGTTAGAGAACATTGGCTGGGACATCCCTGATGCCATGGCCACTGTTGTTTGAAAAGACCCAGTGGCCAGGAAATGAAGTACACACAGGACCTGCACTAGAGGGGGGATTCCTTTGGGATGGCGGATAGTTGACATCAGGTCCGGCTCCAACTGGGCACACAGTTCCTGGATTGTTGCATGATCAAGTCTGTATGTGACAATGATGTGTCTCTCTTCCATTGTCGACAGGTCCACCAGGGGTCTGTACACCGGAGGATGTCGCCATCTCATCACCTGCCCCAGCGTACGTGTCCTGTGGAGGAGAATAACGAGCAGAGAGTCATCCAACACTGAGGTATCACAATGTTTAATTTTCAGAAACGTAATAAATCCGCAATGTGCCGGTATCTGTCTATATTCCCGGCCTAGATAGATGTGACACAGTTTACATCCATCCCATGTGGCCTCCTGAAATGGCGGCTGCCTGACCTGTAAGGTTGGACAAGGAGATATGAGGTAACTGCGCTGGCGTTCTACACCGTCGCGGTGGGAGGTCGAAGACCGCAGTGCAATTCAGCATTGGTTAACATTGGGCCCTATGGGTCCCAGGAGCCAATGACGATGTACGCCGGCGGTGATACACTGCGGCCACTAGATTCGGGAACGCTGCGGGTGAATAAGACCGCGCGGCGTTTTTCCCCTTTTTTCCGATATTGAGTCACTCTGACACTTTGATGGAGATAATATTCGATGACTACCTAACGATATGATTATTGTGAATATATGAAGTACAGTAAGCCCTGATGAAGTCCTTAATGAGAGATACTTCTCAGAGGATGAAACACGTGTTGGCTGTTCTTATGGAGGATATCTGAACATTATAAATAGGCTGTTCCTTTGGAGGATTTCTGAACAGTACTAATAAAACTTGGACCTTGATACAAACACAAGTTTGGTTGATAATTTACGAAGAAGACTGGATATACGTACAACGTCTAACTCTGTTTTTATACCACGAGTGCTACGACTTTTGTTTGTATGCTTTTGTGTTTCTCTGGAAACATTGGAGGATTGAGGGAGATCCTCCTGTCAGAAGCACCGTGCCATGAACTAAATGTGTGATTTATTCTATGGACTTTCTGTGAGCGCCCATATCCTATGAGTATCTTCCTCGTTGTCACTGTTTTGATTACGCCGGCGGTGACGGTACGCATCGCCGCGGACATGACCGCCATTTTCTGTCTGTTCACTCACTTGATACCTGACCTTCAATAGGAGAGAACCTACACTGCAAGTGCCGCTGTGACCTCAGTCTGGAAGCGACGATGGCTCATGTGTCTGGGGAAAGGGCCCCTGCCTTCACTTCGGAGGAGTTGGAGAAACTAGTGGATGGGGTCCTCCCCCAGTACACGCAACTGTACGGTCCTCCAGACAAACAAGTGAGCACAATGTGAGCATGATGCATGAGCAATGCCTGTTTTGAGTAGTGTGGATGGAAGATACATGGGGGTGGGCTGAGGCCTGCATGTGCGGATGGGGCGTGTATGTGCGTCAGGGCAAGGGTGGGAACTGGGGTCCAATGAGCATGACGGTCCGGAAGGGTAAGTTATTTCCATTTCCCCCTGTACCATTCCTCTAGGTCAGCGCCCACAAGAAGAAGGGTATTTGGTGTTCCATCGCCAAGGACGTCCGGACCCTGGGGGTCTGCCACAGACGGAGCACCCACTGCCGTAAAAGATGGGAGGACCTGCGCCGCTGGAGCAATAAGACGGCAGAGGCCCAGCTGGGGATGGCCTCCCAATGTGGGAGGCGTGCCCGTCGCACCATGACCCCCCTGATGTTCCGGATCCTGGCGGTGGCGTGTCCGGAGTTGGATGGGCGCCTGAGGCATCACAGCAGCCACAAGGGGGTGAGTACACTCTCATTCAGCTGACTCTGCGCGCATTACAAGGTGTCTGTGTGGGGGAGGTGGGTTCCCCTAGGCCAGGGCGAAGTTTGTAGGCAAAGTTCCTTGTGAGGCAGGCTAAGTGGCACCCCAACTCAAACAGTGGCAAGAGCCATCTACATCTAGTCAGGCTCCTGTGACTTCCAGGTGTGCAGCAATTGGTGTTAGGCCTCGTACTCCATGGTCCGGTGAAATTTCTAGAAACTGTTAGTGCATGGCGTGGTGCAGAGGGCTGCTCCCTGTGTGTTGTGTCCGCCAACGGTAGTGGTGTTGCATGCACTGAACATGTCTTTCTTCTGTCTTACCCCCCTTTTTGTGGTCTCCCTATTCTTGTGTGCAATAGCATCATCAGGTTGGGGAGCATTGGCATTGGAGCAGGAGGGAGCTGCAACCCCCTTGGCCCTGGAGGGTGAAACAACAGAGTCTGAGGCCACCAGTGGGACTGAGGGCGAGGGGAGGTCCACGGTGGGGACAGGAGCAGACAGCAGTGACAGTGACTCCTCCTCTGATGGGAGCTCCCTTGTGGTGGCGTGCACCTCTGTGCCCACCGTATCAACGGGCACAGCCGCCACCCCCCCACCAGCACCGCCCTCCCAGCAGCCCCTCAGCGTGTGTCCTGTGCCCGCTCACCCAGAAGGGTGGGCATCTCCTTCGCCCCAGGCACCTCAGGCCCTGCGCCAGTCAGCCCTGCTGCCCTCAGTGAGGAGGCTATTGACCTCCTGAGATCCCTCACTGTTGGGCAATCTACCATTGTGAATGCCATCCAGGGTGTTGAGAGGCATTTGCAACAAACAAACGCATACCTGGAGGGCATTCATTCTGGGCAGGCAGCCCAACAGAGAGCATTTTAGGCTCTGGCCTCAGCACTGATGGCAGCCATTGTCCCTGTGTCCAGCCTCCTCCCTTCAACTTCCTCCACCCAGACCCAATCCCCTGTACCTCAGCCTATCCCAAGCACACCATCAGACCAGCATGCACACTCATCAACACACAAGAGTGGCTCAGGCAAGCATAAGCACCACGCATCCCACAGGCACTCACACAAGCACCATCCCCATGCAGACACAGCAACATCCACAGCCTCCACTGTGTCCCCCTCCTCCACGTCCTCCTCCTCCCTCCCTGTCTCGTCTCCACTCACACCTGCATGCACTACATCCTCAGCCACTGCCTCCATCACCAGCACGCCCATCACCACATACCGCTCACGTGCACTCTTCTCCCCCACTACCATGCACACTTTCTCGGTGTCCTCTACCAGTGTGTCTGTGAGCCCTCCTCCCAAAGTACACAAACGTAGGCACACACCCACCCAACAGCCTTCCACCTCACAACAGCCTCCGGCCCATGCACCTTCACACAACTTCAGCAGGCGTACACATCCTACAACCACTACCTCTGCCTCCACTCCCAAACCCCCTCCATCTTCCCATCCCAGTGTGTCTAAGAAACTCTTCCTGGCTAACATTGACCTCTTCCCTACAACCCCCCCCCCTCTGTCCTTCCCCCAGGTCCCAGCCCAGCACCTCAGCCACCAAATCCTCAGCCACAGATGGCGCCAGCAACTGCTGGGTCATGGAGTGCGCCACCCATCAGAGCTGCCAGTGTGCCACGTAGCGAGGGCAAGGACATTCCGCCACCTGCCAAGGTGAAAAAGGTGCCCACATCCTGGAGAGAGAAGCCTAAAGTACCAGCCACCAAGGGCTCAGCAAAAACCAAAGGGGATAGTGGCAAGACAACTGTGGCACCAACAAAGCTGGGGAAGGGCCAAAAGCTGAAGAGAAGGTCAGGAGAGGGCATGGTGGCACCGACTGAGGGACCAGTGTCACACTTTCTGTCCATGACCACGTCAACCTGTACGGCGGTGAACACCGCTAGCTGCCCGCCACCACAACCGCCACCTGCACCGTCACCTGCACCGCCCCGGGCATGTCTACAGCCTCAGCGACAGTCCCAGGCCTCTTCCCCAGTGGGCAGCCGTCCGAGGCTGCAGGAAATGTCCTGCTGTGTCCCTCTGCAGGTGCTGACCCAAGCACCGCCGCAAGCACCGCCGCAAGCACCACCGCAACAGACACCGCCGCGACAGACACCACCGCAAGCCCTACCACCTGCACCACCCCCGGCATGTCCACAGCCTCAGCAACAGTCCCCAGCCTCTTCCCCAGTGGGCAGCCATCCGAGGCTGCAGGAAACGTCCTGCTGTGTCCCTCTGCAAGTGCTGACCCAACGTCACCGCCAGCACCGATGCAAGCAACCGACGCCAGCACCGCCGCAAGCACCGCCACCGGCCCAGCGGCGTCCTCTGACACAGGCACCACAGCTGACATGGCTACCATCCCCAGTGGTCAGTCGTCTGAGGCTGGAGGAGAGTTCCTGGACCCTGGGCAGCTTCCATGAGGCATTTTTTCCATCACTGTGGGGTATGTCGCTGCCTCCATTGGCATATCATTCTACCTGAACCTCGCCAATCTCGTGGCACGCACACCCAGGTGAGGGATTTGTACCAGCCACACTGCACGTGGAGCACTCAGGGCACCAAGCCCCCTCTAGAACCGGTGGAGAGATACATCCACTACCTCTGTCCTTGGCAGGATTAAGCACTCTGGGCATCAAACCCCCTCCAGAACCAGTGGAGAGATACATCCACTACCTCTGTCCTTGGCAGGATGAAGCACTCTGGGCACCATGCCCCTTCCAGAACCAGTGGAGAGATACATCCACTACCTCTGTTCTTGGCAGGATGAAGCACTCTGGGCACCAGGCCCCCTCCAGAACCAGTGGAGAAAGACATCCACTACCTCTGTCCTTGGCAGGATGAAGCACTCTGGGCACCATACCCCCCCAAGGACCAGTGGAGAAAGACATCCACTACCTCTGTCCTTGGCAGGATGAAGCACTCTGGGCACCAGGCCCCCTCCAGAACCAGTGGAGAATCACATCCACTTGAGAGACTGTGGCTTTGCACTCCCCAGGATAAAGCAGTGGTCAAACCACCCACTGGAAAGACTTGAGAGACTGTGGCTTTGCACTCCCCAGGATAAAGCAGTGGGCAAACCACCCACTGGAGAGACTTGAGAGACTGTGGCTTTGCACTCCCCAGATTAAAGCAGTGGGCAAACCACCCACTTGTGAGACTTGAGAGACTGTGGCTTTGCACTCCCTAGGATACATCAATGGGCATGGAGCCCCATCGTGTAGCAGTGGCATTGTGCGTTCATCCGGCTGAGGTGACCCCCTCCCCCTGAGGTGCCTGTATATTTTCGATCTGATGCCCCAGCACTGTTCGCTCCGTTTCGAGTCAGGTATCATGTTTGGGCCTCGCCCATGCATTTTGGGACCAGTGGTCCACGGACAAAGATTAGTACACTATCCGGACTTGTGCAGTTGCTGTACATATTTGTATATACTGATTTTTGAGATTGCACTATCTTATTTGTATTGATTACAATCGTTACAATCATTTCCTTTTGTCATTGTGTTCTTCCAAGGGGTGTATATGTAATGTTGCTGCATGCATTTGTGTGTATGGTGTTGTGGGAGAGGGTAGGGGTGGGAGTATTGCGTGTTGCGTGTCACTCTCTTTTCCCTCCCACCCTACCCTGTGTTGTAGGTGCAGTACTCACTGTGGTCGCCGACGGCGTCTTTGCTGCTCCTGATACAAGAGGAGGAAGACCAGCATTGGTAACACCTGTAGTTCGGGCTCCATGGCATCCTGGTTCCTCGTTGGGTGTCGAGAGGTGAGTGTTTTCCCTTCTGTGTACTGTTTCCGCCCTGCTTTTGATAGCGTTGGTTCCGCCCCGGAAAAGGTGGCGGATAGGCCTCTTGTAATAGGGTGGGCGGTACTTTGTCTCCCGCCTGTCTGTTGGCGGTGACCGCCGCACTGTTTGTTTCTTCCGCCGTAGAGTGTTAAAGTGGCTGTCTATATTGGCGGTTTCCGCCACGGTTGTAATCCCATTTTTTTTTCTGAAAGCCTGTTTGCGGCATTACCGCCGCTTTAACACTGATCGCCAGGGTTGTAATGAGGGCCAATGTATTTTACCTATGTGTTTTGATTTGGAGTGTAGTGGATGTATGTATGGTGGAGTGTAGTTATGTGGGTTGTAATGGAATTGTTAGTTGTGGAATTGTGTGGGGTGGAGTGCATTTGTGTAGTGTAATCATGTTGCATGGTGAATAGATATAGGTAAGAGCTGCACAGAAAAGACAGAAAGGAAGATAGAGAGGGATATGTAGTTTGTGCAGGAAGTGGAGAATGAACTAGAGACAGAGGAGTAGAAAGATTGTGTGAGAAAGAGAAAAGAGAGCAGGCCACAGACACATATAGTATAGACAGGAGAGAGGGAGAGCGAGAAGGAAGAGAGGGGGCAGTGGGATTGTGAGATGAGAGGGGTTAGTGGGAATGTGAGGTAGAGATGAGGGGCCTGTGTTTGTGTGGAAGAAAGTTGACATGGTTGCTGCAAGTTCAAGGGAGAGATGTGTTGGACTGGAATTGTTGTGTAATTGTGTGATGTGGAATTGTGTGGTATGAAGCTGTGTAGTGGAAATATGTGGTATGTCAGTGACATTGCTTTGAATGTTGTATCCTAGAATGACTACTCAACCATGCTCAATTGGATCCCGAGACAAGAATGTGGGTCATGTGAGACACCCAAGACCATATGAGCTCCTTTCATATTTCCATGAGAGTTTAATAGACAGCACTTGTGCTTCACTCAGCCAACTGTAATGATGTTCAAGTGAGAGTGTGTGTACAGAATGTACAACCATGGAAGACCAAAGACCGACTCTTGGCACAGGTTAGGCACATAGAGTGTGCTATCAGGTCCAGTCAAAATGGGGGCAACAAAACTTGTAGAAAATGTGCAATATGCAACAGGTGAAACTACCATCTCAATTGAGTCAGAAATTCTTCAGTGTAATGTGTTTCTGGAACCATTTTATATACCACTTGCTGTGTTCACATTGTGTTTTTGGTGATGGGAAGAGAATATAGATCATGGATGAGAGAAGGAGAGAGTAGAGTGACGAGGGATGGATGGACAAATGAATGGATGTTGGATAGATGAGAGGAGAGACAAGGGGATGGATGATAGGAGGTGGACATTGAATGAATGAGAGGACAAAGGTGATGGGTGAGGAGGTGGACGTTGGATGGATAAGAGGAGAGAGGAGATAGATGGATAGGTTGGAGATGGATGGATGTGAGACAAGGTGATTGATGGAAGGATGATGGATGGTTGCCAGCTCACAGAATAGCTGCTCCTCATATTATAATGCCCAGAGACTGTGGAGACCTGTGTTTCAGAAACTTCTAGGTAACCACAGCCCCTGTGATGACTGTTTACATTTGAATGCGCTCAGGATTTTCAACTAAGGGAGTGCATTTTTTAGAAACTGCTTGGTTATCCTTGATCTGATGGGGCTAGTAAATTGTAAGGTCAGGGTGTTGCCCTAAAATGGGTAAGTGTTGTAGAACCTACTGTGTAGTCAGAGCACCTGGGGCATGGGGTGACATCTGAAGGTTGGTGTTTTAGAAGCTGCTGGATAATCCCAACATCTGGCAAGTGGGAACACATCTGAATATCCTGCACGCTACCATCTGCATGAGCGGGAAATCTCATAAGTAAGGCAAATCAGCACACAACAGATTTCTCATTATTGTTAACTATAGCAGTCAAGTTTCACCCGAACTAAATATTACAGCCAATTGGAAAGGTGTTTCTGACCAGTGCATGATTGCCCAGCTTCAGAATGCTAGAGATACAATCTGGATCTCGGGCAACTTGGCCTCCTCTCCCTGGCACTGAGAATGGTCTCATCTCAGATCTGCACTGTTTCATGTGCTGCACAACGACGTCTCTGGTGAGGATAGCCTGGGTAGGATGGAGGTAGCGGCCAACACAATTTGACAGAAAGATCATGTGGAATTACACGAAGTCAAGCCCGACCCATAACACTCTCACAACAACCTCAGAGACTGCCAAGGCTGGACTGCCATGTGAAAACCTCATTAAGTTGAGGAACAGGCTTCTACTTTTAGGGCTGAATGGATCAATAGTTATTCAGCATGGCACACAGGTCTCATTGAATACACATAATTTTCTAATAGGCATCTATATAACTGGCCCCACAAATCAACCTGGGAATGTTTCACAAATTTGTATCACTCACTAGGTACATTAGGGGTTGGTATAAACACATTTCCCAGGCCGGCTTTGCTTGGAGTCCACCAATGTAGACCGCTGAAAACGTGCACCAGAGTTTAGCAAGGAGGTTGCACGCAGATTACTTTTATCTCTCAGAGGCAGAACGGCTAGAATTGTGACCCAAGCTGGCATTTTAACTTCAAGTTCTGTCCATGGGGCTGTGGTGCTGGTAAAATAACACCTTATGGTTTATATGTACTCAAGTTTATAAATGCAGTGCTTGAAGAAGGAGGGTTCAGGTGCATGTGTACCCAAAACAGTATGGGGCATATTTATACTCCATTTGCGCCGAATTTGCGTCGTTTTTTTCGACGCAAATTCGGCGCAAAACTAACGCCATATTTATACTTTGGCGTTAGACGCGTCTATCGCCAAAGTATGAGGAAAGACCGTCATTTTTTGCCGTGAACGCCTTCCTTGCGTTAATGAGATGCAAGGTAGGCGTTCCCGTCTAAAAAAATGACTGCGCCGCAAATGCGTCGTATTTATACTCCCGGGCAAAAATGACGCCCGGGAGTGGGCGGGGCAAAAAACCCTGCATTTGCGCCGGATTTTAGCGCCTGGGTCAGGGCAGGCGTTAAGGGACTTGAGCCCACAGCTGCCCTCCCATGCCCCAGGGACCCCCCCTGCCACCCTTGCCCACCCCAGGAGGACACCCAAGGATGGAGGGACCCACCCCAGGGACATTCAGGTAAGTTCAGGTAAGAAATTTTTTTTTTTTTTTATATATATTTTTGGCATAGGGGGGCCTGATTTGTGCCCCCCTACATGCCTCAATGCCCAATGACCATGCCCAGGGGACATAAGTCCCCTGGGCATGGCCATTGGGCAAGGGGGCATGACTCCTGTCTTTACTAAGACAGGAGTCATGTAAATGGCGTCTGGGCGTCGTTAAAAATGGCGCAAATCGGGTGGAGGCGATTTTTTGCGTCAACCTGACTTGCACCATTTTTAAGACGCCCTAGCGCCATTTTTCGCAACGCCGGCGCTGCCTGGTGTACGTGGTTTTTTTCCACGCACACCAGGCAGCGCCGGTCTGCTTGCGCCGGCTAACGCCATTCAATAAATACGGCGCCCGCATGGTGCTTCAGAATGGCGTTAGCTGGCGCAAAATTTTTTGACGCTAAACTGCGTTAGCGCAGTTTAGCGTCAAAAAGTATAAATACGGGCCTATGTTTCACAGGATAGGCGGGTGCTCTACCATGTAGTGAACAATTCTTGAAGAGGGGCATACTTTGTAAGGCATTAACGAATTAGTATGTTCTTTTAGTGGTCTTCAATGTCATTAATGAGGTGTAGTGAGAAAATGGAACGTTGAATCGCAGGGTTACAGTGGAAGTTGTGGTGATCCAGGTATATGCATTCAGACACACAATAGTTTAGTGTGACTCATGTTTAAGGATTCCTGGTCATTTTTAGAACAACATTTTATACTCTGGATGTTTTGAACCAACTTTTAAAGACAAACGTAAGAGTGTAAAAGCGCAAAAATGTGCTTACCTTAAAAAAGGGAAACAAGGATGGCTGGATTATGATCAGTCCATGAACAAGGTACAAGGAGACCGACTTTGCGCTATCCCGGTACACCTTCAGGACAGCACTGGTGCACAGAGTAGACCAGTGGCGGTTGGTGAAATTTGAAAGCAGAGGGGCATAAGATTAGTTTGCGAAATTCGGCCAAAGTGTAACAAACAGGGAGTTCCGGGTCCATGGTATTCCTAACCCCAAGAAAATGTTTAAATATTGGTGAAAAAATAGAGCATTATCCAGTACAATTTCTGGCATAAACTGACATGTTTATGTATTGGTAATTCAACCTCAGTGCTAAATATGACTAAAGCCCCTATGACACTTTTCACAAACTGTTAAATGTCCCACTCATCTCCACAGGAATCGGAGGTATGCCTATTGTTTCTAAGCATGACTCACATTCAGAACCACTCTAGGGTGGACTGGTACCATTAATCATTTTTAGTGATACTCGATTTCCCAACCTCAGAAGGATGGAAGTCTAAGTAATCCATGAACTTTTGACAGAGTGCTAACTTCATGAGCCCTTTCACCTGCATTACGATATGTTTCAGTCCATTTTGACATATACCTTGACGTTTCTATGGTAACAAATAGCACTTGATCCCCCAACTCGCAGTGTGGCTTCTTTGAACTGCATTTCGATTTTCAAATCCCGCTTGCTGCCACAACGTTTCACACCTGACTCAATTTAGTATAATTCACTGTGAAAATCGTTTAATCTGGTTGTGCGGACAAAAACTGAATGTGACCTTGTTCAATGTGGTGCTTCTCTCACGCTATATAAATCTGCAAAAAATAAACAATTGCGGATTCCTTCAACTCGTTACCAAACATTCACTGATACTTCTCTCTGGCTGTCCTGTTAAGAGGTTTGCTCACTCACAAAAGTGAAACGCTTCCTCAATGTTGAACGGCAAAGGCAGTACCCTGAAAAAGACGCACGCAGTGACCGCAGGGTACCACTTAAAAAAGGTTAATTATTGCATAAAAAAACTCTTTCAACTACACTGTACAGAAAAGGGCATAACCTAACCTGTGCCAAGAGTCGGGAGCCCATCAAAACCGGGGCTTTTCACGGATAACACCTCCCGGTATCGGAGTGCTTGTATCCAAATGTGCCAAGCATGTTTGACGTCAGGTCATATACACACTGAGGGCCATATTTATACTTTTCGACGCACAACTGCGCCAACGCAGTTGTGCGTCAAAAAACCTAACGCTGGCTAACGCCATTCTGAAGCGCCATGCGGGCGCCGTATTTATTCAATGACGTTAGCCGGCGTTAGCCGGCGGAGCTGCCTGGTGTGCGTTAAAAAAAATGACGTACACCAGGCAGCGCCGGCGTAGGGGAATATGGAGCTTGGGCGCCAAAAAATGGGGCAAGTCAGGCTGAGGCAAAATTTTCGCCTCAACCCGATTTGCGCCATTTTTTTAGACTCCCAACCCCCATTGAAATGACTCCTGTCTTAGCAAAGACAGGAGTCATGCCCCCTTGCCCAATGGCCATGCCCAGGGGACTTCTGTCCCCTGGGCATGGTCATTGGGCATAGTGGCATGTAGGGGGGCACAAATCAGGCCCCCCTATGCCACCCAAAAAAAAAAAAAAAATTACTTACATGAACTTACCTTATGTTCCCTGGGATGGGTCCCTCCATCCTTAGGCGTCCTCCTGGGGTGGGCAAGGGTGACAGGGGGTGTCCCTGGGGGCATGGGAGGGCACCTCTGGGCTTCTTCCGAGCCCACAGGTCCTTTAACGCCTGCGCTGACCAGGCGCTAAAAAACGACGCAAAATCGGCTGGACGTCATTTTTTTTGACCCGCCCAGTCCCGGGCGTCAGTTTTGCCCGGGAGTGTAAATACGGCGCACATGCCTCGGAGTCAATTTTTTAGACGGGAACGCCTACCTTGCATATCATTAACACAAAGTAGGTGTCCACGCTAAAAAATGACGCAAACTCCATGGACTTTGGCGCTAGACGCGTCTAACGCCAGAGTATAAATATGGAGTTCGTTTTGCGTCGAATTTGCATTAAAAAAAACGACGCTAATCCGGCGCAAACGGAGTATAAATATGGCCCTTAATGCTCTACCCCCATGCTACCTGGTACTCAGATAGCCTTCTGCTTGTTTGTAACCAGATTTTTTCCCCAAACCTTACAGGGCGGGTCTGAGTCCATAATGTTTACTGACCTCACCCTTCCCTTGGAGTGCTTTGTTGAGGCACTGATAATTAGTATGCAACCTCGGGTAGCACAGCACTGAAGCACACACCACCCGTGGCTGCTTCAAAAAGTGACGCTACTGCATGGCATCTGGGAGTTGATCCAGAAGATCCCACATGAGGGAAGTCCAGGGCATTAGTGCCTGTGCTGGAGAAAAGTGCCTGATTTGCTGCCTGATCCTCTATATTGCGAGGGCAGAGTTTATTACTGCACTTATAAAAGCGTTTCACCTGCATGTACGTTTCCTGCCTCATGTGCTATCTGCATTGATAATTAAATACTCATAATACACAGCATATGATGCGATTACGTAATTACCAATGTGCACGTAACATAAAGCAGGAAAATCAGAGAGGCGTATCCCCGACTCCCAAAGTAAGAAGCCACTCCTGCAGTAGACCAAGGGTCGCTAAGCAAGAACCTAGCATATGTTGAGGGTGTCACATGGTTACAACGAACGCTAACTGTGCTAAAAATGCATACTACAGTATCTGTAAATTTGATGGTGATGCTGATAACTCTGCCTACACTTCCTAAGCATTGAAGTATAGGTCTTCCGTCTGCGTCATGGCATCACTCTTTCCCCGCCCACTCCTGGCTCCCATTGGATTGTAATGCGATATGAGCACATCGTTCTCCTAGCTGGTTGGCTAAAAGACCCTCCTTCATTTACATATCCACAGAGCGAGTCAGTATGTTAGTCTGATTCGCTTTTTATGCTGTGTGCAATGGAAGAGTCATAAAAGCTAACCATCATGGTACAGTATTATGCAGCCAAACATGAAACAAGGAGTGGGGGCATGATAGAAGCAAGCAGCAGACCGTCAACAGCACCTTCCCCGACTCTGATCCTACTGCTGTTCCTCCACTTACACAGGCTTGCAGGATTCCTTCTAAGGAAACCTGGGGCCTGAACACGCCCCCTCATGACACCATGGGATGGAGCTTACGACACGGAGTGAAGTCCGGCTCGCCCACAAAAATGAAAAAGAAAACGAGGAACCACATACAGAACAAGCATTTGGAATGCAATAGTCTCATGTTTGCTCGAGTTAGAGCTCAGAGCGTTGTAAATTACTGACTGGATTTTTATTGCCACACAGACTGAAAATAACAAAAGGAAGAGAGCAAGGGTGAGCTGGCCCTGGAAAAGTCCCCTTCTGCTGTTGGTTTATGTTTACAGAGGGAGCTGGTGGGGAGGAGTGACTGAACAAGCACCCACACTGGAGGTAAAACAGGCAAATGCCAAAAAAAGTACCTTACAGAAGAGATAAACAGGACATAGCGTAATTACACAGCACTTTGTGCTGCTCCCAAAGTGAAAAAAGGCAGGACAAAGAGGCAGAACTGGCCACTAGCAAGCAAGGATTTTTGAAGGACACTGCAACTAACAAATCAAAAGCTGGAACTCACTCTATAGTATACTTAAAAGTATACAGCAGGCCAAACGCTAACGCTCAACCTAAAAAAAATGGATGTGGGAATTCTGTAAGACAGTTGTCAGGACTTAACCACCACTTCCTGAGCACATTTTGGGGCCAGGGAAGACAAACTCTGAAGACAATGACCCTGCTGAAGGAAATGACCTTAAGAACACCTACCAGTCCTCAGAAAATGGAACTACTCTCCAAGGGACAAGAGCTTGGCCTTCTGATGCCTGTTGGAGTGACACCAAAAGCAGAAGCCCTCCTGATTCCAACAAAACCAAACCGACCACTGTGGACTGGAACCTGGAGAAGCTCTTTCTGATGAGAGACCTGGAACCTGGAAGACTTCACTGAGGGCCTAATGGCTACAGAGATGGCCAGTATTGTTTTTGAAGTAACAAGTACTGATTGGGATTTGGGGCCTGATTTAGAACTCAGCGGATGGGTTACTCCAACACATCCATGACAGATATCCCATCCACTGAAATACAAATCCCATAGAATATAATGGGATTTAGATTTCAGCAGACTGGATATTCAACACTGTTGTGGTGGAGTTACCCATTTGTTGAGTTCTAAATCAGGTCATTAGTCCTAAAGTTAAGTTCAAGATCAAGGTTGGAATTAGTGGAGAACATTTTAGATTGCACAACTCTTTAATCATGATATGTTTTAGTTTTAAATAAGCTTTTATGTTTTTCTTATAAATATTGAATAGGCAAAGTATTTATATTATTATGCATTTGTTAATTGTTTTAATTAACCATGTCAATAAACTTACTTACTTACTTACTTACAGGTCATTAGTCATTTATGCACCTACTGAGGACTGGGATAAATTGCTGAGGATAACCCAATAAGGCTGTACCCATCATTCATCCCATTCAGAGACTTAAGGCATGAAGAAAAAGGCTATACTTTGCAGTGAAGATATCTGGCCTCATGATACCCTGCCTGGTTGTGGCCCCCAGCCCTGCTCTGCTGGATGATTTTGAGAGCGAAAAATGTAACTAAATTCAGTAAAAGCTAGGCAGCAAATCAATCCAAGTGTCAAAGTGACCACAGTGGCTACAAAACTCTACTTTGATCCTCTCAGAGTGTTTGTCATTGAAAGGGAAGTTATCAATTGTAGCTCAATTATGACCTGCCTGACCTCTAGAGAACCTTGCTGGCTTTGGCTTTCTATTTTGTTCTGCTGGAGGGTTTGGAGTAATTATTCTAAGTGAGGAGGTAAAACCTTGATTGGTATTACTCATTGAGCTGTGTGACCTACACTCTCCCATCATTGGCTTAAACTCACAAATATGTACTGGTGAACCATCAACTCTGACTTTTAATTAGTGCATTGTGCTCACTTGCATGTTTTGCTTGCCCTAATTATTTAAAAAAAAACAACTCAGTTTCCCCTTATTCGATTTTGCATTCCATAGTCAAAACGTCTAAAAGCACTGTATGTCTACTCACATTTTCAATGTGAGAAATGCAAAATTTGATAATGTGTTACATTCTGATTCCAGTTGAAATACGAAATCGTTTTAAATATGTTGAATTTCTTAAACTGATGTGGCATTCCCATCTGGATTAGAATTTAACCCATTATCAACTTTTGCATATCCTACGCTGACAATCTGAGTATGTTCAAGTGTTTAACAGACTGCAAAGTACATAAAGCTGGAAAATATACTAGTACACATGCTCCTGCTCAAGCAACAGCCACAATCCATGTCAGGGTGAACCATAAAGTCACTAAATTAACCTATGCTTAACCCTCCAGTAACATGGCTCAAAAGCAGTCAGATTTAACTGAGAGGCAATATGTAAGTACTTATGCAGTGCACAAACAGTAACAAAGTGAAAACACGACAACAAAAAATGCCTACACCAATTCAGAAAAATAGAGCACACGATATTCAATTATTTGACACCAAAATGACAATAATCCATTTAGTAGAACAGGACTTATGAATTTAGTAACTAAAAGATAAAAGCGACAACTGTGGACGTTTAGTCACACAAGACCGGGTCAATGTAAAAATGGGTAATTGTGATGGAGCACAGATTGGATACAAGGAGTGGTTTGGGCCTAGTCAGTGCTTACCTTTGGACTTAGAATAATTTTCAACAAAAATTATCTATGAAAGTAAAGCTCAGGGTGCAAGGTTGCAGATGATGTCCAAGGAGGGGGCATTATTGTTAGAGAGCCTCTGGATGAAGTTGCAGTGAAGATTTCTATGTTCAAATTAGAGCCTGGTCTAGATCTTGGGGACTGGTTACTCCGTGACAACGAAGACGGATATCCCATCCACAGAAATATAAATCTAATAGGATATAATTGGATTTATATTTTGGCTGATGGGGTATCCGTCACTGTTGTGAAAATTTCCAGCAGGATGAAGCTGTAAGCTGCAACCAACAAGGGTTCCATGAGACCAGGTACCCCTTCTGCAAAGAACTTCTGAACAGGATGTGCTACTGTTGAGAAAAACATAGTGGGAACCACAATGAAGTCAGTCTGACCGGCAAAGCACCTTGGGCAGATTGACAAGTAAGTAGATCCTGGTCTCCTCTCGGCTCTCAGAGCACATTTTAGCCCAACATTTTCTTAGTCACAAGTTTTAGATATTGGGTTTCTGAGTACCATTAGCATCACTTTCAAGGGTCCAGGACTGGGGAAGCAGCACTCAAAGGGCTGAAACTCACTCAGGGTGGGTCCAGGTGCAGGTTTAAGGTGGCTGGAGCCTTTTCTGTCCCAGAGTCTCTGATCAGCCTTAGGAGTAACTCTGGTAGTCCTGGGTTCACAAAGTGTAACATGGCTCAAGCAACAGGGTTTATCTCAGAGGGTTCAAGTCAAGCTTCAGACAGCAGGGCAGTCCTTCCAGATGCAGCAAAGTGGTGTTCTGAAGTAAACAGTGGGCTACAGCAGCAAGCAGTCCTCTGAGAGTCCTTCTACAGGTCCAGAAAGCAAACTGAAGATTGTGTCTGAGGGCCCTTTTTCATACAAGTTTCTTTCTTTGAAGTAGGAGAAGTTCCCAGATATTTCCTTTTGAAGTGCTTGGATTGTCCTACCTGCCCCGTCCAGGCTGCAGCCTAGCTAAATGTACAATGAGGTAGTGTGAAGTCCTTTGTCTGAAGGCAGGGCATAGCCTATTGAGTTGCAAGTGGTTCTGTGTTCAGCTCCCACCCCAACTCTGCCAATGATGGCCTAATATATCTATTGTGCTGCTGTCTGGGAGAAATATACAAAGTCTAACTGCCAACCACACCTAGTCATGTGACCCAGGACAGGCAACAGGCACAAAATAGCTAGGGCAAGAAAATACCAATTTTCTGAAAGTGCCATTTCCAAAATTTAAGTCCGACCTTCCCATTAAAAAGGATTTCAAATGGCAACTTATTAGACATCAAACATGAATGTCCCCTTGCTCCCAATCACTAGTTAGCACTTAATAAATCTAATAAGGCAACCCAATGTTATCCTATCTGAAGGGTAGGCCTCACATTAGTAAAAGACGAATGTAGGAGTTTTTCAATACCAGGACATTTCAAACTTAAAAGTATACGTTTAACCTCTTAATTACGATGTACACTGCCCTATGGGCTACGTAGGTCAATCTTAGGGATGACTTCTATGCAATAAAGCTGGAGTTTGAGCCTTAGCAAAGGGATTATTTTGCAATTTTGAACTGTAAGTAAAACGCTGAAGACATTGCTTTTCAAATGATCTTCTTGCGATCCCATGAAGACTGTCTTAACTCATGTCCAGCCTTGTCACACACCTATACTCGACTACACAACACTGCTCGACAAAGCCACCTTACATTACATTACAGCTTAAAACTGCATACAGGCTGCAATGGCAGACCTGGGACATCTTTTAAGGGACTAACTATGTGTGTGACACAAGAGTACTGCGGGACCAATAGTAGCATTTCATTTATAGGGTATATTGTATGCCACTTCACTAGGGACTAATCAGTTAATTAAATATGCCAATCAGGTGTAAGCCAATTATACTCTGTATTATGGAGGGATCACAAGCACTTAAGGACTGGTTAATAGTGGTAAAGTGCTCAGAGACCTAAAGCCAGCAAAAACAGTTTCAGGAAAATAGAAAGGGTGAAGGCGAAATGTTTGGGGATGACCCTGCAGAGAATCAATTTCAGCAGCAAAGCACAAAAATGTCAGAACTAAAATTAGTATTGGACTAGGCCGCCCCTGCACGGTAACCCCACATTTTGCCTTCTTTTCCTGAACCCATTTGTATTGACTTACATAACTGTGTGCACTTTACTCCTGCTAATCAGTGGTACAGTGCTTGTATTTTACCTTGAAACATGGTAACCATTGCCTGCACCTGATTGGTGCATTCAAATTACTTGTAAGACCCTGGTGTAAGGTACAACATAGGTCCTGGGCCTGTAAATTGCATGCTGCAAGTGGGCTGCAACACTCATTCTGCCACCAACTAAACTAGTACTGTATAACCTGTCTCAGGCCTGCCACTACAGGGCCCACTCACAAAAGTAAACTTAAACCAAAAGTCTAAGTTTAGACTTAAAGTCTTACTTCACTCATAGTAAATTTAGATTTTTTGTCCAAGTTTAGACTTTTGGTCTCAACTTAGACCAAAAGTCTAAACTTACACCAAAAGTCTATCTTTACTCATAGTAAAGTTAGACTTTTGGTCTAAGTTTACCTCTGTGAAACGGGCTCGAAATCTGTAGTACATTTGATAAACTGCCATTTTGACCTGGTAAAATAAACCTTTTGCCAGACCTAAGCCTTCCTTTATAATATCTCTATATCACCTCTAATGTAGGGCCTAACTACTCCTAGGGCAGGGAGCACGGCATTTAAACAGTAGTACATGTGTATACAAGTTTTACATGTCCTGAGAGAGAAAAACTCATAAAATTCTTTTTCACTGTTGAAGGTTTTTTCTCCCCCATATTCTAACACTTGGTACCCTATTACACTTATAAAATGATAAGTTCAGTTTGAGACCATATAGAGAAATACTGATTCCACTTAAATGAATTGAAATTTAAAATCTTCTTTAATGGTAAAGTAGAATTTTAAGTTGCTATTCTGAAAGTCTCACTGATAGAAAGTTGACAAATTCCTACCTAAACAAAATGTGCCTTTTTGCCATCGTCTATGGTGACATGATCTTGAATGTCTCTTCCGTGATGTGTTGTGTATTCCTCCGAGACAATGGTTCGAAGGGGCCTTGGGTGTGTGGTATGGTGTTCTTCTCCTGATCAGGATGTCCTGTGGAAGATTAAGAAGAAGGACCAGCTCGTCCTTCACCTGGCCCCACTCCCCTTGGCAGGGATGGAAGGGGAACCGCTTCCCCTTCCATCCTCACCCCCCCACCCGACCCCAGTGACGTCAGATGATGTCAGCATGCAATTGGGTGGTGACCTCATCAGAGGCTGCTCCCATCGCACTGGAAGCTCATCGGAAGAGAAATTAAAGCATTTCCCTTCCCACCAGGGGTGGGGGCAGCCAGAGAGACCTGAAAGGAAAGGAAAGGCTTTTCCTTTCCTTTCATTTCTTTCTGAGCATTTCTGCAGCCCACTCGTAAAGCGACAGGGCTGCAGAAATGCCTACTAGACACCAGGGAGTTTGTTTTTGTGCAAATAAATAATGAAGGAGAATGACCCATTGGACAAGGGTTGCTCCCCTGGGGGTCATTGTTTTATTTGGCTTTTTCTGTCCCCCCCTGGGAGCAGATTGGCCTATTTTAATTAAGCCACTAAATACCAGAGATAATTTTAAAAATTATTTTTTACACTTGGGGAGCAACCCCTTAGGCAAGGGTCGCTCCCCAGGGGGGCAAATTGTTTTTAGGCCATTTCTAATCCCTTTGGGGGCAGATCAGCCTATTTTTTTCAGGCCAATCTGCCCCCAAGGGGGGACAGAAACCATTAGACATCAGGGATTTTTTATTTTTTTATTGTTTTAAAGATGGGGAGAGATCCCTTAGGCAAGGGTCGCTCCCCTGTGGGGCAATTTATTTTAGGCCATTTCTGCCTTCCTTCGGAACAAATCATCTATTTTTCTTTGGCCTAATTTGCCCCCAAGGGAGGCAGAAACCACTAGACACCAGGGATTTCTTTTTGCGTCAATTTCACACAAGGGAAGTGGCCCCTTATGCTAGGGTCGCTCTCCTGGGAGGCAAATTTATTTTAGCCCGTTTCTGCCCCTAATGGGGTCAGATCAGCCATTTGTAATTAGGTGGATCTGCCCCCAAGGGGGGCAGAAACCACTAGGCACCAGGGATTTTAATTTTTTTATTATTTTACAGATGGGGAACGGCCCCTAAGGCACCCCAAATAAATAGAGACAAAGTTGTACTGCCCACTGGTGGTCAGATCGGGCTATTACCCTCAATCCATTCCCTGCGGGGACAAAAGCCTACTAGAGACAGGAAATAAAAAAATTAAAAAAAATAAACAAGTGGGATGGTGGCTACCAACCAGTATGGGCATGGTTATGTCCCTA
Organism: Pleurodeles waltl; assembly: GCF_031143425.1. NCBI lineage: Eukaryota > Metazoa > Chordata > Amphibia > Caudata > Salamandridae > Pleurodeles > Pleurodeles waltl. The sequence continues at coordinate 1,043,364,848 of NC_090437.1, forward strand.
CCCCAACTGAAGGGGTTAACAGTCTTTCAGCTCTCCCCCGTACACTAAAGCTCTTATCCAAATGGCAAGCAATGGGACATTTGATTGTTTTGGGTTTTGGTTTTATATTTGGGCCATGAGAGCTTATCTAACTCTCAAAATCGTCCCACTTGGAATGGTGAGGGCTGCACTTTTTGGACTTTGTGATGCTGCCATGTAGAAAAATCTACGAGACCTAGACACATTTGAAAACTCAACATCTGGGTGAGTCAAGGGTGGTGTGCTTCATATGCACCTTGCACCATTTTCTTGCCCACGATGCATTGCAAAGCTCAAACTTTACTTGAAATCACACACTTTCCCCCACATTTTTGTGATGGAACCTCCCGGAATCTGCAGAAATCCACAAAATTCCTACCACCCAGCATTGTTGCATCTATACCAATAAGATTTCTGCCTTGCTTGTCAACCTAAAAAAGTTTTTTTTAAACAGCCCTTTTGGACCTGCTTTGGTTCCCCCTCAATTTCGACATGTTTTTGGCTCTTCCCTGTCACAGGCACTTGACCCACCTACACAAGTGAGGTGTCATTTTTATCAGGAGACTGAAGTGAACGTTGGGTGGTTGGAAATTTGTGCCGGCGCGGTGATCCCACACAGAAATGTGGGATTTTGTTTTTGACCTAAATGTGAGGTTTATTGAGGATTCTGGGTAAGAAAACACTGGGGGATCCACGCAAGTCACACCTCCCTGGACTCCCTTGGGTGTCTAGTTTTCAGGAATGTCTGGGTTTGTCAGGTTTCCCTAGATAGCTGCTGAGCCCAGGACCAAAATGTCACACTGCCCCCCCCCCCCCAACCCGACAAAAACAGGTAGTTTTGTATTTGATATTTGTCCATGTAGTATTTCGGGGCATTTCCTGTCACGGGCAAAAAGTTATGAGGGCCTAGTGTGAACTACCCCAAATAGCCAAAAAAAAGGCTTGGCACCTGAGGGAGAAAATACCTGGTAGCGAAGAGGTTAAATACTGGTTGCAATGTTAACAAAAACAGCAGTTAATATATGAGCCTTAATACATTTTTATCAATTTATGATTCAATGTAAGATAGCTGAGTATTTGAAATGCATGTATAAGTGGTCACTGGAGTGCTTTAAGCAAATATATACATAACAACACTGCTGAATATTTGGAAACGCATTTTTAAACAAAATATCTGAAACATGACTGCAAACGGAGCCATCAGATTATTCTGAAATAACCATTAAACAATATATTTTTGCATGCAAATACGTGATTTGCATTAGTATTTGTAAAAATGTGCATTTGAACTCACGAACATATAAAATGCAATGGGGAGTACCTAAATAAGAAACTGTGAAGAGAACCTCAACCCGATCGCAGGGGTGGTGTTGGGAGCAAATGTCACAATGTGTATTGATGAAGATACATTCATTCACAATAGATAAGGCGATAAATAACTTCTTGCTTAGAGATCTATGAAATATTTGACAAATACGGTAATGAAGGATGTGGCATCAGAGACCTCATCAGCAAACTGTGCAAAGTAATCTAGGGAAACAGTATATTTGTTGAAGTTATAAATGATGTACTTACAGAGATCAGATGAGTTTGGCTCAAGAGTGTTTATCAGCTGCCTGGCTAGGACAAGTGAAAAAATGCCAAACATACAAAAGTGTAGATCTGCTTCAACGGATGATGAGATATTGATATGACTTCTTAGTGAAATGGTTTCCTCAAGACAGCATGGACGGCCTTTAGTCATAATTTTAGGATGGGATCAATAATTCAGTCTTATTGCAATGTGGCAGTTAAAAGAGCTAAAATTAATATAGAGAGATGGTAAATGATTTGCGGCACTCTTGTGCAGGGTAGCTGAAGAGAGATGATGAAGCGTTGAAACTAAGAACCGTAAGAATCACTACTCTTCCAAAACTGGACAGATTGCTTTACACTTGTGTTTCTCATGGATTTAAAGTCTTCACAGTGAGTACTGATCGAAATGCATGTATATTTTATATAAATATATATATATATATATATATATATATATATATATATATATCCAAAACAAACAATTTTAAACCAATTGTATCGTTGCACTCCAGGAGAGTTTATTACTTCATCCAAGTGTGTACTATAACAAACAACATCACCTACGCGTTTCAACCTCTCGGTCTTGCTTGCTCACAGTTTGACTGAGGATTGCAGAGGAATGGTCCTTTCCTTACATATGCACCCGTGAAAATGCATGCTACAATGTGGACCGTTTGATGGAAAATATATATATATATATATATATATACCCCAGGGCAACACTATATTTGGATTGGGGGGATCGCGTGGCCCCCCGCTGCCCCAGGGACCACTACCACCAGGCAAATGTTTACAAAAACAAAGAGGGGCCCTATGCGACTTCCACGCACTGGGGACCACTAACCCGAGGGGCTAAGTTCTTGTTCTCTTGGAGCCATAGATGGCTCTGGGGACCGTCACCCCCCAGGGCCAGCTCCAGCTATGTCACAGGGGTGCTCATCCCAGGACATAGCTGTTCGGGTTTTGACAGAGGGACCTTTAAAGCAGGTCCTGCTGTTAAAATCTGAAGTTTTATCTCTGTCTCCTTCACGCGTGTAGGGAACAGAGATAAAATGTTTCAGCTAGGAGGGAGCTGCTGTCAAAGCAGCTCCATGCTGGCTGAAGCAATGGCACTGCAAGGTAAGCCTTAAGGCTTCCTCCGTAGTGTATCCTGTAAGGATGTTTTAATAACATAAAAAAATAAAAATGGCGGGGACGGGAGCCCTTGAGGGTTCCCTTGTTGTCCCATATAGCCCGCAAAGGGATTTGTAATAAAATATACATTTAAAAAAAAAATTATAAAAAAGTTGGGGTCCCAACGGGAGGCCTTGAGGGCTCCTTGCGGTCCCAGATAGCCACAAAGGGCTAAAGAAAAGAAAAGGAAAACTCCAATAGTTCCACACTGACATAGGGGGTTAGAGTCCAGCTTGACTCATTTCCTTTTTATTTTAAATTAAAAAATTATGCTTTTTAAAAATATTAAATCATTTATTTGATTAAATCTAAATATCTCATTCTAAGTTTATGAGATATTAAAGCCTAAAAAACTCTCTCTTTCTTTCTTTCTGTCTCTCTTTCAGGCAATATCTCCCACTCACACACCCACTTAGACACTTACGCACCCACTCACAGACTCACTCAGACACTCACGCACCCACTCACGGACCCATTGACACCCTCATGCAGCCACTCACAGACCCACTTACACATTGACACACCCACTAAAACACTGATGTATGCACTCTCACACCAAGACAGACAATCTTTCAGCTACTGTCACCCCCAGATACACCCTCTCACACCTATTCTCACACCCAGTCTAACTCCCACCACACAAGGCAAAAGTGCTGTGCACAGCGTGGGTTTGAGTGGTTAGGGGGGTTGGCCAGGTCTTGCGGGCAACCTCCCTGCTAATGGGTGAACAACATGCACATTTGGGTGCGTATATGGCCGGCCAGGCCCTGTGGCCAACTAATACTGCGCATGGCCTAAAGACATGCATGGAGGTGTTTGGATTAACGTATAGTAATTAAAATTACTGCATAATAAAAAAACATAGACATTCACTGGGTAAAAAACAAAGGTTTCAGGGGCGTTATAGTTAGGAAATAGAATTTTTTAAAAAACATAGAAATTCACTTTAAAAAACAAAGGTTACTGGAAGGTTATAGTTAGGCTCACATTTTAGTTATACAAAATCATCGAAATTCACCAATTACAGTTAGAGTTACCTCAAGTAACTATAACTCATGCCCTAGCACTTTAACTGGTGAATTTCTATGTTTTTGTATGTTTAAAATGTGAGCCTAACTATGACCACCCTGTAACCTTTGGTTTTCAAGTGAATATATATGTGTATGCATATATATATATATATATATATATATATATATATATATATATATATATATATATATATATAAAGCTTTTTACTCTTTACAACGAAATTCCTCCCAACGCGTTTCAGCCGTAGCCTTGTTCACAGATGGGGGAGCTTGGCAGATTAGCATACAAATACCTACACTCAACAAAACTGAAAACAGACAAACACAACACATATATAGAATACCTTGAATAGCATGGCAGCCATACTAGGCTAGTCTTTTATACATAATATAACTTACATATTGTATTGATATTCCTTCTCTTACTATTTGTTTGGCCTATATAGCAATACATTATTAGTATCCTCAAAATATTCAACATAATATTATTATTAAAATACGTATACCAAATAAATATCATATTTTTTTCAGATAGTTATATCTTAAATGCCGTGTTTATATATCCAGTGCACATACTTCATAACCACAAAAGTTAATTAAACAAAAACCCTACAGGTGGAAAAATCACTACTAGTACCAACAAAAGCAAATACGTAGAAAATATATATAAAACTGAAAAAAATATGTTACATAACTGTCATCTTTTACCCAGAAAAATACTAATTAGCCTAGATGACTACACATCTCCTCGCTGGAGTTAAGCCCTCCAGACGAGAGTGTCATGAACCTGATAATATATTTAGATTCCAAAATCCGTACGTTTTTTTGTCGATTGCCACCTCTTATACTGCTTTTAACATGATCACATACCAGATAGCTCAATAATTTGTCGTTGCCTTGATGTACCTCTTGAAAGTGCCTCGCTACCGGGTAATTGCAATCATTATTACGGATGGCTCTCATATGTTCAAGAACTCTTTTCTTTGCTTTGTGGATAGTGCTGCCCACATATATCTTATCACAAGGACATCTTAAACAGTACACACAATATTCGCTATTGCAATTGAAAAAACCCGTGATTCGATGTTTGTTTTGCCCATCACCCCAACTGACCTCCGTACAGTTGACACTATTTCTACAAGCTTTATACCGTTGGCAAAAGTAAAAACCCTGTACGGGGACCCCAATCTGATTGGTGGTGTCAGAACTCATTATCATATTGTGACTTAGGTCATCACGTATTGACCTACCTCTTCGAAATGTAATAGAAGGAGAATCCAGCACTGCACTTTTCAAATGGGAATATGTTTGTAAAATATGCCAACTTTTCCTCAAAATTTGTCTTAGTTTGAATGCTTGTTTCGAATAGGTGGTAATGAATCTTATTTGTTGCTGATCGTCCTTTGCTGTATTTGAAGAATACAGCAAGTCCGATCTTTCTTTAGAATCCACCTTATCGGCTGCAGTCCTAATCATTTTATCACTGTACCCTCTTTCCAAGAGTCTTTGGCACATTACATTACACTCTTGTTGATAACTTTCCTTAGTGCTGCAGATTCTTTTAGCCCGTAACAATTCCCCATATGGGATACTCCTAATGATATCAGACGGATGGGCGCTACCTGCATTCAGTAAGCTATTCCCTGCTGTCGTTTTTCTATATAGTTTAGTTACCACATGATCATTGTCAATACTTATTTCTACATCTAAAAATTGAATAGCGGTCTTAGTATACTGTGCACTTAACTGTATATTGAACTAATTCGAATTTAACAGCGTTACAAACTCCGTAGCTGATTTTTCATCTCCCTTCCATATCACAAAGATATCATCAATATAGCGGCACCAGAGTACCACCTTGTCTTCAAAATCTTTTTGATCTTGGGATACCTGCTCCTCCCACCATCCCATGAATAAATTTGCATAGCTGGGAGCGAAGCAAGTACCCATTGCTGTCCCTTGTAGTTGTTTATATATCGTATTGTCAAACAAGAAAAAGTTGTTAGAGAGACAATACCAAATCATGTCACAAATCATCTCAGTGTGTTTCAAATATGAGATAGAGCGGGCTCTCATATAGTGTTTCACAGCCTTGAGGCCCAAATCATGTTGAATACTAGTATATAAACTGGTGACATCCATAGTTAATAATAGGAAGTCGTTATCCCAATGCAGGCCGTCCATCAATTTCAAGAAATGAGTAGTATCCTTGACATAAGAGGGCAGATATTCCACAAAAGGTCGTAGGAAATAATCAATATATCTTGAAGTATTCTCCAGTAATGAGGACATCGCGGACACAATTGGTCTACCAGGGGGGTTGGCACAGTCCTTATGTAACTTGGGCAATAAATATAAGACAGGTATTTTGGGATGATCACACTTAAGAAAATGATATTCTTCCCATTCAAGTAACCCTGCCTCTCTCCATTCTATCAACATATCATGGTATCTCATAATGGACCCCTTAAAATCAGCTTGTACGACTTTAATATAGCATTTTGTTACACTAAGCTGTCTCATTCCCTCCTTCAGGTCGTAGGTCCTATCCAGGACTACTACATTACAGCCTTTGTCAGATTCACGTATTACGATGTTAGGATCTTTAGCTTTAGCCCGCTCTATTTCATATTTGAAACACACTGAGATGATTTGTGACATGATTTGGTATTGTCTCTCTAACAACTTTTTCTTGTTTGACAATACGATAAAAGTTGGCATATTTTACAAACAGATTCCCATTTGAAAAGTGCAGTGCTGGATTCTCCTTCTATTACATTTTGAAGAGGTAGGTCAATACGTGATGACCTAAGTCACAATATGATAATGAGTTCTGACACCACCAATCAGATTGGGGTCCCCGTACAGGGTTATTACTGTTGCCAACGGTGTAAAGCTTGTAGAAATAGTGTCAACTGTACGGAGGTCAGTTGGGGTGATGGGCAAAACAAACATCGAATCACGGGTTTTTTCAATTGCAATAGCGAATATTGTGTGTACTGTTTAAGATGTCCTTGTGATAAGATATATGTGGGCAGCACTATCCATAAAGCAAAGAAAAGAGTTCTTGAACATATGAGAGCCATCCGTAATAATGATTGCAATTACCCGTTAGCGAGGCACTTTCAAGAGGTACATCAAGGCAACGACAAATTACTGAGCTATCTGGTATGTGATCACGTTAAAAGCAGTATAAGAGGTGGCAATCGGCAAAAAAACTTACGGATTTTGGAATCTAAATATATTATCAGGTTCATGACACTCTCGTCTGGAGAGCTTAACTCCAGCGAGGAGATGTGTAGTCATCTAGGCTAATTAGTATTTTTCTAGGTAAAAGATGACAGTTATGTAACATATTTTTTTCAGTTTTATATATATTTTTGTACGTATTTGCTTTTGTTGGTACTAGTAGTGATTTTTCCACCTGTAGGGTTTTTGTTTAATTAATTTTTGGGGTTATGAAGTATGTGCACTGGATATATAAACACGGCATTTAAGATATAACTATCTAAAAAAAATATGATATTTATTTGGTATACGTATTTTAATAATAATATTATGTTGAATATTTTGAGGATACTAATAATGTATTGCTATATAGGCCAAACAAATAGTAAGAGAAGGAATATCAATATAATATGTAAGTTATATTATGTATAAAAGACTAGCCTAGTATGGCTGCCATGCTATTCAAGGTATTCTATATATGTGCTGTGTTTGTCTGTTTTCAGTTTTGTTGAGTGTAGGTATTTGTATGCTAATCTGCCAAGCTCCCCCATCTGTGAACAAGGCTACGGCTGAAACGCGTTGGGAGGAATTTCGTTGTAAAGAGTAAAAAGCTTTACTTATACTGGAAGTGTCCTGACCTTTCTTGTTATTACAAGATTTTCTTTGCATTTTTATGGCATTTCTCGAAGCCATGGTCGGACCGCCACTTTTTGAGCCTCGGTAATTCGAGTCCTATTGGTGAATTAAGTTTCTGTATATACCTTGAGGCTCCTGCAAGGCTATTTTTGCTGGTGTATTTTTAGCTGATTGGATGACATTTGTTTGGCTCGGTATGTTGCACCGGGAGAGTTGTTCTTTTGTTACACTGTAGCAACGGAGTCGAAGTCTGAAGGATATTTAATTGCAGGAAATCGGGAATGAAGATCGGCTGCTTCTGCCGAATGTGGAATCGTTTCTGTGAAGTGCTGTCTTAATTCATACGACTTTACGGTAAGCGGCATGTGAAATATTTCCTTTTTGCTACCATTTAGCGCGGGAGGTAAATGCGTGTGTCTCTTGGGATTACGAAACGCAGACAGCTGGCGCCCGCGCTTAAAGAAACAAAGAAACGGGGAGCGCCCGTGAATCGTATCAGACTTTTAAGAGCGTGTCTCCACACACACACGAAAAACGGCATTGCAGCTGTATGCCTCCCGAACCTGCAGGACTCGTTGCAAATTGGTGCCTGAATTTAAGAGTAGTAACGCTCACAATCTGCTTATTGAAAGGCCCCTCGTTACCGGAGTAGCAGACATGTGTCTGTCTCCGATGTGAGGGACATTTGTGCATAGGAACGAGGAAGCCTCTTACGATACTGTGCCAGAACTATAGCTGATTTGTTGGCACTATTTATTGCACTAACGGGAATATATCACACAATGAGATCATTGCTACAGCTGTCCTGACCTTTTGGGCCCTGCAGTTTGTGATTACTCCTTCAAGCGCCATTATTTGCACAAAAGATTAAATTAAATCATGTTACTTTCTCCGGTGCAATAAGAGCCAATACGCAGTGTTATCCTTATAAAGAAGAAAATTGTACGCACCATCTACTTGCAGTGTGGATTGGGCATGGATAAATATTTAGCATATGCTGAATCTAGCCCATTTCCAGTATATTGCTGACTCTCAGAATATTACCACACGAATATGGCTTCCTCGTCAGAAGCCCGTAGGAAGGAGAAATCAAGTAAACTGTTTTTTACCCAGAATGACCTAGGAGAACGGCAAGAGACTACTACACCAGGTTTTGCATTGAAATTACAACTCTGTTATGACAAACTAGAGAAATTGATGAGAAGAGAGCTGTCGAAATGGTGGGAAATTGAATCATTACAACAATACATTGATGTCCAACGAGTGCCCAGGGGCCTAAGGATCTATACAATTCCATCTTATGAAGATCCAGACCCTGATTTATTAGAAGAATGGGCTGAGAATTCAAAAGAGAGCTCTTTAAATATGATGAAGTTACTAATTAAGTATGCGTCTAAAGAAAGAGCTAAAACTCTCGAGGAAATTGAACAGTTAACTAAGGAAATTCTGACATTAACAACACCAGAAAATTTTGAAGAAATGAAAGTGAATCTTGACAAAAAACTCATCAAGTATGAAGAAGATATCACAGCAAAGAAACAGAGGGAAAAAAAATTGAGAGATTTTAAGGATTATCAGGCCGGTAGGATTCTGACTTTTCACCGAAAGTACGATCATATGTACTCTAATGAGTTGCCTGATATGAGGAAAGACACCATTGGTATTGAGGTACATGAATCGGAAGAAAGTGACGTGTCAGACAGCAATTACTCAGATACTACGGATGCCTCAACCTCCAGTAGAACCATGGGGTCTGACAAAAATACTGATAGAGCCAATTTTTTAAAACAATTTCGGCTACTCAACCAAGGAAGGACAGACCAAAAGAAGGATTCCTTTCAATCGCGCGGCAGAGGCCGTGGTTCGAGAGGCAGAGGAAGAGGAACCGCGCAGCGAAAACCCGTAGAAGAAAGAGAAGGGCACATGACAGGAAGAATGACTACAAGGGCACGGACAGTCACATAAAAACTGTGGTCAACCTATCTAAGAGACCTCTAACGTCCGAAGAAACCAGTGTACTTGCCTTGGGTTTATCATTTTGCCCGACTAATCGTTTAGATTATGTGCAGACTAGAATTGATCTTTTTCAGTTTGTGAGAAAGCTAAAACTGAAAAAATGGTTTCAGACTAGGGTAGCGTCGCATTCAATGGGAGCAGAAAGGGCCCAAACCAGTAAATTTTTGATTTTGGATATTGAAACGTTACATACACTATCCATTTTGGATGGTGATACGCAAGCACATGACAATCCTATATTGAATTTGGAGGTTTTGGGCTTAGATATAGATGCTACATGCCCTAGCCCCTTTAAACCCAAATCTACCTTTTTACCGACTATACAGAATGATGCTATTGATGTGTTTGAGAGGGATGTAATCATCCAATTAAAGAAAATCAGGTTCAGTCCGCTAGATAGAAAACTAGACAACCTGTCTTCTAAACAACGTATAGCCCTATACACTTTAGCTAAAGATCCTAACATCGTAATACGTGAATCTGACAAAGGCGGTAATGTAGTAGTCCTGGATAGGACCTACTACCTGAAGGAGGGAATGAGACAGCTTAGTGTAACAAAATGCTATATTAAAGTCGTACAAGCTGATTTTAAGGGGTCCATTATGAGAAACCATGATATGTTGATAGAATGGAGAGAGGCAGGGTTACTTGAATGGGAAGAATATCATTTTCTTAAGTGTGATCATCCCAAAATACCTGTCTTATATTTATTGCCCAAGTTACATAAGGACTGTGCCAACCCCCCTGGTAGACCAATTGTGTCCGCGATGTCCTCATTACTGGAGAATACTTCAAGATATATTGATTATTTCCTACGACCTTTTGTGGAATGTCTGCCCTCTTATGTCAAGGATACTACTCATTTCTTGAAATTGATGGACGGCCTGCATTGGGATAACGACTTCCTATTATTAACTATGGATGTCACCAGTTTATATACTAGTATTCAACATGATTTGGGCCTCAAGGCTGTTAAACACTATATAAGAGCCCGCTCTATCTCATATTTGAAACACACTGAGATGATTTGTGACATGATTTGGTATTGTCTCTCTAACAACTTTTTCTTGTTTGACAATACGATATATAAACAACTACAAGGGACAGCAATGGGTACTTGCTTCGCTCCCAGCTATGCGAATTTATTCATGGGATGGTGGGAGGAGCAGGTATCCCAAGATCAAAAAGATTTTGAAGACAAGGTGGTACTCTGGTGCCGCTATATTGATGATATCTTTGTGATATGGAAGGGAGATGAAAAATCAGCTAGGGAGTTTGCAACGCTGTTACATTTGAATGAGTTCAATATACAGTTAAGTGCACAGTATAGTAAGACCGCTATTCAATTTTTAGATGTAGAAATAAGTATTGACAATGATCATGTGGTAACTAAACTATATAGAAAAACGACAGCAGGGAATAGCTTACTGAATGCAGGTAGCGCCCATCCGTCTGATATCATTAGGAGTATCCCATATGGGGAATTGTTACGGGCTAAAAGAATCTGCAGCACTAAGGAAAGTTATCAACAAGAGTGTAATGTAATGTGCCAAAGACTCTTGAAAAGAGGGTACAGTGATAAAATGATTAGGACTGCAGCCGATAAAGTGGATTCTAAAGAAAGATCGGACTTGCTGTATTCTTCAAATACAGCAAAGGACGATCAGCAACAAATAAGATTCATTACCACCTATTCGAACCAAGCTTTCAAACTAAGACAAATTTTGAGGAAAAGTTGGCATATTTTACAAACAGATTCCCATTTGAAAAGTGCAGTGCTGGATTCTCCTTCTATTACATTTCGAAGAGGTAGGTCAATACGTGATGACCTAAGTCACAATATGATAATGAGTTCTGACACCACCAATCAGATTGGGGTCCCCGTACAGGGTTTTTACTGTTGCCAACAGTGTAAAGCTTGTAGAAATAGTGTCAACTGTACGGAGGTCAGTTGGGGTGATGGGCAAAACAAACATCGAATCACGGGTTTTTTCAATTGCAATACCGAATATTGTGTGTACTATTTAAGATGTCCTTGTGATAAGATATATGTGGGCAGCACTATCCACAAAGCAAAGAAAAGAGTTCTTGAACATATGAGAGCCATCCGTAATAATGATTGCAATTACCCGGTAGCGAGGCACTTTCAAGAGGTACATCAAGGCAACGATAAATTATTGAGCTATCTGGTATGTGATCATGTTAAAAGCAGTATAAGAGGTGGCAATCGGCAAAAAAACTTACGGATTTTGGAATCTAAATATATTATCAGGTTCATGACACTCTCGCCTGGAGGGCTTAACTCCAGCGAGGAGATGTGTAGTCATCTAGGCTAATTAGTATTTTTCTGGGTAAAAGATGACAGTTATGTAACATATTTTTTTCAGTTTTATATATATTTTTGTACGTATTTGCTTTTGTTGGTACTAGTAGTGATTTTTCCACCTGTAGGGTTTTTGTTTAATTAATTTTTGGGGTTATGAAGTATGTGCACTGGATATATAAACACGGCATTTAAGATATAACTATCTGAAAAAAATATGATATTTATTCGGTATACGTATTTTAATAATAATATTATGTTGAATATTTTGAGGATACTAATAATGTATTGCTATATAGGCCAAACAAATAGTAAGAGAAGGAATATCAATACAATATGTAAGTTATATTATGTATAAAAGACTAGCCTAGTATGGCTGCCATGCTATTCAAGGTATTCTATATATGTGCTGTGTTTGTCTGTTTTCAGTTTTGTTGAGTGTAGGTGTAGGAGGCTGGACTGGCTTGTAGTGAGTACCAAGGGGTACTTGCACCTTGCACCAGGCCCAGTTATCCCTTATTAGTGTATAGGGTGTCTAGCAGCTTAGGCTGATAGATAATGGTAGCTTAGCAGAGCAGCTTAGGCTGAACTAGGAGACGTGTGAAGCTACTACAGTACCACCTAGTGTCATATGCACAATATCATAAGAAAACACAATACACAGTTATACTAAAAATAAAGGTACTTTATTTTTATGACAATATGCCAAAGTATCTTAGAGTGTACCCTCAGTGAGAGGATAGGAAATATACACAAGATATATATACACAATAGCAAAAATATGCAGTATAGTCTTAGAAAACAGTGCAAACAATGTATAGTTACAACAGGATGCAATGGGGAAACATAGGGATAGGGGCAACACAAACCATATACTCCAGAAGTGGAATGCGAACCACGAATGGACCCCAAACCTATGTGACCTTGTAGAGGGTCGCTGGGACTATTAGAAAATAGTGAGAGTTAGAAAAATAACCCTCCCCAAGACCCTGAAAAGTGAGTGCAAAGTGCACTAAAGTTCCCCTAAGGACAAAAGAGTCGTGTTAGAAGAATAAGGCAGGAAAGACACAAACCAGCAATGCAACAACTGTGGATTTCCAATCTAGGGTACCTGTGGAACAAGGGGACCAAGTCCAAAAGTCACAAGCAAGTCGGAGATGGGCAGATGCCCAGGAAATGCCAGCTGCGGGTGCAAAGAAGCTTCGACTGGACAGAAGAAGCTGAGGTTTCTGCAGGAACGAAAAGGGCTAGAGACTTTCCCTTTGGTGGACGGATCCCTCTCGCCTTGGAGAGTCGTGCAGAAGTGTTTTCCCGCCAGAAGTATGCCAACAAGCCTTGCTACACGCAAATCGTGCGTTTGGCGTTTTTGGACGCTGCTGGGGCCCAGGAGAGACCAGGAGGTCGCAAATTGGACCTGCAGAGAGAGGGGACGTCGAGCAAGACAAGGAGCCCTCACTGAAGCAGGTAGCACCCGTAGAAGTGCCAGAAACAGGCACTACGAGGATGCGTGAAACGGTGCTCGCCGAAGTTGCACAAAGGAGTCCCACGTCGCCGGAGACCAACTTAGAAAGTCGTGCAATGCAGGTTAGAGTGCCGTGGACCCAGGCTTGGCTGTGCATGAAGGATTTCCGCCGGAGGTGCACAGGGGCCAGAGTAGCTGCAAAGTCGCGGATCCCCAGCAATGCAGCCCAGCGAGGTGAGGCAAGGACTTACCTCCACCAAACTTAGACTGAAGAGTCACTGGACTGTGGGGGTCACTTGGACAGAGTCGCTGGATTCGAGGGACCTCGCTCGTCGTGCTGAGAGGAGACCCAAGGGACCGGTAATGCAGCTTTTTGGTGCCTGCGGTTGCAGGGGGAAGATTCCGTCGACCCACGGGAGATTTCTTCGGAGCTTCTGGTGCAGAGAGGAGGCAGACTACCCCCACAGCATGCACAAGCAGGAAAATAGTCGAGAAGGCGGCAGGATCGCGTTACAGAGTTGCAGTAGTCGTCTTTGCTACTATGTTGCAGGTTTGCAGGCTTCCAGCGCGGTCAGCGGTCGATTCCTTATCAGAAGGTGAAGAGGGAGATGCAGAGGAACTCGGCTGAGCTCATGCATTCGTTATCTAAAGTTTCCCCAGAGACAGAGACCCTAAATAGCCAGAAAAGAGGGTTTGGCTACCTAGGAGAGAGGATAGGCTACTAACACCTGAAGGAGCCTATCAGCAGGAGTCTCTGACGTCACCTGGTGGCACTGGCCACTCAGAGCAGTCCAGTGTGCCAGCAGCACCTCTGTTTCCAAGATGGCAGAGGTCTGGAGCACACTGGAGGAGCTCTGGACACCTCCCAGGGGAGGTGCAGGTCAGGGGAGTGGTCACTCCCCTTTCCTTTGTCCAGTTTCGCGCCAGAGCAGGGGCTAAGGGGTCCCTGAACCGGTGTAGACTGGCTTATGCAGAATTGGGCACCTCTGTGCCCAACAAAGCATTTCCAGAGGCTGGGGGAGGCTACTCCTCCCCTGCCTTCACACCATTTTCCAAAGGGAGAGGGTGTCACACCCTCTCTCAGAGGAAGTTCTTTGTTCTGCCATCCTGGGCCAGGCCTGGCTGGACCCCAGGAGGGCAGCTGCCTGTCTGAGGGGTTGGCAGCAGCAGCAGCTGCAGTGAAACCCCAGGAAGGGCAGTTTGGCAGTACCAGGGTCTGTGCTACAGACCACTGGGATCATGGGATTGTGCCAACTATGCCAGGATGGCATAGAGGGGGCAATTCCATGATCATAGACATGTTACATGGCCATATTCGGAGTTACCATTGTGAAGCTACATATAGGTAGTGACCTATATGTAGTGCACGCGTGTAATGGTGTCCCCGCACTCACAAAGTTCAGGGAATTGGCTCTGAACAATGTGGGGGCACCTTGGCTAGTGCCAGGGTGCCCTCACACTAAGTAACTTTGCACCTAACCTTTACCAGGTAAAGGTTAGACATATAGGTGACTTATAAGTTACTTAAGTGCAGTGTAAAATGGCTGTGAAATAACGTGGACGTTATTTCACTCAGGCTGCAGTGGCAGGCCTGTGTAAGAATTGTCAGAGCTCCCTATGGGTGGCAAAAGAAATGCTGCAGCCCATAGGGATCTCCTGGAACCCCAATACCCTGGGTACCTCAGTACCATATACTAGGGAATTATAAGGGTGTTCCAGTAAGCCAATGTAAATTGGTAAAATTGGTCACTAGCCTGTTAGTGACAATTTGAAAGTAATGAGAGAGCATAACCACTGAGGTTCTGGTTAGCAGAGCCTCAGTGAGACAGTTAGGCACCACACAGGGAACATATACATGCACACCTATGAGCACTGGGGCCCTGTGTGACAGGGTCCCAGTGACACATACATATAGGCCACAAACCTATGAGCACTGGGGTCCTGACCAGCAGGATCCCAGTGACACATAACAACCATACTGAAAACATAGTGTTTTCACTATGAGCACTGAGGCCAGGCTATCAGGATCCCAGTGAGACAGTGAAAACAGTGACAAACACCCTGACATACACTCACAAACAGGCCAAAAGTGGGGGTAACAAGGCTAGAAAGAGGCTACCTTCTCACACAACCCCCCCCCAAACGAAGGACAATAAGGCTAACCTTGGCCAGTTGAGACTTTATTGTCTAAGTGGTGATAAGTAAAGAGTAGCTCTGCAATAGACTGGTTACTCCCTTTATCATCCACTATATGGTTACTTCCCTGTGGGGATGTAAACCACCCTGTTTGAAGTTTTTTAGCTAAGCAACAATGTGAAGATGTATTTTCAGAGTTTCTATCAGTAAGTTTTAGTTCAGAGCAGTGGGAATTGTCCACTGAACCTATTTGTAGTAATGGAAATGCCAGACAGGGATGCTGTCTCAGAAAAGCCATAGCTGGGCAAAATCTTTGTCCATCTGGCTGGAAGAGAGAACAGGGATGCTGTTTCTCTTGAGTTGGAGCAGGGCAGGGATGCTGTCCTATGAGCTCCACACTAGGGCAGGGATGCTGTCCTAAGTGTTGTGAGGTAGTGCAGGGTTTCTGCACTAAAGTTTCTCTGGGAGGGTTGGAGGGATGCTCCATGTTAACTAAAATGGTGCTGTTTTTCTCACCAATGTTAGTTATCCCACAGAGAGGTACTTCCACCTCAGGGAGTCCAGCTTTGCCAGCTGATGATTCCCTTGGAACAGGTGCCACCCCAGGAGAGGTTTCTCCCACCACAGGAATAGTATCCTGAATGGTAGGGTGGTTAGGGGATACTGTGATACCCTTTTTACCTGTTGATGGAGAGGGATCCTGAGTTTTCAGGCCTTCTCTCCTTTGCTTTTTCATTTCACTTGAAATGAGAGGGAACAATTCCTCAGGGATGCCCAGCATGGCTGCATGGGCATAAAACTCTACATCAGCCCAACCTGAGGCCTCTAGGTCATTACCTAAGAGACAGTCTACAGGTAAGCTAGGTGATACCACCACCTGCTTAGGGCCAGTAACTCCACCCCAACTAAACTGAATTATAGCTAAGGGAAGAAACTTAGTGGAGTTATGGACATCAATAATCTTATACTGTTGTCCAATGATGTGTTGATCAGGGTGCACTAGGTTTTCAGTCACCGAAGTGAAACTGGCACCTGTGTCCCTGTAGGCCAAGGCCTCAACACCATTTATTGAAACTGTCTGCCTGTACTTATCCATTGTAAGGGGACAAGCAGCCAGTGTGGCAAGGCCAATGCCACTAGGTGTGACAGAAACTGTCTTGGGACTGATTACATCAGTTTCCACTATGGACCCATAAGTGAACCCAACTACACCCTTTGCTTGACTGTTGCCAGCAGTCCCACCACTAGTACCACTACTGCTAGGGGCACTAGAGCTTGATGTATTAGTGGTGGTAGGCTCAGGGGGTTTACCTGGACAGGACTTATCCCCTGGCCTATGGCCTCTGTTTTTACACACAAAGCACCAAGGCTTTTTAATGTGTGCAGGTTGGGAAGAAGAGGAAGAATTTGTTTTATCCCCACCCTCTGAAGAGTGTTTAAGATTTGAAGTGGGATCTTTGGTTTTACCCTTATCCCCATGCTTATCTTGAGATTTTTCACCATCTTTCTTCTTATTGCCATCTTTGTCACCCCCTGTATGAACTTTTCTGTTCACCCTTGTTCTGACCCATTTGTCTGCCTTCTTTCCCAATTCTTGGGGAGAGGTCAGATCAGAGTCTAACAGGTACTGGTGCAACAAATCAGACACACAATTATTAAGTATATGCTCTCTCAGGATTGTGTTATACAGGCTTTCATAATCAGTAACTTTACTGCCATGTAACCACCCCTCCAAGGCCTTCACTGAATGGTCAATAAAATCAACCCAGTCTTGTGAAGACTCCTTTTTGGTCTCTCTGAACTTTATCCTGTACTGTTCAGTGGTTAAGCCATAACCATCCAGGAGTGCATTCTTAAGAACTGTAAAATTATTGGCATCATTTTCTTTCACAGTAAGGAGCCTATCCCTACCTTTTCCACTAAATGATAGCCATAGGATAGCAGCCCACTGCCTTTGAGGGACATCCTGTACAACACAGGCCCTCTCAAGTGCAGCAAACCACTTGTTAATGTCATCTCTCTCCTTATAAGGGGGAACTATCTTGTGCAGATTCCTGGAATCATGCTCTTTTGCAGGATGACTATGGGGAATACTGCTGCTGCCACCATGGGTATCTAAACCCAACTTCTGTCTTTCCTTCTCTAATTCAAAAGACTGTCTATCCAAATCCAGCTGTTGCTTTTTAAGCTTCAGTCTGGTTTGTTCCACCCTCAACTTATTGAGTTCCCTCTCTAACATTCTGTCATCAGGGTTGGTGGGAGGGACATTCCTAGAAACAGAGCTATGATGGGAATGAACAGAAGGAGACCTGTCCCTTACAGAAGCCACCCTAACAGCTTGGTTAACAGAAACATTACTACCAGTATGGTGAGAATAAATGCTTTTGCTATGATGTGAGACAACACTATTTATATGGTGTGGCTCATCATCATTACCATCTATGCTAGACTGTCTAGTAATGGGCAGGCTAGGAAGTTTCTTTCCTGAATCTTTTCCTGGGGGAGTCCCTGAATCAGATTGAGAACTATTAGGTACTTTTTCAACAGATGAGGCACCTATGGCCTTATCTTGTTCTCTAAGCATATTAAGTAACAGTTCCAAGGAAGGATTCTTCCCTACACTCAAACCTCTCTCTATACAGAGACTCCTTGCTCTTTTCCAGCTAAGGTTGTCATATGCAAGTTTGGACAGATCAACACTTTGGCCTGTGCCAGACATTTTTTAGAGAGAGTTAAAGTGATAGAAAAAGAGAAAAAAGTTTTCAGAACTTTTTGGAAAGACAGAAAAAAACTTTTTAAACTTTTCAGAACTTTTTGAAAGTTTAGAAGTACTTTTCAGCACTTAGAAAAGAGTGAAAAGAGGAAATGCAAAACTTTTTGGCTATGTGTATATACACTGACCTTGTTTTGTATATTTTTCTCTCATGAAAAGTACAATGACAAGAGTGGTAAGTAGTCTCAAGCACTTATCCCACCACTGCACAACCAATGTAGGAGACTGGACTGGCTTGTAGTGAGTACCAAGGGGTACTTGCACCTTGCACCAGGCCCAGTTATCCCTTATTAGTGTATAGGGTGTCTAGCAGCTTAGGCTGATAGATAATGGTAGCTTAGCAGAGCAGCTTAGGCTGAACTAGGAGACGTGTGAAGCTACTACAGTACCACCTAGTGTCATATGCACAATATCATAAGAAAACACAATACACAGTTATACTAAAAATAAAGGTACTTTATTTTTATGACAATATGCCAAAGTATCTTAGAGTGTACCCTCAGTGAGAGGATAGGAAATATACACAAGATATATATACACAATAGCAAAAATATGCAGTATAGTCTTAGAAAACAGTGCAAACAACGTATAGTTACAATAGGATGCAATGGGGAAACATAGGGATAGGGGCAACACAAACCATATACTCCAGAAGTGGAATGCGAACCACGAATGGACCCCAAACCTATGTGACCTTGTAGAGGGTCGCTGGGACTATTAGAAAATAGTGAGAGTTAGAAAAATAACCCTCCCCAAGACCCTGAAAAGTGAGTGCAAAGTGCACTAAAGTTCCCCTAAGGACAAAAGAGTCGTGTTAGAGGAATAAGGCAGGAAAGACACAAACCAGCAATGCAACAACTGTGGATTTCCAATCTAGGGTACCTGTGGAACAAGGGGACCAAGTCCAAAAGTCACAAGCAAGTCGGAGATGGGCAGATGCCCAGGAAATGCCAGCTGCGGGTGCAAAGAAGCTTCGACTGGACAGAAGAAGCTGAGGTTTCTGCAGGAACGAAAAGGGCTAGAGACTTCCCCTTTGGTGGACGGATCCCTCTCGCCTTCGAGAGTCGTGCAGAAGTGTTTTCCCGCCGGAAGAACGCCAACAAGCCTTGCTACACGCAAATCGTGCGTTTGGCGTTTTTGGACGCTGCTGGGGCCCAGGAGGGACCAGGAGGTCGCAAATTGGACCTGCAGAGAGAGGGGACGTCGAGCAAGACAAGGAGCCCTCACTGAAGCAGGTAGCACCCGGAGAAGTGCCAGAAACAGGCACTACGAGGATGTGTGAAACGGTGCTCGCCGAAGTTGCACAAAGGAGTCCCACGTCGCCGGAGACCAACTTAGAAAGTCGTGCAATGCAGGTTAGAGTGCCGTGGACCCAGGCTTGGCTGTGCACGAAGGATTTCTGCCGGAAGTGCACAGGGGCCGGAGTAGCTGCAAAGTCGCGGTTCCCCAGCAATGCAGCCCAGCGAGGTGAGGCAAGGACTTACCTCCACCAAACTTAGACTGAAGAGTCACTGGACTGTGGGGGTCACTTGGACAGAGTCGCTGGATTCGAGGGACCTCGCTCGTCGTGCTGAGAGGAGACCCAAGGGACCGGTAATGCAGCTTTTTGGTGCCTGCGGTTGCAGGGGGAAGATTCCGTCGACCCATGGGAGATTTCTTCGGAGCTTCTGGTGCAGAGAGGAGGCAGACTACCCCCACAGCATGCACAAGCAGGAAAACAGTCAAGAAGGCGGCAGGATCGCGTTACAGAGTTGCAGTAGTCGTCTTTGCTACTATGTTGCAGGTTTGCAGGCTTCCAGCGCGGTCAGCGGTCGATTCCTTATCAGAAGGTGAAGAGGGAGATGCAGAGGAACTCGGCTGAGCTCATGCATTCGTTATCTAAAGTTTCCCCAGAGACAGAGACCCTAAATAGCCAGAAAAGAGGGTTTGGCTACCTAGGAGAGAGGATAGGCTACTAACACCTGAAGGAGCCTATCAGCAGGAGTCTCTGACGTCACCTGGTGGCACTGGCCACTCAGAGCAGTCCAGTGTGCCAGCAGCACCTCTGTTTCCAAGATGGCAGAGGTCTGGAGCACACTGGAGGAGCTCTGGACACCTCCCAGGGGAGGTGCAGGTCAGGGGAGTGGTCACTCCCCTTTCCTTTGTCCAGTTTCGCGCCAGAGCAGGGGCTAAGGGGTCCCTGAACCGGTGTAGACTGGCTTATGCAGAATTGGGCACCTCTGTGCCCAACAAAGCATTTCCAGAGGCTGGGGGAGGCTACTCCTCCCCTGCCTTCACACCATTTTCCAAAGGGAGAGGGTGTCACACCCTCTCTCAGAGGAAGTTCTTTGTTCTGCCATCCTGGGCCAGGCCTGGCTGGACCCCAGGAGGGCAGCTGCCTGTCTGAGGGGTTGGCAGCAGCAGCAGCTGCAGTGAAACCCCAGGAAGGGCAGTTTGGCAGTACCAGGGTCTGTGCTACAGACCACTGGGATCATGGGATTGTGCCAACTATGCCAGAATGGCATAGAGGGGGCAATTCCATGATCATAGACATGTTACATGGCCATATTCGGAGTTACCATTGTGAAGCTACATATAGGTAGTGACCTATATGTAGTGCACGCGTGTAATGGTGTCCCCGCACTCACAAAGTTCAGGGAATTGGCTCTGAACAATGTGGGGGCACCTTGGCTAGTGCCAGGGTTCCCTCACACTAAGTAACTTTGCACCTAACCTTTACCAGGTAAAGGTTAGACATATAGGTGACTTATAAGTTACTTAAGTGCAGTGTAAAATGGCTGTGAAATAACGTGGACGTTATTTCACTCAGGCTGCAGTGGCAGGCCTGTGTAAGAATTGTCAGAGCTCCCTATGGGTGGCAAAAGAAATGCTGCAGCCCATAGGGATCTCCTGGAACCCCAATACCCTGGGTACCTCAGTACCATATACTAGGGAATTATAAGGGTGTTCCAGTAAGCCAATGTAAATTGGTAAAATTGGTCACTAGCCTGTTAGTGACAATTTGAAAGTAATGAGAGAGCATAACCACTGAGGTTCTGGTTAGCAGAGCATCAGTGAGACAGTTAGGCACCACACAGGGAACATATACATGCACACCTATGAGCACTGGGGCCCTGTGTGACAGGGTCCCAGTGACACATACATATAGGCCACAAACCTATGAGCACTGGGGTCCTGACCAGCAGGATCCCAGTGACACATAACAACCATACTGAAAACATAGTGTTTTCACTATGAGCACTGAGGCCAGGCTATCAGGATCCCAGTGAGACAGTGAAAACAGTGACAAACACCCTGACATACACTCACAAACAGGCCAAAAGTGGGGGTAACAAGGCTAGAAAGAGGCTACCTTCTCACAGTAGGTATTTGTATGCTAATCTGCCAAGCTGCCCCATCTGTGAACAAGGCTACGGCTGAAACGCGTTGGGAGGAATTTCGTTGTAAAGAGTAAAAAGCTTTAATTATACTGGAAGTGTCCTGACCTTTCTTGTTATTACAAGATTTTCTTTGCATTTTTATGGCATTTCTCGAAGCCATGGTCGGACCGCCACTTTTTGAGCCTCGGTAATTCGAGTTCTTTTGGTGAATTAAGTTTATATATATATATATATATATATATATATATATATACATATATATATTACGCAGTCACCAATATATATATATATATATATATATATATATATATATATATATATATATATATATATATATATATATATGTCTATATGTGGATGCCAGTAGGTAGTTATAGTTAGGGCCATTTTTTCCACAGACAGAGCATTTTTTCTTTTGCCAATACATTTGGCGCAGCTTGACAAATCTTCATGAAGTTTTCAAAACGTATCTTTCAGTTGGTTCAGCTGCTGTGTTGAAAGCATGTTGAGCAGCTCCCTGTTTGTGATGCCAATGCCAGCTCCTGCAGAAGGAGGGGAGCTGATTGAGATTTCAAGGGACTTCAGGCTCTCCCTGAGGGCCCATTGCACACTGGTTGCCCTGCAGGGCACCCAGGACATATGATCGGGCCCGGGGGTGGGATCCCTGGGGCCGAGATCGGCCTGGGGAGGGGCAATGCAGCAAAAAACAATATATTAAGGCCAGGCTCCAGCGGATGGGACTGGTGGGGGTCTGCATGGACCCCCATGGAATTGCAGTGGGCCCCGGTGATGGGGATCCCTGGGGCCAAAATCAGCCGGAGGAGAGGGGTCATGCAGTCCCGCTCCCCCACACTTATCATTTACCCAATGAGATAGCACTTGCTAACTAACCAGTACAAAGTGCTCCACTTCTATAGACATTTTGTGTAAACTGTGGACTCAGTTGGATAAATGAGCAGGTGAGCTTCTGTTTTGACCATGATGCTCATTTCACAGAAATTAAACCTCAACAGTAAGCACTTACAAATATAAATGTAGAAGGTGCTCCATTTGAAGCTCCGCTTCTGGAAAGGACAAATGATCCTAACTCCAGGGCTTGGCAAAGGTAAAGCAAGTGGGTTTACTCTGCAATTCCATATTGAAAAACAATCTGGAATCCTTTATGGAGGTGAATGCTTCTTTAATCTATTAGAGCTCAAACAGGCACTCTCATACTAAACCATAGAAATTCAGCAGTAAATAGTTAGATTGATTGTTATATTTATGTTAAGAAACTATAACTTGTGGCCTAACGTTACTTTCCGGCATAAGTTCTAGTTTCTGGAGATAAGTAAAACTATAAGCATTACTATAACTGCTGAATTTCTATAGTTTTGTATGGGTAAAATACCAATCTAACTATAACGTCACTGTAACCTTTGTTTTATTCAGTGAATTTTTATGTTTTGTTTTAACGCACATGTTAATATTTGTGTCAGGTTGCAGCAAGCTATTCAAGGCCTTGCTTTTCCCCAGGATCCAAGGATGATCCGAGAAAGATCCCTGAATCCATGGATCAGCTGCAAATAAAAGGGCAATTATTTGCCAATAAGGGACCCCTCCATGTGTCCTTAAGGGACCCCTCCATGTAGTTACACTGCCCCTGCCTCCTAGGCAATGCGAGAAACAAAATGGCAGCTGCAACTTTTCTGTCAGGTTCGGACTAACCAATTGGGGCCTTGCTGTTCTTCCGAATCCACAGAGAATCTGTGTCCCTGTATTTACAAATTTGGTTTTCATTTAATAACTAGAAAACTACTGAACAGAGTTACACCAAATACCAAATACGCCTCTTTCTAGACAAAGAGCTACCTTTCTGGCAAATTTGGTGTCATTCCGTTCAGTGGTTTCGATGCCATCACTGTTCAAAATCCATTTGGGTAAATGAATGGGGAAAATGCATTTTGGGATCCCCCTTTTTCTCGGCCCCACTTGTAAGATCACTTTGAAACTTTCCAGACAGCAGCTAAAGTGACCAGCGAAGTCTTGATCACAGTTAGCGAGTCCTTCTTTTGTTACCCTATTTTTACTACTCACTAACCATGATTAAGAATCGCAAGAGTCAAAACGCGTTGTTGTTTGCTTGAAAAAAATAAAAGTGCTTTGACAACTGAAGACTGGAGTGCCACCTTGTCATTTTGTCTACTTTGCATAAAATAAATCTGGGATATTGTTTACACCTTACTGCCTGCACGATAGTTCAGTGCGCTGCAATGAACGCTTTTCTTACAAATATAGATATATATATATAATCTTCACCCACTCTGACAATATCCAAGTAGGAAATACGGGCCCTCCAGGGGATGTGGAAAAATACCTTTATTTTCACAAAATGCGGACCGAGCCACTCTGACACGTTTCGGCTCTCACCAGCCTTTGTCAAGGTAAATTACTTCAATTTCCTATAGAAAATAAACCCAATGTTTTCACCACCACTGAAAAAAGACTATCATGATTGTATCAATGAATTCATATTACTGCATCAGCATTTTGGCAATGTCAGATTTATCTCTGGCCCCACCAAATATTATCATAATTCTGAGGTTTTTCAATTCTGGGTTAATTGAATATTAACTATCAAACTCAATACAATTATTATGCAGAAATATAAATATATGAACATGAGAAAAAAATACATACATCCTAAATCACCATCAATGTTATGCAATAGATATTGGGCAAATGACCTATTTAATATTCAATTCTACTAACTAAATTTAGTTCATTTCCACCCCTTATTTGTTCGTAGAGAGACATATTAAGAGCCAATGTGCAAATCACACTATCTGGTTATGGCCATGAATTCATTCATTCAAATGACATAATCAAAGATAGGAACAAAGAAATACAGGACCCTAATCTGAAACTTTATGGAGACTAACAGATGAAATCACACTAACACAAGAAGTCATTTTTTTGCCATTAACAAACACCCCTTAAACACTAATCCTTAGAAAAAACAAATCCCTAACAAAACAACAATATATCTAAAATGAAAAGATCAATATCACATGAGCTATCTCCTCATCCTTATTTAATCCAAATGTGAAATAATTATGCTGGTCAAGGATATCTCTAGCCTCCATTTTTCTTAATTGCCTGAACCTATCAGCACCCTGCACATTTTTCTCCACCAAGTCTAAAGCAAAAATCCCCAAAATGACACATCTTTATTATGTTTTACAAACAAAGTCTCACCACAGGGTAAGTAAAATCTAAATTACGGATTGCCTGTTGAATATATGCTTCCCGCAATGGAAAAATAGTGCTACCAGCACATAACAGGTGGCACAGACAGTGAAGCACGTAAACGCAAAAATCAGATGAGCAAGTAAGATTCATAAGTATCTTACATGTATGTCCCTCCAAAGTACAGAAATCAGTTTTGTTACCTGTATACTTGCATGCCTTACAATGGGTACAGCAAAACAATCCATTCCATTTTGTCAACCATGTGGTAACAATTATTTCCCATGGTAACTATGTATCAAATAACTTCCTACCCTTTCTATATGTGATAGCAATAGTTAGTTAGGTCCGAACCAATAACCAAATCAGTTTTGAGAATAACCCAATGTTTGAACAATATTTTCTTGATTTCATCCAAAGAGCAACACGAAATGTGATAAAATTAATCGAATACCAATTGCCTTCTTTTGGGAGCTCCTATTAGGATTTAATAATTGTTCCCTCATCACAGAATTCGCTTTCTTTTCAGCCTTGTTTGGAATTTGTGGTCTGTATCCCCTACTCATAATCTCTTTTTCATTTGTTTCAACTGATTCCCAAATTTCTCAGCCATACTATATGCTCTCTTAAAGCGTAATATTTCACCATAAGGAATATTGTTTTTGAGGACTCGTGGGTGATGACTACTACATTGCAAAATTCTATCCCAGCTGTAGCTTTACGATCAATGTGTACTTTCACCGTACATACCAATAATCTCACAATTAAGAAATTAATTTCACTATCACTGACTGTGGTGGCGAACTTCAAATTATAGGGATTATCATTCAGTTTTTGTATAAAGGATTCAGCATTTTCTTTGGGACCATTTCATAATATAAACAAGTCATCAGTATATCTTGTCCATATTAGGACATGTTGCATGTACTCAGAATTTACCTCCACCCAGACCATCTGCTCCTCCCACCAGCCCATCACGAGATTCACAAAGCTGGGGGCAAAGCAGGTTCCTATCGCGGCTCCAATCTTTGGATTCAAGGTACCATCATACACAAAAATATTTTCCTTGAGACAGATTCTCTTATCATCTCTACAAGTCCCCGGTGTTCAAAAAACTCATAGATCTCATTATCAAAGACAGGAACAAAGTCATAGATCTCGTACATAAAATTCATGGTCTACATAAGTGTATAGTGACACCACATCCATGCAAATCATCAGGAATGTGTCCTCCCATTCAATACCATACATTTTGGTTAAAAAATCACCACTATCTCAACAATATGATGGTAAGGCTGTGACAAGAGGGGACAAAAAATGGTCAATATACATAGCTGTTTTCTTCAATAGACTTTCATTCGACAAAACAATGGAGCATCCAGAGGGTCTAGTAGACTCTTAGGAACCTTGGGTAGGACATAAAATGCTTGCAAATTAGGGTGGTCTGTCCTAAGGAAGGCATTTACATCATCCTCCAAAACACCCTGATCTCTCCAACCTGTAAGTAAATCACAATAAGTAGATATTCCCTGCTTGTATCTATCATTAGCAACAATTTCATAACATTCTGTTTGGTTCAGTTGTCTCAAAACCTCCCTCTCATACATCTGTGCATCCATCACATCCCCATTACACCCCTTATCAAAGGGTTTGATTACAATACTCAAGTCTAATTGCAATGGCTTCCCTCTGAGAAATTGCTAAATTCTCCAGAGGCTTCTGCAAAGTATTCCGTAATGCAACTAATGCCTTGACTATAATGTCAGGAACACATCTATTTTGTCATGTGGGAGAGAGGGAATCAGCCTGGATCTGGGTTTAAACCCACTCCGACTTGGCACAATCATGTGCACACCCAAATTTTATTGGATATTCAAGATTTCTCCATCACTTGCCTCCCCACTGGCTTCTTTTTGTAAAGATTCCAGTTCCATTAAGCCCTTCACATCTCCTATTTATAATTCAGAAAGAGTGACCCTTTGACTATTCTGTGTCATTTTATTTTTTGAAAGTTCATGCAGTTATATATACATACATACATACATATTTACTGAAAACAACAACGGTCAAAGTGAGGTGTCTAAAGAAGCTAAAGTTAAGCAACCCAAATAAAACTGAAATATGCCACTTAAAGGTTAAAGTTTAGTATAAGTTGGGTAAAGTAGAAGCAGCACCTCTAACACCAGTTCCAAGGGTCCAGGACCTGGGGGTATGAACTAGGTTGTAGAGGCCAGGTGCTGGGTTCAAGATCACTGAAGCTTGGTATGTCCCTGTAGCTCATACAAGAGGCCAGCCAACTAGCCCTTTGAGTCACTTTTGTTGCTCCTGGATTCAAGGAGATTGCTCCTTCAAGCAGCAAGGCAGGCCACTATCAGCAGGGCAATCTTCTTGTAGTAGCAAGGCAATCAGCTGGGGGTCTAGGCAATTGTTCTGAAGTCTTCCACAGGTCCAGCAGTCTACTGAAGGGTTGTTCTGAGGGTCCATAATCCATACTTGGTGCCAGCTGTTGAAGCTGGGGGATTCCATATACTACCCCCGCATCTGTTTCTGGAAAGTTCTTCGCTTCCACTGTCATGGCTCCAATAAGTCTGGAGTGACAAGCGGCTAGTGTCATGTTAACTTGTGTATACTGGAGGAAAGTACTTTGAAGTGTAAGTGGGATAGGGAACAGCTCCACTCCCATCCTGTCCTGCCAACACCTGGTTCCCTTTTGTCTCACTATCTCACTATCCTAGAGGTATATCCAAAACCCAAGAGCAGGGCCATTCATTGTTACTTTACTAACAATACTGGCAGAGGCACAAATGTTTAGGAGAGGAAAATGTCAACTTTCTAAAAGTGTCATTTTCAGATTTGTAACTTACAACCCAACTTGATCATTGAATAAGATTTTGAATTGCAATTCATTTAAGTCTAAACATGACATTTCTACTTGCTCCCAATCAAAAGGTAGCCCTTACAGTAGTGAAACATAAATGTAGTAGTTTTTCAAGGAAGTGTAGAACTTAATCAAATGTATTCTACTTTTTAAATAAATGCACCGGACCCCAGGGGCCTTTAAGCGTGACTTATATGTGTTAAAATGAAAGTGTAGTATGGTGATGGTCCCTCCCAATACCTCCAACATGGCAGCTGTCAATATCCAACCCGGAAATATGGAACTCGGGCAAGATAATTAAAACAACACAGCGACAGTGTCTGACACCATAAAAGAGGCACTACCCTTAGGCCAGTTATAGGAGACAAGAAGGTCCAAAGATGTGAAACAGTGAGTGGAGCAATGTGGGAAAATAGAGAGGCCAGAGCACAAGGATCCCGAAGACCTGACCAATGGAGAGGAGTAAGCGGAGCAACCATCCGGCAAGCTGGTGAGCAGCTGGCAAAGACAGAGGAACACGATGAGAACAGTGTGCACAAGTCTGGTGATCTCAGAAGATAGGTGGATGCCAAGACTTGCCCTACCACGGTCCTGGAGAGCCATGGTTTCAGGCAAGTTGTTGTGCCAGAAGGTACTTATCTAAAGAGGTGGTGGATGAGAGTACATGGGGAGAAAAGCAGAAACACAGGAAAATCTCACAAAGGTGGGCACTAGCTCGGAGCACCCTGAGCACTTGGTGATAGACATTTCCCCCTGGGCACTTGAACTACTGATACCCGGTAGTTTTTTTACTTCTTTTTTGTCATTAATTTTCAGTTTCATATACTTTCTGTCAGAGGGCCACCAATCACCAGAAGCCAAGGGGAGTCACACATCCTGAAGCAAAAAGGAAGGGATTCAAGGAAAGAGAAGAAAGGAGATCCCACAGTCACAAGACTAAGAAGCCGAATACACCTATATATATTACTGTGTCCATAAATGAAGCAGAAGTTTAAATAAACATATAAATATGCACCAGAATAAAAACCTAAGTGTATACTTCTGACTAGTGAGACCCAAGTGACCACAGGAAGGTTTAGGCCTAATGAGAGGTTTATTCCACCAGGTTGAATTTGCAGTTTAAAACTGATCTACATGTCTAAGGCATGTTTTGCCGTGCTCCTTTATTGGTGGCACAATAAATGGTCCATGCTCACTAGTAGTGTATAATTTACAGGCCCTCGTATAATGTAGCACCATATACTAGGGATGCATAAGTTAATTAAATGTGCTGATCAGATGTAGGTAAATTTTACCATGTGTTAGCGAGGGAGCATAAGCACTTTAGTGATGGTTAGCAAAGTTCACAGAAACAAATTCAGAAGAACAGGAGAGGGTAAAAGCAAGTAATTTGGGTTGACACTTGAGAGAGGGCCAAGTTCAACAATAATGTTGCAATTTATCCTAACATAGGTGGTAATGTTGACATTGGCGGTAGAAACCGCCTACCGCCCAGGTGACGGCTGCCAAAACATAGCCACTACGGCTACCATCCGTCTGCCATATTATGAGCACTCCCGGACTTCCGCCACAAGAAGGGTCGAAATCCGGCAGTGTTCATGGTGGCAGACGGTGTTAAGGTGGCTCTGCTATCACCAGCACCGCCACGCCAGTAGAACACTGCCAGCTGTATTAGGACAAGTAATACGGCCTGCCAGTGTTCTGCTGGTGGGGCACTGCAGGCGGTAGCAGTGCCCCTTCCCTGCCAAAAGACCTCCTCACTCAAGGTAAGTCAGACTTCTGACAAGCGAGGGTGGTGTATTGTGTGTGTGTCTGAGTGTGTGCATTAATGTGTGACTGAGTGTGTGAACATGTCTGTGTATGTTGTGTTGTTTGCGTGGTTGTATGCATGTGAGTGAATGCGTGTAAGAATGGTGAAGTGAGCTAGTGTCTGCATGGCAGTGTTATTGTGTGTAAGAATGTGTGCTAGCATGTCTGGAAGTATGCATGTATGAATGTGTGTATGCCAGTGTGAATGATTGGGTGTATGAGTGGTGCGTGTCTGCCGGTGTGTGCGTGTATGGGAGTGTGTGTGTGATGATCAGAGTGGGTGGGAGGGGGTGTGATCGGTGGGGTTGGGGGTGTGTGTGATGGTCAGAGGGAGTGGGGTGTGTGTGTGATGATCGGAGGGGGTGGGGGTGTGTTTGGATGGGGGTGAGTGGGTGTATTCGAATGTCGGGGTGGAGGGTTAGTGTGTGTATGGTGGGAGGGGCACTATGGATGGGGGGATGTCAGGTGTATGTTGGGGGGAGGAGGAGCCACCTACCTGTGACAGGGAAGGAATTCCCTGTCACTGGTAGGGCATACCACCATGGTTTTCATGGTGTTGCTAACGCAACGAAAGCCATTGTGGTAGGCAGGCTTATAATGCAGCCAGCGGTACTGTGCCAGCTGCCAGGCTGGAGATTGATATCTCCTGCCCGGTGGCTGATACCTCCATGGCAGTATGAGTGGAGAAGTGGCGGGTTGGCTGCAGCCAACCCACCATTCCCATAATGTGACGGTATATACCGCCAGCCTACACAACCATCACATTAACACTCACTGCCGGGGTCATAATGACCCCCATAGTGTTTAGTAGCTAGAATTGTTGCCAATATTCTATTTGAGTTTTATAGTCACAACTATTTTATTGATAGCACTGGGATAGGATTTAAAAAAAAGTCAACACAATATTTTCTTAATGTGTATTCTTGATTATGTATATTCATGGTGAAAAGAGGTTAGGAACCCTCTGGTATTAACATGTAATTTTGAGAATCGTACAGAACTTTTTGGTGCCCAGAACTACTTATGTAGTTGGCTGTTGGGTTACACTCCACAGGGTTCTCTGTCTCATAAGATATATTGACTTAGCCTAACCTGCCAGAGGATCTAGAGATCCAAAGGATGGGGCAGTGTTATGAATATTCTGAACACACTCAGCAAAACATATCATTTGGCACTCAATATGCAGGGCTTAATTGTGACTAATCTTAAGTGCCACACAAGATTTTAACCCATGAGCTGCTGAGACTTTTACACCCTCAGTGATGAGCCTTCCTTTGCTATTTTGGGCATGGTACCTTTATGCCTCCAAAACATTTTTCCAGTTAATCCATCTACACCAAATTTGCATCCTTTTTTCAGACATCCTAGGGATTCTAAAGCTACCAAGGATTGTAGATTTTCCTGAAGGTAAACAAGAAAACAGCCAAACCATGGTTAGATTCTGGAGTTTGAGGGAGAAATGTGCAAAAAAGTATATTTTGTTCCAAGAGGTAGTCCATTTGTCCTTAATTTTGTGGCTTCGACCTACTCGCAGTTTGTGGTGGAAACAGGTGCAAAATTCATGAATGATTTAGAAAAATGACACATTTCTGAAAACTAGACAAAATTCTGAACTCGGCAAAGGGCCATTTCTGTAGTTCCCTCAGGATTTTACCAAAGAAACGAACTTTTAAAATATAAAAACTTATTAAAATCTGTGGAAAGGACAACTGCATATGACAACATTTTAATTTGTAACTTCTTGTCATGATGGCCGATTTACGAAAGCAATACACAGTTATGTCTGACAGATCTTTCTGTTTATGGCAATACATAGAGTTTATAGTTTTTCCAAAAGTACGATAGCCGCAGCGAACAACTGTGCTTCAGCACAGAAACATGTTTCTTTCTGTATCGACTATACAGCAATTTACATAGTAAAATATAAATGATGAAAAAAGGGATGAAGGGAACCTATGAATTTCTGAAATGTAATTACTGAATTTAGCTTCAGTGGCTATTTGTAAAACTCTTAATTTGTGGTTACCCATATGTGCTTCTTTGTTCTTGCACACTGGCTTACATGGAAGGCATAAATGCAGAGAAAGCTAAATTAGTAATAAGAGATCCTCTTCTATTGTGTATTCCTACTTGTGATTTGGATCCCTAGCTTAGTGGCCACCCAAGGAAACTGACCATATCCAGACACTTCTGAGACCTAATCACCCGAGGATGTCCAGAATGGTGTGACGTGCGGTACTCACAATGTTTTCCTACCCGGAAGCCCTTTTTTTCAAATTGCTGTGAGGGAATCTGCGATTATCCAGAAATTGCCTACCAACCAGTGTTCCACCATGCCTCCCTGATAAAAATAGTATCCCACTAACGTGAATGGGCCTAGCGCTCGGAACATGTAAAGTGCCCAAAACACAGTTTTTAAGCTCAAAACCAACCTTTTTCTCGACCTGGAGACTTTAATAAAAAACTTGTCACTGGAGCAGTCTAAGGTGGATTCACTTGCATGGATCTCATAAGGCTTTCTTTATATAAATCCTTGGACAATTCAAACCGTGTCTAAAAACACACAATGTGCTCACATTTCGAGAAAGTTCAAGTGTTTGCAGGGAGCCACACAATTTTCTACCACCCAGCATTTCCATATCTTTCCCAATAAAAATGATCCCTCACTTCTGAGGGTGGGCCAAGTGCCTGAAACAGGAAATGGTCCAAAACACAGGCAGGATGTATGAAAGTTTACCCTGAAATCTGGCCCTTTTTTACAATCTTGGTTGCTGTGGATTTTTGGCCTGAACTGGCCTGCCACTCAGGGAACACTACCGATCTCAGACGTTTCTAAAACATCATTGAACACACAAAAGGTAAAGGGCTGTATGGTTACAATAAGTTAAACCATTGACAATCACTTGGGGTAGCATTCAAACCCAAGATGGATGGAAAAAGTGGAAAGGGGCAGATGTATTATTTACAGCTCGCAAAATCCTGAGCCCAGTTTGTGACCAGTAATCATTTCCCAAAACAACTATGTACAAATAGGTTGGTTCAGAATTTTTAAATTCAGAGAAATATGCCTTTCATCCTATCCCATTAATATTCTTGCAGTAGGTCTTAAATTGTGACTCACTCTGATTGGAGCCCGTCACAGAAAAGTAGTTTGCCTTTCAATAAAATAAACATTGTTTTATTGCAGCCTGTTTTCATGAAATGAGACTGCATTTAAAAAGAAGTTTTCTTTTTTTACAGTGTGTTTGAAGATTGACAACTCCAACAAACATTTTTATAACATTTAGAAAGGGGAAGAGGTAGCCCCTAACTTGGGAGTCAGTACATTTTCAATGGGTAACCACAGCTGTTTTAGTCCTAAACCAATAATACAAACTGATACGAATAGCTAATTTGAATGTACACCTACAATACACAGTTGGCAAATAAAGATTCCTTATTAATTTCTTATCCCAGTTTTGGAATCAAAAAAGTTACTGACTACTAAAATGGTTTTAATACATTGCAAAAAGCATTTTTGCAGTTGTAAACCGTAAATAGGATCATTGTGACTACAAAAATGCTTTGTACATCTGGTCTGGCATAAGTGCCATCCAGCAAAAGATAGCGGTGTTTGGAACCACTCCAAGATGGAGGTGTGACTGTTGTGGTAATAGAACAGATTGTAGAGATATACATGCAGAGCTGAATGCCATGTCGCAGCTATAGTGGCACACATTTTTGAACGGGACCCTCGAGGAGCACACTGTCAGAGGGGTGGGGTAATCTAGCTTTATGCACCTGGCAGACCATGAATGTCAGAGGGCCACGGGATCAAGGTGCTCCTATTTGATTGAGCACTGACACTTAAGGAGGTGTTATGGGCACTGGTCCTTTGTCATTTTTTGCACTATAACTCAAGTGTGATTCTCCGTTCACACAGCAGTGGCACTGACAGGCACATGACAGCCTGTGCACTAAGGAAATAAGACGGTCATGTGACACCACTGTAGCAACACTAAAGAGGTGGATGAGGATGAAGGGAGAGCAGACAGCATTCTGGAGCAGAGTATACATATGTACAGCTATTTACTGATAAATGCAGTCTGGCAGGCTACTAAAGACTGTTTCCTCCCCATAGTTTTCACATCATGTTTGCTTCTACTGGGGACATGCTTGTTCTATTCTTGGTGTGACGTGTTGGTTTTAGAGACTTGGCATTTACTACTAGAGGGGAGCTGGTCTTGAGTCTAATTAAGGGAATCTTAATGATCTGGACCACGCAATTCAATCTGCACCTGGTGTTGAGGTACGAGTGCTCTTTTTTGGAGTCTGACATTAATACCAAAGTCCTGTTTTTTTGCAAGAGAGGGAGTGCTGTGAGCAGTCTTATGTCGAAGGATTTTTTGTTAGAGGCTAGGTCTCCCTACTGGACTCATAAAAAAGGATGAGCCTGAACACATGCCTCTTGAACCAGACGTGAAGGTTTTGAAGTAGTTGCCATTTTCTGATGCACTGTTTCGAGCCAGTAGGAAAATGGTGACAAAGCCAAGGTGTGAGCTTGAAATGGCGGAAATAATGCTGAGCATGATTAAGGAGGAATTGACAATATTCAAATCCTTCATTGTGGTGGTGAGGAACGGCAAGGCAGTGACAGCTTGAGAGTTCAACACTGTGTATGCTGAACCTGTAAAAGTCCAAGCAAGACTGTATAAGACAAAACATTGGCTAGTGAAGGTGTAACAACAAGAGGAACTCTGCAGTGCAAATTTCTTTCTTTGAGCACATTTCAGAGAGCACAAAGAACACTTTCTAGCGGTTCTTGACAACATGATGTAAAACAGAAAATAGTCCAATCAAGTTTCAGGATTTTGAGAAATTTGGTAGTTGGTTGAGGTGCGAGCCCTCATGAAGCGAAGCAACAACTGCAGTCCTTGTCAGGGTGAACCACAAAAGTCACTTAGCCCTCCGGTAGATTGTTACAAAAGCAGTCAGGTTTAATGCAGAGGCCATGTGTGAAGTATTTATGCAGCACACACACAGTAATAAAATCAAATTACAACATAAGGAACATTTCACCCTACTTTTTGAAAAATAGAGTAAATTGTTTGACACAAAAATTACCAAAATCCAATCGTTAGAACTGGGGGTATACAATTTTCAAAGATGTAATGTAAGTATAGCGCCTAAAGGCACAAAACAACCCTTGCAGTTGCTGGACATGAGAGATTGGGTGAAAGTTACAAGTTCAGCCCGACTGTGATGGAGCGCAGGCCCAATACAGTAACCAGGTTAGTCCCACTGAAAATGTTACCTTCTAAGGTCCAGCGTAAAAATTTCATTTGAGCTGGAAGAAGCAGGGAGGAGCAGGGAGAGCATCATGGATAGTAACTGCTGTAGTGCAAAGCGCAGGCTGGGCATCATTGCTGATTGTCACTGTAGCACAAAGAGTCTGTCAGGCATTGCAGATGGTCATTGCTGGAGCTTTGCACTGTTGGTCACCAAAGGCTGTCGCTGTGGAGCAAAATGCAGATCTTGTGCGGCCAGGCTTCAATGTTGGTTGCTGTAGCAGTAAGAGTTCCGTTCACCATGGCTTCTTATTGTCGGGCAATGCTGGTGGCAAGATCTTGGCACTAACTGACACCAACTGGCACCTTCATGGTCCAATGAGCCAAAATCTTCAGAATTTCTGCTTTTATAGTAGCAGTAACCCCACTGATGCTACACCAAGAGTCTAGGAAATGAGGGGCACCACCTGGGGATCAGGACTTCACTCCAGCAAAGGTAAGCAGGGCCCAGGCATGTCCAGTTGCAGGTCCAGGCAGGTCCAGTACAGCACGTCAGCTGAGCAGATGCAGAGAGACCTCTAGAGCTTCTTTTGTCACTGTAGCTCAGAACAGGAAGTCAGTCAGCTGACCTTTGTTGTCACTTCAGCCTGGGATGAAGAGCGCCGTTCCATTCTTCCTTCTCAAACAGGAGGGCAGGCCTTTAGCAGCAGGGTAGCCCTCTGGCAGCAGGGCAGTATTTATTCTGTATGTCCGATCTGGCAACGCAGGCTCTTACCTTCTAAGGCTCACAATGAGGCTCTGTAGTGATGATATTGACCAACCTCCTGTGCTCTAACAGTCCCTACCAGAGATGTTAAATGACTCACAAGCAGTGAGGTCAGAACCTGGGAAAGGTCCTGTTCTGGTGATGATTGATGTTTGACAGCCATCAACCTCCCTTTCCTAGTGACACCTTTCTAAGAGTAAATGTTAAGACTTCCACCTGCAAAGCAGCTACAGGAAGGATCAGAGTAATTGAGTGTCTTTATGGATACTTCAGTCAGTTCTCCTGCGGACTGGATGGGGAAGCGGTAATTGCTCGTATAGGCATTGGTCAATTGACAAATCTGAAACATACTGACATAGGATTAATATTTGCAATGGTTATATCACAGATAGCAATGGGTAGAACATGCCCCTAATGTGGAATTACCTATAAAACATCTAGCTGGGTTGTGTTGCTTCAGAACAACGTGTGATGAATGGTCCAGCGCTCTCAATATTATATTTATCTCTTCTTAGATAACCTTTTACAGTGTTTACAAATGTTTTGTCCATAAAAACCTTCTGTCTTTGCAACTCTGTGATTACTAGAAAAGTCTGATTGAGCTTTTGCACATTGAGATAAGCCTGGTTAAGCTTTTGCACATTAACATATTGTTGGTACCTTACCGAAAGCCGTATGCTCTTTCAGTGTTGGTTAAATCCCTTTCTTTCTTTTGTAGGTATTCTATGGCCACAACGTTCCTATGAGGAGTTCTGCTGAGGTGGTTTGAGGCGGCGTGCATTTGAGGAGCGGAGGCCTTCTTACAGCTAAATGGGTCCTGGCAATTATCCTTCCTAGGTGGAAACCATGAGGCAAAACATGCATCAGCAAACCAAACACCAATCATGAATAATTGCTACTCGGTGCTACGGGGCTGAGACTGTTTATCCAAAAGGCATGTGATTCTGGAACCGGGTTAGGTGAGGGTGCAGATGTTTGGTTTGGAGCAGGGTGTGGTTGGACGGGTTCAGTGCCATAGACAGGCCTGGTCATATGGTGGATGGGGGCGGCCATGACACTATTGTATACACGGGTCCTGGAGTGTATTGAAGAGGGGGACTGAGAGTCCTCTTCTCATACCTGGTGCCCACGTTGAAGTGGAAGAAACTTCTGAAGATTTCTCCCCCAGAAGTATTTGGAATTTCCTGCCTCCATCCCTGGACTCAGTCTGTCTGAAAGCACAATAGGATGGCCCATCCTGCCAGCACTCAGACCCTCCTTTGTGTGGCTAAATGGAAGGAAAACACAAAGACCAAGCCTTAGTGTGTAAAATGTCATTGACAAAAGCGGTCAAATGTGTAAATTGTAAAATATATAACAAAGCTGAAACGGAGAACCAACCTTGGTCAAAACGTGCCTGGCAACAAATCTAATTACGTGTTCAGATTGGAACCTTACGATTGATCTGGTACTTGACAGGTCACATAGTAACCAAGTATTTTATAGTTGGTGTGTAGAGATTCTTATACCCTCAAAATGGAAATCATAATTTTCTGTCTTGTGTTCATGAGACCAGCACATGCATAGATTATGGCCTCATGTTCCACTGTCTGCTGACAAAAGTAACTTCGTGGGTGTGAGAAAGTAGCCTCTTTCTAGCCTTGTTACCCCCACTTTTGGCCTGTTTGTGAGTGTATGCCAGGGTGTTTTCACTGTCTCACTGGGATCCTGCTAGCCAGGGCCCAGTGCTCATAGTGAAAACCCTATGTTTTCAGTATGTTTGTTATGTGTCACTGGGACCCTGCTAGCCAGGACCCCAGTGCTCATAAGGTTGTGGCCTATATGTATGTGTTCCCTGTGTGATGCCTAACTGTCTCACTGAGGCTCTGCTAACCAGAACCTCAGTGGTTATGCTCTCTCTTTACAAATTGTCACTAACAGGCTAGTGACCAATTTTACCAATTTACATTGGCTTACTGGAACACCCTTATAATTCCCTAGTATATGGTACTGAGGTACCCAGGGTATTGGGGTTCCAGGAGATCCCTGTGGGCTGCAGCATTTCTTTTGCCACCCATAGGGAGCTCTGACAATTCTTACACAGGCCTGCCACTGCAGCCTGAGTGAAATAACGTCCACGTTATTTCACAGCCATTTTACACTGCACTTAAGTAACTTATAAGTCACCTATATGTCTAACCTTTACCTGGTAAAGGTTAGGTGCAAAGTTACTTGGTGTGAGGGCACCCTGGCACTAGCCAAGGTGCCCCCACATTGTTCAGGGCCAATTTCCCTGACTTTGTGAGTGCGGGGACACCATTACACGCGTGCACTACATTTAGGTCACTACCTATATGTAGCTTCACAATGGTAACTCCGAATATGGCCATGTAACATGTCTATGATCATGGAATTGCCCCCTCTATGCCATCCTGGCATAGTTGGCACAATCCCATGATCCCAGTGGTCTGTAGCACAGACCCTGGTACTGCCAAACTGCCCTTCCTGGGGTTTCACTGCAGCTGCTGCTGCTGCCAACCCCTCAGACAGGCATCTGCCCTCCTGGGGTCCAGCCAGGCCTGGCCCAGGATGGCAGAACAAAGAACTTCCTCTGAGAGAGGGTGTGACACCCTCTCCCTTTGGAAAATGGTGTGAAGGCAGGGGAGGAGTAGCCTCCCCCAGCCTCTGGAAATGCTTTCTTGGGCACAGATGTGCCCAATTCTGCATAAGCCAGTCTACACCGTTTCAGGGGACCCCTTAGCCCTGCTCTGGCGCGAAACTGGACAAAGGAAAGGGGAGTGACCACTCCCCTGACCTGCACCTCCCCTGGGAGGTGTCCAGAGCTCCTCCAGTGTGCTCCAGACCTCTGCCATCTTGGAAACAGAGGTGCTGCTGGCACACTGGATTGCTCTGAGTGGCCAGTGCCACCAGGTGACGTCAGAGACTCCTTGTGATAGGCTCCTTCAGGTGTTGCTAGCCTATCCTCTCTCCTAGGTAGCCAAACCCTCTTTTCTGGCTATTTAGGGTCTCTGTCTCTGGGGAAACTTTAGATAACGAATGCAAGAGCTCATCCGAGTTCCTCTGCATCTCTCTCTTCACCTTCTGCCAAGGAATCGACTGCTGACCGCGCTGGAAGCCTGCAAAACTGCAACATAGTAGCAAAGACGACTACTGCAACTCTGTAACGCTGATCCTGCCGCCTTCTCAACTGTTTTCCTGGTGGTGCATGCTGTGGGGGTAGTCTGCCTCCTCTCTGCACTAGAAGCTCCGAAGAAATCTCCCGTGGGTCGACGGAATCGTCCCCCTGCAACCACAGGCACCAAAAAGCTGCATTACCGGTCCCTTGGGTCTCCTCTCAGCACGACGAGCGAGGTCCCTCGAATCCAGCAACTGTGTCCAAGTGACCCCCACAGTCCAGTGACTCTTCAGTCCAAGTTTGGTGGAGGTAAGTCCTTGCCTCACCTCGCTAGACTGCATTGCTGGGAAACGCGACTTTTGCAGCTACTCCAGCCCCTGTGTAATTCCGGCGGAAATCCTTCGTGCACAGCCAAGCCTGGGTCCACGGCACTCTAACCTGCATTGCACGACTTTCTAAGTTGCTCTCCGGCGACGTGGGACTCCTTTGTGTAACTTCGGGTGAGCACCATTTCACGCATCCTTGTAGTGCCTGTTTCTGGCACTTCTCCGGGTGCTACCTGCTGCTAAGAGGGTTCCTTGTCTTGCTCGACGTCCCCTCTACCTTCTGGTCCAATTTGCCACCTCCTGGTCTCTCCTGGGCCGCAGCAGCGTCAAAAAACGCTAACCGCACGATTTGCAGCTAGCAAAGCTTGTTGGCGTTCTTTCGGCGGGAAAATACTTCTGCACGACTCTACAAGGCAAGAGGGATCCGTCCTCCAAAGGGGAACTCTCTAGCCCTTTGCGTTCCTGCAGAAACCGCAGCTTCTTCAGTCCAGTTGAAGCTTCTTTGCACCCGCAGCTGGCATTTCCTGGGCATCTGCCCATCTCCGACTTGCTTGTGACTTTTGGACTTGGTCCCCTTGTTCCACAGGTACCCCAGATTGGAAATCCAGCATTGTTGCATTGTTGGTTTGTGTCTTTCCTGCATTATTCCTCTAACACGACTTCTTTATCCTTAGGGGAACTTTAGTGCACTTTGCACTCACTTTTCAGGGTCTTGGGGAGGGTTATTTTTCTAACTCTCACTATTTTCTAATAGTCCCAGCGACCCTCTACAAGGTCACATAGGTTTGGGGTCCATTCGTGGTTCACATTCCACTTTTGGAGTATATGGTTTGTGTTGCCCCTATCCCTATGTGTCCCCATTGCATCCTATTGTAACTATACATTGTTTGCACTGTTTTCTAAGATTATACTGCATATTTCTGGTATTGTGTATATATATCTTGTGTATATTTCCTATCCTCTCACTGAGGGTACACTCTGAGATACTTTGGCATATTGTCATAAAAATAAAGTACCTTTATTTTTAGTATAACTGTGTATTGTGTTTTCTTATGATATTGTGCATATGACACTAGGTGGTACTGTAGTAGCTTCACACGTCTCCTAGTTCAGCCTAAGCTGCTCTGCTAAGCTACCATTATCTATCAGCCTAAGCTGCTAGACACCCTATACACTAATAAGGGATAACTGGGCCTGGTGCAAGGTGCAAGTACCCCTTGGTACTCACTACAAGCCAGTCCAGCCTCCTACAGTGGGACATCTTTAAGAGTGCAGCGTCTGACCATGCACCAACACAGGGGCATTTGAACTTGGGGTTGGTTACCCTATCTTCAAAAATCTGGAGAATGGCTATGAACAGAAGTAAGCTGAAAATAGATATAAACTGCCCATGGAGTAGAGACATTTTCAAGATCTGTTAACTGACTACATAACCCACTACAGGGACTCAGAAGAGCTCAAGTGTCATAGGTGGCCGGTAAAGCAGTGCTCAGCAGGAGTTGATAAAGGATACACCTTCATGTCGCAAACAGTGGCGTGAGATACAGAAATAACTTGAGGTTAGGATCCAAACTCTTATGTGCAGGTATTTAACCTTACCTACACTAGGGGCCATATGTACGAAAGCTTTTTCCCATAGACACAGAATGGGTAAAATCCTTTCGTACATCTGGCCCTAGATCTTTTAGGTGACCTTCTGAAAGCCCAGTGCAAACATCATACTCTTTTCACAACACAAGCTCAGCACATTTAATTGAGCATAAACTTTTAATAATAATAATTTGGAGAGCTGACTGGCCGACTGCTAGTGTTGCAGGTATGACAACAGTAAGCCCCCTATCCTCCTCCATCCCTGCAATTAGGAATACAAATGGTGAAATTCTCCTGCATTCCCTAGAAGTCTAAAAATATTCTGCAGGTTATTATTCACTTCTCTATACTGTCCACCGTAATGAGATATTAGCATGGATGGACCTGTGGCCCCTGAATTGTCCATTGCAACCCCTGGCCTTGTCTTTGCGACCCCTTGCCTCAGTGGTGGCATAATCAGTGCCAGGAACACAGGGGCAGCTTGTCCTTATGGTCATAGGTTGGGGCTCTACTTTCCTTGTTTTCTGTCAGTTTGTATACACTAATAGTGAATAATATTTTATTCTTCACTATTAGTGTAATATACAGTTAGCTGAAATATGACCCTCCCAGGCACCTGAGGTAAGTACAAAATGCATTCAAATGTATTCTGTGGGTGTTTGTCGTGAGATTGTGTTTATGTGGAAGCAAGTGTGTGTATGTGTGAATGTGGGTGCATGTGTAAGCATGCACATGTGAGTTAAGGGTAATGGATATGGGACCTGAAGATGAAACAAAGGGGCATATTTATAAGCCCTGTGGGGCAGGGCAGTGCAACAAGTTACCTTGTTGCGCTGCCCTGCGCCACATGGAAAGGGCAGAAATGCACTGTACATGATCCATTGCATTTCTGTCTTTCTCCCCTGCACTGGTGCACAAATTGCTGCCTCACACCAATACAGGCATCCTTGCACCATGGTGCATGGGTGTCTGTGTTGTCAGCAGGATTGCACAAAAGCAATCCTGGGAGGCATTTTCCTCTCTCTATGGTTGCTGCAGAATGCAGCACACATAGAAAGTGGAAACAACAAGGAGAAATAAAGATATTTCTCTTTGTTGAGCCTGCCCTGGGAGGTGTGTACTTTTGACTGATTCCCAGGTTTACAGATTCTTGTAAAACTGGGAATGCGTCAAAACCCATGGGTGTTGCGTGGAAACACCCACCCCAACCTCCATGGTATGCCTCCTTGATGTAGTGTAAGGCAACACAGGGACCTGCGCTGCATTGCCTCACACCATATCTACAAGCCAATGAAAAGCCAGAGAAAGTGGCTTTGCGTGGCCTTGTAGATATGGGCCTGCAGTATGTGGCATTGGTGCATCACAAAAAGTGATGCATCGGTGGTGCACAGGGCTTGTAAATATGCCCCCTGTTTTCTTCAAACTACTGCATGTGATGCATGGGACACTGCAAACCGCATGATGTTCAACTTCCTACCACTATGTTAATGTTGCATAATTTTTGGAAAAACTCTTTATCCCAGTAACCATAGATGTAGATGGTACCTGAAAAAAAATCATTAGAGTGATCCTTGATTTATACTATGGAACTGATAAACTTGAGGAAATTAATGTCTAATAGTGGATCTACTTCTCTTTGGTCAGTGTATAATTCTTATGTTTTTATGGGAGCTACTCTGAGGAGGGGATCCTTACTTCACATTCTACTTTATTGGTATTGTCAGTGGGGGGAGCTAATCCCTGACAGCGCTGAAACATTTGACTGCCCATTGTGATAGTATTACATGAGTGAGCTGTTGCCATGCACTCACCTGGTTCAAACTGTGCTGCCAGTGCTGAACTTCCAATCACAGTAGGACAGCCTCGTGTAACAAGAAACAACTGTCTAGCACCATGGACTGCACCTAGAGGGGAAAAGGGGATGGGACAAAACAAGAAAAATATGAATCCATGCTTGGCTGCCTCATGCACTGCCGAGATGGGTCGGGACTCCTTGGGCAACGATATCCTCAATTCAGATGCGATACACTAAAAACAACAAAAGACAATGTTACCCATAGGTTCCCCACTTAGAATCTCAAACAATAGTTTACACAACTGGCACACTTA
The DNA here is from genome assembly GCF_031143425.1 of Pleurodeles waltl. Classification (NCBI taxonomy): domain Eukaryota; kingdom Metazoa; phylum Chordata; class Amphibia; order Caudata; family Salamandridae; genus Pleurodeles; species Pleurodeles waltl. Next base: position 1,043,407,687 of record NC_090437.1, read on the forward strand.
CAGGTGTCATCATAAACATTGCATGAAAGAGAGCAGAAATCAACTTTAACTGGTGATCTTCCGGGACTCTGGAACACACAGGAATCCGATTCTACACTAATACAACTTTTTTCTCTAGGAACTTGTCCCAGGGTACTAGATGCAGTGTATCACAAAACACAATGACAGACTTTCAGTCGTGTATAAAGAGTTCAGAGCACTACTACAAAAGAGTCCTAAACACTAAGCCTCAATGGGAGGATTCAATATGCCAAAAATGTTCAAATCCAAAACGTGCTCACACCTTCAAGAAATTAATTCTTGAGATGTTGCTAGTCTACGGATTAGTGTGCACCAACATGAGAGTAAAGTACTTAGCCTTGACAGTACTTGAACTAGAATCCAAAATTGGCAGAAAACTCAATGCAAGCATCTCAAGGAGAGGAGGCATCATAGCTCATGAAGGAAGACACTGAAGGAGTTGCAGACGCCAGAATCATGGAATCATCAGAAAGGCTCAGAAGACTAGAACGCTGGAAACTCTTGCCGACTCAGGAGATGAGTACAGGGAAGAGGATCGCACAGGACTGGAAACTGGAAGGTGAGTGCAAGATAGATACTTGCGCATGCCGGGAACAGGTTTGAGGTGAAGAACTGATGCAATTTCAGACATGGGATTTATACAGGGAGCCAAGAGTGTTCCAGAAGGGCACGTGCCCTATGTGGAAGCATGGAATATTCCAATAAATCTGGGGTAAATAATGTTACACAGTAACAGATATGAGGCCTAACAGGTGCAAACAATAATTGATAACAACAACTACAGTGGAACCCAAGTACATGATGGTGCACTCCAATGGTTCACAATGAAAACATGGCTATTCTAAATAGGCATGTGATATCTGCAGGTGTTAGCTGGCCTAAACGTGCATAGCAACGGAACTGAAGGGCCAATGTTTCAGGTAGAAATAGTTTGAGATAGAAAGGTGCCACAGTTGAAGGATGACTGTGAGTACTCTGGGCAGGGAGGTTCCAGAATGGAAGGGTGGCATGAGCCCGCTAAGTAAAACCCACTGCAGATAAGGCACAAGATGGGGTTGTAACAGCTGTGTATTTGATTAAGTACGCTGCAGTAAGCATTGTATCCATGCAGAAATTGGGCACTTTGCAGCTGAGAATACTGAACAATAGTATAGATGGATTGACAAGTTATAGGTTGAATGCCTCTAGACTTATTTCGGTTTCTTGATATCATGTACAGGTAATCATACTGTATCCCTTGATAAAAATGAAAAATGAAGATGACCAAACAAGAGATGATCGCATATAGAAAATAGGGGCCTTATTTTACAGTTTGGTTGCTCAGGCAGATTGTTCCAGAGCCTGGGCCCTTACATTCCTCTGTTTTATTGCCTATCATTATAAGTCTAATTCTTAGGAACCCACAATGCCTAGTCACAGAATATAGATACACTTTGAGGAACAAAAAAGACAAATAGAAACAAAAAACTGACTAACATTTTCCCAACTCACGACAGTCACAAACTTTCCAAAAATATGTCACTCTCTCCAGAAAGGTGCATTAACTATGATATTGAAGTAGTAGACCAAAGCATATTCATATTGCAGCCTTAGAGCTGGGCATTACATAACTTTTATCGACATCCATTATGCATCAACCAATCCACCGTACAGGCATTCAGCAGGTAGTGAATAGAGGGCAGCGTATACATAGAATATAATTAATCTATCTTCTTTTATAACAAGCTAAAACAGGATTTTGCATTCCTGCTGGGACAGACGAAATGATTACTAGGTTACTTTTGCTGCTTGTCTAAGTCTAGAGTACAATAATATTACTAATGGTGATGGCCCCCTGTAGGAGGCTGGCCTGGTTTGTAGTGGGTACCTTGGGTACTTGCACCTTATACCAGGTCCAGGTATCCCTTATTTGTGAAGTAGTAGTGTTCTAGCAGCTTAGGCTGATAGAGGTGGCTATAGCAGAACAGCTTAGGCTGAACATGCAAAGCTCCTGCAATACCACTTATAGTTACACAGTACTTATACACAAGTAAAGACAATACTCAGAGTTACCAAAAATAAAGGTATTTATTTGGGTTACACAGTACCAAAAGTACCTTAGAGACAGTACTCCTTCTGGAGGTAAGTATTATTCACAATATATGCACTAGACACCAAAATTAGACAAGTAAATAGTCATAGATCAATGCATAGATCTATCTTCTCCCATTGCATTGCTACAGAATGCAATGGGAGAAAATAGTTCTAGGGACAACACAAACCATATCTTAAGAAAGTGGAATGCGAATCACAAATTCTCAAGTGTAGTGTGTTCAGGATCGCTGGGAGAGTAAGAATACAGTAAAGGTAAGTAGATTACCCCACCACAGAGCCCAGAAGAGCAGGAGTAATGCACTGCAAGTTTCCTTAGGACACAATACACCTCATGATTGGGATTTTGCAGTAACCAACCAAGTCTGCAATAAACAACTGCTGGATTCCTGGACCTGAAGACCTGCAAAGGAAGGGGACCAAGTCCATAAGTCGAAAGAACTTCCAGTAAGGGCAGGAGCCCCTGCCAACCCAGAAGAGGGTGCAAAAGGAGAGTCTGTGGTTAGTTGAAGACTGCAGGAATGCATCCTAGGAAGAAGCCAGCGGGATTTTGCATGATGCAAAGGATGTCCCACGATGTGAAGATGGAGGCAGACATGATTTCATGTTGAAAGTCACCGACAAGCCTTGGTTACGACAAAAGTGCATTTTGCATCAAAATAGCGCTGGATGGACCCAAGAAGGACCTGGGGGCCTCAACTCTGTGTAAGGAGGAACAGGGGGCTCTCAGCACTTTAGAGAGCCCTCAGGATACCAGCCAGCACCCACTGGAGTCCCAGGAGATGGGCACAAAGGAGGTGAAAAACGCAGTTGATGCAGCACAACAAAGGAAGGTCCCATGCTGCCGTAGAACAACTCAGCAAGTTGAGTTTTGCAAGATGGAGTTCTGGGGACTTGGGCCAGGCTGTGCATGAAGGAATTTTACAAATAGTGCACAGAGGCCTCAGGAGGTGAGGAAGACGCAGTGCACAGGGGTACCGTCGCTCTCTGGGAATGCAAGGTCTTACTACCTCACATTGCGTCAGCAGGACCTCAGGACAGTCTATGTCGATGATGTCCACGCTATGTGTACTTAGGAGCACGCTCGTTGCTGTGAGAGGAGTCCAGGTGTACCAATCATCGTCTTGGAAAGTGCCTGCTGGAACAGAGGAGTGACTCAGTCACCCCACAGAAGATTTATTTGGTCCTTCTGGTGCAGGGTGAAGACAGGGAGTCTGCAGAGCGTGAAAACTGTTGCAGTTGCTGGCTGGAGCTGAAGTTGCTGAGGAAAACTATCCCTTGTGGATACTTTGTTGCTGTTACAGTGGTTCCTGGAGCAGGCTGCGGTTGATCTGAGGTTAGAGAATGATCAAGTAGTTGCAGAGGATTCCTGAAGGAAATGTGCAAGCAGAATCCGAAGAGAACCCACAGGAGAGACCCTAAATAGCCCTGAAAGGGGGATTGGCTAACTTATCAGGTATGGACCTATCAGGAGGAGTCTCTGACATCACCTGCTGGCCCTGACCACTCAGATCCCTCCAGAGTGCCCCCACACCTTGCAAAGCAAGATGGCTGAAGTCTGAGACACACTGGAGGAGCTCTGGGCACCACCCCTGGGGTGGTGGTGGTGGTGGACAGGGGAGTGGTCACTCCCCTTTCCTTTGTCCAGTTTCGTGCCAAAGCAAGGGCTCAAGGGGTCCCTGAACTGGTGTAGACTGGTTTATACAAGGAGGGCACCATCTGTGCCCTTCAAAGCATTTCCAGAGGCTGGGGGAGGCTACCCCTCCCCAGCCTGTAACACCTATTTCCAAAGGGAGAGGATGTAACACCCTGCTTTCAGAGGAAATGCTTTGTTCTGCCTTCCTGGGACTGCACTGCCTAGACCCCAGGAGGGCAGAACCCTGTCTGTGAGGTGGCAGAAGCTCTAGCTGCAGTGCAAGCCTCAAAGAGCTGGTTTGGCAGTACTGGGGGTTCATAGCAGAGCCCCGAGGATGCATGGAATTGGCTACCCAATACCAGATTTGGAATGGGTGGACAATTCCATGATCTTAGACATGTTACAAGGCCATATTCGGAGTTACCATTGTGAAGCTACATATAGGTATTGACCTATATGTAGTGCACATGTGTAATGGCGTTCCCGCAATCACAAAGTCTGGGGAAATGTCCCTGAACTATGTGGGGGCACCTTTGCTACTGCAAAGGTGCCCTCACACTTAGTAACTTTGGACCTAACCTTCAGCAAGTGAAGGTTAGACATATAGGTGTCTTATAAGCTACTTAAGTGCAGTGAAAATGGCCGTGAAATAATGTGTGCGTTATTTTGTGCAGACTGCAATGACAGGCCTGTGCAAGGGTTTCTGAGCTCCCTAGGGGTGGCAAAAGAAATGCTGCAGCTCATATGGATCTCCTGGAACCCCAATGCCCTGGATACCTAGGTACCATATACTAGGGACTTATAAGGGGGGTGCCAGTGTGCCAATTGAAATTGGTAAATTAAGTCACTAGTCTACAGTGACAAATTTAAAAGCCGAGGAGCATAAGCACTGAGGTTCTGGTTAGCAGAGCCTCAATGTCAGGAATCCCCAAGGTGCCTCCTGCGTTATCTGTCAGCATTCCCAGGGATTATGGTTAAATCATATCTCTTTTCTTGGTTAAACCTTCTTGTTTCTAAGTAAACATAATGTGCTGTGTTACACAAATGGTTTTATCAATGCTTGCTTTACCAATGCTTGTTTGCTAATGTGAGCATGTGTAGACATGTGCTTCTAATTGGGTGTGGTGTAGACATGTGCTTCTAATTCGGTGTGATGACTCATCCTGCATGTGGAAACTCGACTGAATTCCTGATTAGCTATAAATAGCAGAGTGAAACATGCCTCCCTGCTTGACTTTGTTTTGCTTCGTGATCTCAGCTCCTGACTTGGCAGTCCCATCCCTGCTGTCATCCTTGTATTCAGGACTTTTGAGGCAATTCTTTTCTTCATTCCTGTACCAGCTGACACCAGGCATTCCTCTAGCACTCTGGAAAAAACTACAGCTAAGTGACTAGTATTCTCCAGGGAGTTTGTTCTTTGAGGGCCGCGCTTTTCTAGAACAGCTGGTGTATTTCAGACCTCGTATTTTGGCAGAGTGCTTATCTTGAAGAGACAAATGAATTTCTGAATATTCTACATTATTATTGTAGTTACTTGCCTAAATGTGCTTCAGGAAATCTGCTTGAGCTCAAGTACTACAAAAAGTGACAATGCAATTTTAAAAGAACATTTATGTGACTTTTCTTTCTCTAATAGCATAACTCTTGGTTATAAATTGTGTCATTCATGCCTGTGTTTCAGGTTTGAGGAATTTGCTTTTTGAAGGGTTTATCACACACACAGTGAAACCAAGCCAAACTGTGCCACCCTAACTGTTTGAACCCAGAGTGGACATTTGTATTTCTTGTATTATTTTTGTTCCTTTTAGTTTAACCCTATGCATGAAAGAAAGTTATATGTGATATAATTAATGCCCTATGCCCTTGTTTGTCTTTCTTGCGCATGCTAAATGCAACAACAGTTCTAATTGTAGTGTACAACAGTGAGTCTCTGTGAAGCCAGCCCTAGTGTTGCAGTACTTATTGTTATGGTACTCAGTTTTGGTAATGCAGTGTTAGTATTTGTGCTAACAGTTATTATTATCCAAGAAACGTGCTGGAGCATCCCGGTGTTCTTCTACCACTCCCGTGGGCATAATAGAAAGAGACTTTCAGTTTCAAGGAAGTTGAGTGCACTAAATCTACTATCACTCTGTCAACAACGACCTGCCCCCCGAAGATCCAAGGTGCCTGGCTGGACCGGCAAGACGTGGTAGTGTTTTGTCTCTTTCTCTTCCACTCCCCCTTTCCTTTTGGTACACCTGCCGGGGTTTCTGTGTCCACCAGGAAGTGCCGAGAGGTGCTCCAGGAGGTCGGGGGCATACCATCGCCCCTGCAGACATCCTGCTTTTCAGGTGAGTGGCCCCGCCTCGACACTCAGTGACACAGTAAAGCACTATACAAACACACACAGTAGGCCATAAACTATGAGCACTGGGGTCCTGACCAGCAGGATCCCAGTGAGACATTCAAAAACATACTGACATACAGGTAAAAATTGGGGTAACATGCCAAGGAAGATGGTACTTTACTACACCCCCCTCCCCTTTGGGATATGTATACCATTCCATACCAAGCTGGTAAGTATTTGCATCTCCAGGTTGGTTAGGCTCTGTTTTTAATCAGCGTCTAACAATCGCAACATACTCAGATTGTGTATCAAGAAGTGAAGCCTATTACATGAGCTATATGTCTTCAGGCATGGTGCCCAGCTCATATATATGTCAGAGCATTTGCGCTTTGTGTTAAATAAACTCTTTCAAGTGCCAGGCTCAACCAGTCACTACTATATCAGTTAATGTTAACAATAAGGGTAAGTATGAAACCAGTGATATGTATAAGGTGCTTGAGTGGCCTGAACAGGTGTGGATCATGCAACATCAACCCCTTATTTTCACTGGTACACTTAGGTCCTCATTACAAGTTTGGCAATACCCGGACCACCAAGTTGGCGGTGGTGGTCATACCCCTGACGGCCCGGTGGTGAAGACTGCAGAATTATGATCATGGTGGGCTTGCCAACAGTTTACAGCTGATACACCACCTGTACCGCCAGTGCATTCAGGCCATTGCGTACAGTGGTAAGCACCTTCAGCCTGGCCAATATCATGTTTCGGCCAGAAATATTACGAGGCTGCACACCGCTAGGGTTTCAGCCGCAGTCGCACCACCACCAAAACCTTAGCAGAAACCACTTCTATAAAAGGAAACACCCACCTTCTGGAAAACAGAGCTGCCCGGGGCCTTCATGGAACCTGAACTCAAAGTCCTTCCACTGCTCCTGCTCGTATAGTGACTCCAGAACCAGAGACGGCGACGAAGACAACAACCGTAAGTGCACACATCTAGCACACACTGGAGGGAAAGGCATTAGTACATACCCACACAAACATCTGGGACGCCTTGCAACGGACATGCACACACGTAACCACACACCCATATGAACACACACACACACATCTACATACACACATACATACTACACACACGCAAACACAAACTACACACACCATGACCAACACACACATACCATACACACACCAACCCCAAGATACACAACACCACCACTGTCGAACACAGTCATACACAACACCACCAAATCACACAACGACATCACAACTGCAACTACACATACGCTTCGACAACCACTCCCCTTGCACACCTCCACATGACAACACATACATACACCAAGACGTAAAAACACCACACAACCATTCAACACTATCACAGAGCCATACAATGATCCATTTGTTACACCACGCCCACTTCACATTCAAAGCATAGGACATAGCCAACACCACACACATGCATGCACACACAAGAACTACACAACCCCAACATTACACATGCCAACACAAACTATACACAATTTAGCTATGCACTTGCATGGCACAAACAAAAACTCATCAAACACAAAAAACACACCAGTGGGACCAATGGCAGTCACACATGCAGACCAGGCACAACAGCTAGCACAACCAACACACATACACAAACCAAAGCCCACAAACACTAAACACCCATGTAGAAAGAAAGGCAGGACAAGTATGTTACCATTGAAGCCAACAGCAGGTTGGCTCAGATGTATTAAAATGCAATCAAATAAAGAAGGAACTGTATACAAGTGTATACAAGGCCATTGGTCAGTCCAAATTACAGGTGCCCAAGGCACGAATGGCACCTACAAGTGCCCCTACTTGAATCCTGACTGCAAAATGACCTCCACAGTGTAGAGGCAACAAGGGGTAGACAGGCACCTCAGGGATTTGGGGGGAGGGAGGTTTCGGGTTGGGCTTGGTTGGGGGTCCTTGGGCTTAGTCTTAGGCTTGGGAGGGGGGTCATTGGGCTTGGGCTTTGGAGGGGTAGACTTTTTGGCAGCGGGAGGGGCATGGAAACCACCAGGGGGGCAGGGGAGGACTTGGAGGTAGAAGGGCCAGACTTAGAGAGGGAGAAGAGCACTTGGGGGACTCACTGGGTGGGATAGGGGTAGGGAAGAGGGACAACTCAGAGAGGAAATGCTTCTTAGACACACAGGGGAAAGGTTTGGGAGTGGAGGGAGTGGTAATCAGTGTATGTGTGGATGTCTTGGGTGCAGGTGCATGCGTGGAATGCTTGTGGGTGCGTGGTGTATGTTGGGTGGGGCAGTGCGGGCACTTAGGTGTTTTGAGGGTAGGTTGGAGCAGGTGCTGGGAGATGCCATGGTGATTGCGTGACTGTCTGTTTGGGTGGTATCGCTGGTATGGTATATGTGCTGCATGTGAGGGTGTCGGTGGTTGTGAGGGTGCGGATGTGGTGACTGGGGTGGATGTCTGTGGGTCTGATATTGTGCTGACTGTGGGTAAGATGGGACTGGTGACTGGATCTGTCGATGATGGTGTGGTGACTTCAGGTTTGTCTGGTGTAGTGTCTGTGACAGTGGGGGTGGTGGGGGAGTCAGTGCAGAGTGGATGTTGATGTGTCTGTAGGTGGCTGCTGCTTGTGTGCATGCTGGTGGTGGGTCTTGTGGTGCTTATGTTTGTTTGTAGAACCCTTGTCTGTTGAGGTGGATGAATGCTTGTGTGCACAGGTGCTTTAGATGGGAAGAGGGGTTTGGGTTTGGGAAGAGGTAATTGGAGGGGTGACGGTAGACAAAGGGACACTGGCTGCCATCAGGGAGGAGGCCAGAGCCTAAAAGGATCTCTGTAGGCCAGCCATGGCAACATGAATGCCCTCCAGGATCACATTGTTCTGTTGTCCTTGAGCTGCCAGTCCCTGGATGGCATTCACGATGGTTGACTAACCCACAGAGAGGGAACTCAGGAGGTCAATAGCCTCCTCACTGAGGGCAGCAGGGCTGACTGGGACAGGGGCAGAGGTGCCAGAGGAAAAAGAGATGCCCCCCTTCCTGGGTGAGTGGGCACTGGCAACTGACTGGGGAGCTACAGGGAGATCAGTGTTGAAGGATGTACTATGTGCTTTCTTGAAACATCTGAACAGTTACATCAGGTTACCCCAACGAGGGGATTTGGCCTATGTGAAGGCAGACTTCTATGATGTCGGAATCATCCCTCACCCATATAGCCTTGGTCCCTCCCAGTGCCAATGAACAGGTGTACAGGAACCGGAAAAACTACCACTCCATCAATGTTCAGGTGGTAGGTGTTGCAGACCAATACATCTCCCAAGTGACAGCCAAGATTTCTGGATCAGTGCATGACTCCTACATTCTGAGGAACAGCAATGTCCCCCACATGAGGGCATGACTATAGAGAGAAGGCTTGGCCTATTGGTATGTATGCATTTGGATGTGTGTCTATGTTATGGCACCTGTCATCACATTATTCCCTGTGTCTGTACCTGTATTGCACACAGGTGACTCTGGCTATCCTAACCTTCCCTGGCTGTTAACACCTGTGAGCTACCCGGCTACTGAAGGGGAACTCCGTTTCAATGAGGACTACGGCAGGACGAGACGTGTAATAGAAAGGACATTTGGCCTCCTGAAGGCCAGATTCAGGTGCCTGGACGTCTCTGGAGGTAGTTTCATCTACAGGACACAAAGGGGGTCATTCTGACTTCGGCGGGCGGCGGAGGCCGCCCGCCAAAGTTCCCCGACAGAATACCGCAGCGCGGTCAAAAGACCGCTGCGGTAATTCTGAGTTTCCCGCTGGGCCGGCAGGCGACCGCCAGAAGGCCGCCCGCCCGCCCAGCGGGAAACCCCCTTCCACGAGGATGCTGGCTCCGAATGGAGCCGGCGGAGTGGAAAGGGTGCGACGGGTGCAGTTGCACCCGTCGCGATTTTCAGTGTCTGCTATGCAGACACTGAAAATCTTTGTGGGGCCCTGTTAGGGGGCCCCTGCAGTGCCCATGCCATTGGCATGGGCACTGCAGGGGCCCCCAGGGGCCCCACGACACCCGTTCCCGCCAGCAAGGTTCTGGCGGTCAAAACCGCCAGAACCAGGCTGGCGGGGCAGCGCCGCCATGGAGGATTCCTCTGGCCAGGGGAAAACCGGCGGGAAACCGCCGGTTTCCCTTTTCTGACCGCGGCTTTACCGCTGTGGTCAGAATTGGCCTGGATGCACCGCCAGCCTGTTGGCGGTGCATCCACGGTCCCCGGCCCTGGCGGTCTATGACCGCCAGGGTCGGAATGACCCCCAAAATGTATGCCAGATCATAGTTGCCTGCTGCAAGCTCCACAAACAGACCTTGAGACATCAGATACCGTTACTATGGAATGAGGAGGAGGCAGCTAGACCAGTGGCTGGTGATGCAGAAGTGGAAAGTGATGTGGAGGCAGATGAGAAAGGTGCAGCTGCCTCCAGGGCAGAGCTCATCAATCAGTACTTCCAGTAACATACAGGTATTCTGTGTGTGTATTTACATGTGTACTATATCAACATAGTTTGCTGTCAGTGGTCCTCCTGATTTGGTTTATTAGTGGTGGTGTAATGTTTACCTATCCCTATGTGTGTGTTGTTGGGGGTGACTGAATGCATGTAAACTGCTGTCTGTAAATGTTTCATCTCTGCCATGTGTGCTGTCTGCAGGTTGAAAGATTCACATCTCCTACGGACCGGCCTGCATTGTGGTATGTGTCCTGCATCCTCCTGTTCTCATGTCACATCTTTTGTGGCCTGTTTAGATGGCTTTCTACAATGGACAGGACAACTATGAACTGCACATGTACTTTGTGTTGTGCCATGCCTACAATCCTGATGGTAGTCTCTGTCATGTTATTTTTGCAGGTTGTATATTTGGATATACTCTGGTGTGTGGCTATACTAGTGACTCCCTTACAACTACCCTAAGACATAACTGTTGTACTGTGTTTCCTGCTGAGGATGCCTCCCTCTGCAGTCCATTACTCAGCCTGTTGGATTAGTGTGCCATACCCACATCACAATTTAGAGACCAATCATTTGTATGTGTACAATTAAAGACACAAAAGCAGTAGCTGTGATCTATTGTGTTTATCGTGAATACAGTGGCAAACAGGCGATGACTGGGGTCATGGTTGAGGTAATCCTCAGAGTAAGTAGCACAGCTGTTGGTAGTGCAGGTCCAATGTCCATGGGCCTTTGGAAAATGGAGTAATGTCACAGAACAATCAACAGGGTGTCTCAGTGGCACACAAGGGTGAGTAATCAGGATAGGGTCACTTCCTGGCAGTGGCTTTGGTCTTCGCATCTGCTCCAGACAGATGTTTGGATGGACTTCCAGCTACAGAGGGAGGGGTGCCTGAGGCCTGTGGTTCCCCTAGCAGGGCCTCCATTCCACTAGCAGCCACAGATGTAGAAGGCTCAGGTATGATGTGGCTAGTGGAAGGGGCATGTTGGTGAGTGGAGGAAGCACTCATGATGGTGGTAAGGTCCCTGAGCACTCCTGCAATGGATGCTATGGTGACATTCCTTCTGCAGCCTCTGGTTTCCCCCCAACATGTTAATGATCTGGCCCATCCTATCCTGGGATAGTTTATATGCCCCCAGGGCTTAAGAGATGGCTTCCTAGTCAGTGGTCTGCCTTGGCTGCCCTGTACTCTGGCCCACAGGTTCCCTCCCACACTCCCTACCCCCATGTGCCTATGCCCCTGGCATAGTGTGCCCTCTGCAAGTATCATCAGGTCCTTCATTTTCTTGGGTGTGAGGGGTCCCCTCAGGTCCCTATACTGTGGGGCACACAATTGAGTGAACAGTCCTTGGGGCACAGGTTTGGGGATGAAATGTTGGCTGAGATGTTGTTGGCACAGGGTAGGGAGTTTGATGTGGGCAGGGTGAGGCAGGGAGAGGTAGACTGACCTGGGTTCCCAGGTGGGCCAGATAGGTCATCAGTGTCCAGACATCCAGCAGCATTGTCCTCACTGGGGCCTTCATCCTCAGGAGATTTGGCAGTCTCTGGTAACCTCTCAATGGTGGCTGTGGCAGGGGTACCTGTGGATGTTTGTTAGTATGATGCATACAGTGGCTTGACTTGGTTCCCAGCAATGGCACTGACAGGTGCAGCACAGCTAGCACTGTTTGTAGATAGTAGATAGTGGCATGTGTACCATGTTCCTTGGGGTTGTTGTGAATCAGGCTTGGTCACTTTAGCTGGGTGGGTGGGTTCTGTTCCTGTGTGATGGATCACATGACAGGTCTGTCCTGTTAGCTGGTGGGCATTCTTGCTTGGTATATATGAGTGGGAATGGCTGTACATTGCTGCATGGTTTCCAAATGGAGGGGGTATGTGTATGCAAGGTTGTTTGGCCTGTCTGTGCCTGTTGTGCATGGAACATACCTTCTTACTTTCCAGGCCAGGATTTGTCCAGTTCAGGATAGTAGACCTCGATTAGTGGCCTTTGGGATTGGTGACAGTGCTGTGTCTCCGTTTGGGCTAGTTTAGCACTGTGTAGTGCCATTGCATTGCTGTCATTGCGATGTAGTGGTCCTCAGCCGAAGCATCCAGTTGTTGTAGCTAGTGCAATAGATATGCATGCAAGAGGAGTGATGGGACGTGCACATTGCAGGTTTTGATGGGGATGGGGTAGCGCACTGTGGGAGTCATAGATATTTACTTGGCAGAGCTATCCGTGCACTTAATAGAGAGTGTGTGGACATTGGGTGTGGGTGGTGGTGTGGCATGCAAGAGAGGGGCATTAGGTGACTGGCTGGGAGGTGTTGCGCAAGATGAGCTGACTTGGGAAGTGTTTGGGTGGTGAGGAAGCATGCTGGACTGGGCGAATTAGTGACAGAGGAGTGTTAGTTACTAACCAGAGTCCAGTCCTCCAGACAAGTATTCCAGTTAGGCCCTCAGGATGAAGGATGTCCAAGATCTTCTCCTCCCACAATGTGAACTCTGGGGGAGGAGGTGGGGTCCCACTGCCAGTCTTCAGTACTGACAGCTGGTGCATGGACGCCATGGAATACACCTTACCCAGAGTTGACCCTGTCGACTATTCTCTGCCATAACTCAATTTTCCTGGTTATGAACAATTTCTGTACCTGTGCTCTAAAGAGTTGTGGCTCTACCCTGATGATTTCATCGACCATGACCCTCAACTCATCTTCACTGAAGCGCGGGTGCTTTTGACGTAACATGGTGGTTGTGTTGTGGGTGGGGATGGGAGTTGTATTTGTAGGGTGCAGTGTAGGGTGTTTGATGGGGTGGGGGTGTTTGTGAGTGCTGGTAGGTTGTGATATTTGTGTGTAGATGTGATTTGTATATAGTGTATGTGGTACAGTTGTGTGGTAAGTAAGAAGTGTATGTATGCCTCTAGTTTGTAGGTGCTAGCTTAGTGATTGTGGCTGCTCTCGTCTCTCGATCAGTGGTTGTAGTTGCAAAGGCTTGTGGGTTGTGTTGGGGGGTGTTATATATTGCTGTGTGTGGGTGTCTTGTGTGTGTATGTGTGGCAGGTGTGGGGTCTTTGAACTGTCCAATGTGGTGTTTTATTCTGACAGGAGTGTGTTCTGTCCGCTGCGGTTCGGCCGCCAATAGTTTTCCGCCATGGAAGGACAGCTCTGCTGATTTGTGGATCATAATATGGTGGGCGAAAAGTTGTCTGTGTGGCAGTGCTGGTGGTGGAATCCCATCTTTCCTGCCCGCAAGTGTCCTGGCTGTGTTGATTTTTGGCTGTTTTTTGGAGGTCTTCATTGTAGACTCTTAATACAGTCGAAGGAACCCAGCCAACATGGCCGCGGTGCCAAAAGACCGACAAACTCGTAAAGAGGGCCTTGATCTTTCGCAGCATACTTTGACTAGTTCCTGCATCACATTGACATTTTTAGGTGGAGCCTGCAATAGTGCATACACTGCATACACTCTTGCTTATAAGATGTATTGTTTACAATAAAGGGATTTGGGGTCCACCCACTGCTTACTTTTGTTGGCTTCAGTATCACTCTTCTATGTTGCCTCCTATTTGGCCTGCACATGCCATGCAATACTTCCTTTCTTTTCTAAGGAGCATAAACCAAGCACAGACTAGGTCAATTGACTTAAAACCCTTCCACTGCTTCCAGTGTGATTGGGGTACTATTTCTTCTCCCCCCTTGTTTATGGTGCGTCTTTTCCCTCCCACCCATCCCTACTTTGTGTTGCTGTCCCTGTCTGGAGCTATCTCCCTCACGCCTCCCTTATCTTGCGTTTCCCATACTTCCCCACATCTCCCTCATGTTGCTTTTCCCCTCTTCAGTTGTTGATACTCTACCCTCCTTCCCCATTCCTCCTTCATATTGCTTCCTCCCTCCGATTTTGTTTTTCAACATATTGCACAACAGCTGAGGGCTGCTGTGCAACATGACTTAAAAAATGTGCTATGACACGGTCAGCGATGGTTGTGTCATAACACTTATTTACTTGACTTTGAGCCATCTTGCACAGCAACTCGTGCTGCTGTGCGGCATGTCTAAAAAACATTTGTGAAGATAACAGATCTTGCATCGGCGAGACTAATTGGCTTTGTAAATGTTTGTTTTTATTATTGCCACTCTCCTTTATATGCAAAGGGTCAGCATAATCCATCTGTTAACATGCATGGTAAATATGTCAGTAGCAGCATGATCCATCTGTTAAAATGCATGGTAAATATGTAATTACTTTCCCATAGTTTTTATGAATCATGTGAACGGGGTACCTGCAAATCTGTATAAATACTGCATTATGTTGGCATGCTATTGTATAGGGATTCATATTCTGTTTGTCTAATTGTTTCTTTTAGTGCATACATAAAGGGACAAATATATACTAAAAGTTCATGCAATGCAGTGCAGCAGGCAACATTGCTGTGCTGCCTTGCAGGGATGGGAGAGAGATGAACAGCTCCATATCTACTAAGATAAGGCTCTCTCCTGCTCTCTACCTTTGCTGGCACACTTGAGGCTGCCTTCAGCTATGCTGCAAGGATGCCTGCATTACAGACTGGATGTTCTTTTTTGCATAAAGGGACACTTTCCCACACACAAATAATGTCAAGAGGCAATTTCCTACATCTAAGTGTGATGTAGAATGCATAATGTATATAAAGGGGAAGTTAGAAAGAGAAATAAACATTTTCCTACACATTTGGCCCCTTTGTTAGGCACACCATTTTGGCAGGTTTGCTCTATTTAGTAAATCTGGGATTGTGTCAGATGTCATGGATAGATTGTAGGAGGCTGGCCTGGCTTGTAGTGGGTACCAGAGGTACTTACACCTTGTGCCAGGTCCAGTTATCCCTTATTAGGGTAGAAGAGGTGTTTCTAGCACCTTAGGCTGATAGAAGGTAGCTATTGCAAAGCAGCTTAGGCTGAACTAGGAGACATGTAAAGCTCCTACTATACCACTGGTGTCATATGCACAATATCATAAGAAAACACAATACACAGAAGTTCTAAAAATAAAGGTACTTTATTTTTATGACAATATGCCAAAGTATCTCAGTGAGTACCCTCAGTATGAGGATAAGATATATACACAAGATATATGTACACAAACCAAAATTATGCAGGTAATAGCAAGAAAAGTAATGCAAGCAGTATAAAGTTACAATAGATTGCAATAGGAGCACATAGGTATAGGGGCAACACAAACCATATACTCCAAAAGTGGAATGCGAACCATGAATGGACCCCAAACCTATGTGAGCTTCTAGAGGGTCGCTGGGACTGTAATAAAACAGTGAGGGTTAGAAAAATAGCCCACCCGAAGACCCTGAAAGGTAGGTGTAAAGTGCACCTACTACCCCCAGAGAGCACAGAAGTCATGATAGGGGGATTCTGCAGGAAGAACAAACACCAGCAATGCAACAACAGTGGTTTTCTGGACCTGAGTACCTGTAAGAAAAGGGGAGCAAGTCCAATAGTCGCAACACTGTTGAGAGTGGGCAGGAGCCCAGGAAATGCCAGCTGAGGGTGCAAGGAAGCTGCCACCTGTTGGAAGAAGCTTGGAGTTCTGCAAGAAAGAAGAGGACTAGGAACTTCCCCTTTGGAGGATCGATGTCCCGTGTCGCGATGAAGCTTTCAGGTATTCCCACGCAGAAAGACTGCAAACAAGCCATGCTAGCTGCAAGGGTCGCGGTTAGGGTTTTTGGATGCTGCTGTGGTCCAGGAGGGACCAGGATGTCGCCACTTGGATGAGGAGACAGAGGGGGCACCCAGCAGGTCAGAGAGCCCTCATAGAAGCAGACATCACCCGCAGAAGTACCTGAACAGGCACTTGGAAGAAGAGTGAACCGGAGTCCACGCGAAGTCACAAAAGGGAGTCCCACGACGCCGGGGGACAACTCAGAAGGTTGTGCACTGCAGGTTAGAGTGTCGGTGACCCAGGCTTGGCTGTGCATGAAGGAAATCCTGGAAGAGTGCACAAGAGCCGGAGCAGCTGCAAATCATGCGGTACCCAGCAATGCAGTCTAGTGTGGGGAGGCAAGGGCTTACCTCCACCAAACTTGGACTGAAGAGTCACTGGACTGTGGGAGTCACTTGGACAGAGTTGCTGAGTTCCAGGGACCACGCTTGTTGTGCTGAGATGGGACCCAGAGGACCGGTGATGCAGTCTGTTGGTGCCTGCGGTTGCAGGGGTAAGATTCCATCTACCCACGGGAGATTTCTTCAGAGCTCCTGGTGCAGAGAGGAGGCAGGCTACCCCCAGAGCATGCCCCACCTGGAAACAGTCGAGAAAGCAGGCAGGATGAAGCGATACAAGGTTGCTAGTAGTCGTCTTGCTACTTTGTTGCGGTTTTGCAGGCGTCCTGAGCAGTCAGCGGTCGATCCTTTGGTAGAAGGTGAAGCGGGAGATGCAGAGGAACTCTGATGAGCTCTTACATTCGTTATCTCGTGAGATCACCAAAGCAGAGACCCTAAAGCTGCACTGGAGACCCCGGAAAGGAAGTTTAGCAGTACCCGGGTTCTGTGCTAGAGACCCGGGGGATCATGGAATTGTCCCCCCAATGCCAGAATGGCATTGGGGGGACAATTCCATGATCTTAGACATGTTACATGGCCATGTTTGGAGTTACCATTGTGACGCTGTACATAGGTAGTGACCTATGTACAGTGCATGCGTGTAATGGTGTCCCCGCACTCATAAAGTCCGGGGAATTTGCCCTGAACGATGTGAGGGCACCTTGGCTAGTGCCAGGGTGCCCACACACTAAGTAACTTTGCACCCAACCTTCACCAGGTGAAGGTTAGACATATAGGTAACTTATAAGTTACTTAAGTGCAGTGGTAAATGGCCGTGAAATAACGTGGACGTTATTTCACTCAGGCTGCACTGGCAGGCCTGTGCAAGAATTGTCAGAGCTCCCTATGGGTGGCAAAAGAAATGCTGCAGCCCATAGGGATCTCCTGGAACCCCAATACCCTGGGTACCTCAGTACCATATACTAGAGAATTATGGGCCAGATGTAGCAAATTAAAAATTTGCGAGTTGCAAAGTGCGAGTCCATACGACTCGCAATTTGCAACTCGCAAATTGGTATGCAGTACGGTGTCTCAGACACCGACTGCAACTCGCTATGGGGTCGCAATGACCCACCTCATCAATATTCATGAGGTGGGTCGCAAATTGCGGCCCCATAGCGAGTATAGGCACTCGCAAACATGGAGGCCTGCTGTAGTCAGCAGACCTCCATGTTCGTGACTGCTTTCAATAAAGCAGTTTTTTTTTTTTAAGTGTAGCCCGTTTTCCTTAAAGGAAAACGAGCTGCACTTAAAAAAAAAAACGAAACCTTTAGTTTCGTTTTTTTTTCAGGGCTGGGAGTGGTCCCTGGGACCACTCCCTGCCCTGAAAAAATATTTTTGGGTCCATTCACAAAGTGGAAGGGGTCCCATGGGGACCCCTTCCAATTTGCGAGTGGGTTACCATCCACTTGAAGTGGATGGTAACTGCGATACGATTTGCGACCGCATACGCGTTCGCAAATGGTATTGCATACCACTCAGACTCGCAAATAGGAAGGGAACACCCCTTCCTATTTGCGAGTCGGAAATGCATTTTGCGAGTAGGTTCCGACTCGCAAAATGCATTTCTGCATAGGAAACTCCGGTTTGCGAGTCGCAAACTGTTTCCTACATCTGGCCCTATATGGGTGTACCAGTATGCCAATGTGAATTGGTAAATTTTGTCACTAGCCTGTTAGTGACAAATTTGGAAAACAGAGAGAGCATAACCACTGAGGGTCTGGTTAGCAGAGCCTCAGTGAGACAGTTAGGCATCACACAGGGAACACATAGAGGGCACATACTTATGAGCACTGGGGCCCTGCCTGGCAGGGTCCCAGTGACACATAGACTAAAACAACATATATACAGTGAAATATGGGGGTAACATGCCAGGCAAGATGGTACTTTCCTACATAGATGTATGGAAAAGCTGTAACCATGGAAAGTCTACTACGAAAAAATGTAATGCAATGCAGTGCAAGCCACTCCATTGTATTACGTTTCTTTACAAAGTCATGCATGGAGGTACAATTGGCTCCTTGTGTGGCTTTGGTCTTTGTTACCTTGTAACTACTTGCAGCACACAAGAACAATGCAAGTCCTTAATAAATCTGGACCTAGTTTATTTGCAAACCGGAGAAACCATCAAATTTAATTATCTCCCAGGCAATGGGGGAAACATTACTCTCATGATTCTGTATGTCTATTATAACATTTTGGGCGTGTGACCTCCTAACTTAGGTTTAGGTGACATATAATAGGACATTGACGTCTACTACCCTCAGAGGTCGGCTCAAATCTTTTGACTCAGACAGGAGTAATAAGATCATCAAATCCAACAGCAAGAATCACGCAACAAAATGCAGCAAGAAGTCAGTAATATACACTCACCATGACCTAGGTGATCATGAATCACCACACCAAACTAACAAAGTTTAAACATTTATTGCCCTTATATTAACAATGCTAAAGTCACGTGGATAATATGCAAATCCAAATGATAGCAATACAAAAACAACACAGGCTGTCCAAAACATCTGAAGAATCTTAGTCTGGAAAGAGCAATCACTATTAATACTCCAAAAGAATTATACAGAATAACAATAGAATTATTTGTGAAATAGCAACATAATTCATTAGTTGTGCAGTTGAATCAATCACAATAATTTAATAAATAATCATTTCAATTATTGGGACGGACATTCTTGCTTCCAAATTCTAATTCGAAAAGCATGTGTGGACTCCGGCTTTGTCACATGCAAAAATTTAAACATGACAAAAAATTAATTTGTAAAACATCTAAACTATGGCACTAATGAAAATTGATGTTGGAATTTCTAAAGAAAAACATTGTAAATAAAAAACATGCTCTTTGTTATACCTCTCATAAAAGAGACAGCAATTACCAGAGTCTTCGTCAGCAGAGCACAGGAACAGCAGGTCTTCATCGATAAGCATCATGAAAGGTGCAACAGTTCAGTAATTTTGGGCCTAAGGTATCTAAACTGTTAGAATCATAAGTAACTAACAGAAAATGCACTGAAACTGAACAACACTGAACTACATCATCTAGAAGTTTGCCTAATTAACCCCTTCGCTGTCAGGCCTTTTCCCCTTAGGTGCCAGGCCTTTCTTTGGCTATTTGGGGCAGTTTGCACTTAGGCCCTCATAACTTTTTGTCTACATAAGCTACCCATGCCAAATTTGTGTCCTTTTTTTTCCCAACATCCTAGGGATTCTAAAGGTACCCAGACTTTGTGGGTTTCCAAGAAATTTGCCAAAATACAGTGACATTTTCTTTAAAAAAAATAAATGGGAAAAACGGGCTACAGAAGACGGCTTGTGTTTTTCTCTGAAAATGGCATGTAGCAGGGTGGCCCAATGAGGACAAATAGCCAGTGGTCAGATGCGCCAGGGATTTTTATTAGGTATAGGAAATGTGCAAGAAGTTCTAGTTTTTCCCCATGTGATTGGTGAACATTTCTTCTGAGAATCTCCTCTTCGTCTTCCCTTTTAGGGCTCCCAGGAGGCGCATGCAGGAAAAAGAGCAAAAACAGATACAGGTAAGTGGACTGTCCTTTACTTAACTCTACTTCTTCCCCTCCCCCATTCTTTTCCCAGTCCCGGTCTTGCCTTCTTTCTGTTCCTCTGTTTCCTGTACTCGCTGTCTCCTCCTTTTTCTCCTCTCTTCTCCTCTTTCTTTTCTTCTTTTGTTTTCAGGTTCTCCCGTAGGTTTTCTCTCTATAGGGTTTAACCTGGGTATACATTTTCCATTTTCTTCATGGTGCCATTCTAGTTGCCCTATACCCTTCTTTTTCTCTCTCTTGCCTATGTGACCACTTTTATTCTCCTCTTGGCTGTCTCTGCCCCTTGTTCTTGAAGGGATGACTTTACTTTGACCCTGCATCGCCTTGGTTCCGGACTCTCCCTTTGCCTCCCTGGAGTCTATATATTAACGTTCATATACCCTCCTGGTCTGTTTATGTCCCCTGATGTGGTCACCGGAATCAAAGAAAATATACAAATTTAACCCAAGCAAACAACCCTGAAATAAAAACAATGCTAAACAAACAACACCTTCTCCTCCCCTTCCCTCACTACGCTGGTTTGTATTCCCTTCCTTCGCTCCTCCCTCCCTCTTACTTATGAAGGCCACGCACCTGAAGAGACCACGCTTTTCTCCAAGTGTGGTCGGAGCTTGTGCTGAGTGCCTCCCGCGCAGCTGGTTTGGGACTTCCAGTCTTCGGGATGGTCTCCTGTTGGGTCGTCCGTCGTGAGCACACCACCGCCTTTCTTCTCGTCTCCGTCTTCCTTCACGTTTCTCCAGCTCAGTGTTCTCCACCCATCTGCGCTGCCCCTCTCATCCAAGCCTTCACCGTTTTTAAGCCAGGTGACGGCACGAAACGGCTCCCTCTGCCTCTCGTTCCCTGGACGCGAACGGGGATTAGCTGATGTATGCTGCACTTCCGGGTCAGAAGTGTCAGCAGAATCCACTCCTTCGGAACATGGCGGGTCCGCTTGCGGCTGCAGAGGCACATCACATGACATTAACAAAGGGTTTGCGATGCTAAAATCACCAGCTTCCCAGCTTTCAGGAACAGGCAGACTTGAATCACAAAACCCAATTTTTCAACACAATTTTGGCTTTTTACTGGGACATACCCCATTTTTACTATTTTTTGTGCTTTCAGCCTCCTTCCAGTTAGTGACAGAAATGGGTATGAAACCAATACTGGATTCCAGAAAGCTAAACATTTCTGAAAAGTAGACAACATTCTGAATTTAGCAAGTGGTAAATTGTGTAGATCCTACAAGGTTTGTCTACAGAAGTTAACAGTGAAATAAAAATAAAAAATGAAATTGAGGTAAAATAAACTGCAATTTTTCTCAACATTGTACTCTGTAACTTTTTCCTCCAATGGCCAATTTTTTAAAGCAAAATAACATTACGTCTCCTGGACTCATCTGGTTGAGGGTGTATATAAGGCTTGTAAAATTCATCAAGAAACCTAGGAACCCCAAGCCAATAAATGAGCTGCACCTTTCAATGGCTTTTCATTCTATAGAGGTTATACAGCAATTCATTTGCTGAAATATAAAGAGTGAAAAATAGGTATCAAGAAAACCTTTTTATTTCCAAAATGGGCACATGATAAAGTGTTGAGAAGCATTGGTTATTTGCACATCTCTGAATTCCGGGGTGCCCATACTAGCATGCGAATCACAGGGCATTTCTCAAATAGACTTCTTTTGTACACAATGTCTTACATTTGGAAGGAAAAAATGTAGAGAAAGACAACGGGAAATAACACTTGTTTCACTATTCTGTGTTCCCCCAGGTCTCCCAAAAAAATGGTACCTCACTTGCGTGGGTAGGCCTAATGCTCGCGACAGGAACCACAGCATGGACACATCACAATTTTACATTGAAATCTGACGTGTTTTTTGAAAATTGCCTAGCTGTAGATTTTGGCCTCTAGCTCAGCCGGCACATAGGGAAACCTACCAAACCTGCACATTATTGTAAACCAGAAACCTAGGGGAATCAAAGATGGGGTGACTTGTGGGGCTCTCACCAGGTTCTGTTACCCAGAATCCTTTGCAAACCTCAAAATGTGGCCAAAAAATCAGCTTTTCCTCACATTTTGGTGACAGAAAGTTCTGGAATCTGAGAGGAGCCACATATATCACCTGTGTGGGTAGGCCTAGCGCCCGCGACACAAAATGCCCCAAAACACAACATGGACACATCACATTTTCCCAAAGAAAACAGAGCTGTTTTTTGGGAAGTGCCTAGCTGTGGATTTTGGCCCCTAGCTCAGCCGGCACCTAAGGAAACCTACCAACCTGCACATTTTTCAAAACTAGACACCAAAAGGAATACAAGATTAGGTGACTTGTGGGGCTCTAACTAGGTTATGTTGCCTAGAAACCTTTGCAAACCTCAAAATCTGGCTAAAAAACACTTTTTCCTCCTCACATTTCAGTGACACAAAATTCAGAAATCTGAGAGGAGCCACAAATTTCCTTCCACTCAGCGTTCCCTCAAGTTTCCCGATAAAAATGGTACCTTACTTGTGTGGGTAGGCCTACTTCCCGCGAAAGGAAAGGACCCAAACCACTATCTGGACACATAAAAATGATCAAATAAAAAACTACCTGTTTTTGCGGGGGAAGGCACCTGCGTTTTTGGTCCTGGGCTCAAAAGCCATCTAGGGAAACCTACCAAATCCAGACATTTCTGAAAACTAGACACCCGAGAGAGCCCAGGGAGGTGTGACTTGCATGGATCCCCCAATGCTTTCTTACGCAGCATCCTCAGCAAACCTCAAATTTAGCTAGAAAATCATTTTTTCTCTCCATATTTGTGTGTGGGATCACTGCACCAGAACAAATTTCCTACCACCCAACGTTCCCCTCAGTCTCTCGGTAAAAATGATGCCTCACTTGTGTAGGTGGGCCAAGTGCCTGTGACAGGGAAGAGACAAAAACATGTTGAAATGGAGGGGGACCCAAAGTGGGCCCAAAAGGGCAGTTTAAAAAAAAACATTTTTAGGCTGACAAGTTCAGCAGAATTTTTATCGGTATAGATGAGACAATACTGGGTGGTAGGAATTTTGTGGATTCCTGCAGATTCCGGAAGGTTCCATCAAAAAAATGTAGGAAAAATGTGTGATTTACAGCAAAGTTGGAGGTTTGCAGGGAATTGTGGGTAAGAAAATGGTGCGGGCGCTTGTGAAACACACCACCCTGGAATAACCCAGATGTTTAGTTTTCAGGTGTGTCTAGGTCTTGTGGATTTTTGCCATGGGGGCAGATATGGTCAACAGTAATGTGCCCCCCCATGGTGAGTGACCCTTGCCCAAAGGGCTGCCCCCCAAACAAAACACACACATACACACACACCAATCCCTGGTGCATAAGTGATTTCTGCCCCCCTGGGGGCAGATCAGCCTGATAGAACCAGGCCGATCTGCCCCAAGGGGAGCAGAAATGGCTTAAAATAAATGTGCCCCCCCCAGGGGTGCTACCCTTGCCTAAGGGGTCGCTCCCCATGCATGAAATTGGCGTAAAAATTAAATTCCCTGGTGTCTAGTGGTTTCTTCCCCCCTTGGGGGCAGATTGGCCTAAAAATAAATAGGCCAATCTGTCCCCAAGGGGGGCAGAAATGGCTTAAAAGTAAATTTGCCCACAAGGGAGCGACACCTGTGCCTAAGCGGTCGCTCCTCACATACATAAAACAAACACAAATAAAAAAAATGATCCATGGTGTCTAGCGTTTTCTGCCCCCACTGGGGCAGATGGCCCCAAAAATGAATTGCCCCCCTGGGGAGCGGCTCTTGCCTAAGTGGCCGCTCCTCTTATGACATGCACAAAAACAAAACTGGGAGCCAATCGGCCTAATTATAATAGGCGGGAGGCAGAAATGGCCTAAAAATAAAAATAAATCACCCCCCTAGGGAGCGGCCCTTGCCCAAGGGTCTGCTTCCCTTATGGGATAAACAAAAAAAAAAAATCCCTGGTGTCTAGTGGAATTTCTATGATGAAGTCAGCGCGCGATCGCATGTTGACGCCATCAGAAACCACGGAGGGGTCGGGGAGGGAGTTATGTGGAATGGGAAGCGATTGCTCTTCCATCCCTGCCCAGGGGAGGTGTGCCAGGCCCCCGTGGGGAGCGCTAGCGCTTCCCCCGTGGGCCCCTAGCTGGACATATCGGTTGCGTCCTGGGTACCCGAGCAGTGCTGCCCAGGACGTAACCGTTATGTCCAGGGCAGCCGAGGGGTTGAATTCCACAAGATGACTAGCAAGGCTCCCATTGAATAAGACTATGTGGTGTGACAGTGAGCAACTAATTGGATTACATCTCATTTCCAGTTTGTAACTTTCTCCATTCTTCTTCAAGATAGGCCCATGTTGACACTCCTCTCCAGAAGGCAGTTTCCACAGAGTATTAACATTGTAGAAAACAGCACAGAACATATCAATTTAACTAACATTACTTCCTACCAGAAATTAAGACCCATTGTTAAAACTTTCAATAGTTATCACAAGGAAGTACAGAATGAACAGATTGGAAAAAGACAGTAGATTTCCACTGTGAGTTTTCAAATGGAATAGTCAGCATAACATCTCAAACATTGTACTGTGGAAAATACTAATTTTTAGGCCTTTTGACCAATGGCAATACATAAAGAATAAATCGATCTTCACATTCAAACCATGTAAATCTCATAATTAGTATTTCATAACTTTAAAAAAAAAAAAATCTAATCATTCATTTTACTCAGCAATATTATTCATCTATTACCAGTACAAATATTTATGATTCATCAAAATACATTTTCAAAGTTATTTATTATTTCACCTAGAACTCGAGATGTCAGACACCATGCCAACCACATTTCAGACATGCATGTTTTACAATTCTAGTACAATTTTCTCTAATTAGGCCTTTTAGTACATATTATTTATAAGGTTTGTCTACTAATATGTTTATTAATAATATTTGCTCTCTAACAACATCATCTCCATAAATGGAGGTTTTTAGCGGTTTGCCTTTTTTGTGTATTTTGTGTGGACTCCCCTTATTGTACCTGTCATGGGATCCTCGCCAGATATAACAGAAAGGTCATTAGTGGATACTATTGTCTGGTGCCATACATCATTCCTAGTAGTTCAGATAGCCTCTCATTTACACACACTTAGGCAGTGTACATTAACCTGATTAATTTTGAAAATAATTTACATGTTCTCTAGATTATTTAACTGTGGATACAGATCCAGCAGATTTCAAAGTACTCATAAAACACTTTACAAAGTTCAGTTTTCTAAACAGTATTGTTTAGAACAGAACCAGAAAGTCCTGTGCGTCAGTCATGGAGAGTGGCTTTGAAGTGTTAGATTGCAGGGAATGATCAATTGTCATGGCTGTAATTTCATATCTTGCAGGCAGCTTGTGGAACTGCTTCGTATCAGCCAGTAATTGCTCCAGAAAATTGAGTCATTGACTGAGGAGTAGAGTGTGAACTAGTTATTAGAGGGCTGTGGCTTCTCCATGTATCTTTGAGATCATTCATATGCATTATCATCAATATGGCCTCAGACACCACAGAGGGGACCTTACCTTCTGCTGTGACATTTTCATGTTGAAGATTTAAAAACGCATTAAAATCATATCCTCACATAATATGTGATATGTGGTAGTCATATAACTTATGGAGTATAATATTAGAAAATTAAGGGAATCCATATTTGGAAAGTATTTGTTAACTAGGTGATTGCTACCACTTAAGCATCCCATCCTTTTTGTTTAATAAGATCATAGCCATAACCCTATTAGAATATGTGTATAAGTAATATCTTTTGTTGCCACATTCTGCAGCAAATAAATGTGCATTGTTGGTGAAGGTATGTTTAATGACTACATTTTTGGCAGAATCCCTATTTATGGTGCACAGTTAATTTGAAAACAAAAAACAAACTTGGAGCTGCATGGATTGTACAAAAACGTTTTGTTTCCTTGGCATTACCTTTAGTATGCATTGACTTGAGCCAGACTACCCTAGCCCTCACTATCTGATTGGTACAACATGCTGAACATGAAGCAGATCAGATTTTGTAGCATATTCGTCAAAAAAATATGGTAATTTCCTCTAGACTCTATTGCACAGCAACATATCATTGCCAAAGCATGATACTAAGCTTTGTTTCTGTGGGTCTCCAGAGTGAGGGAGTTCAAGACATTCATTGGTTTTCAGTGGGCCTAATGTGTGCACAGGCTATAAACTGGATGCAGACCATTTTAGAATTTTGGAAAGCAACTGAAAGCAAAATGGCAGTTTATACTACTTGGTTTTGGAAAGGATATCAGCCTGGGCTGGGATGTAGAGAAACATACTACAACCATATATTTTTAACATTTGCATATCGATTCTATTCACCACTTGTGTCCCAGACCAACCTAACCCTGATTGTCTGGCTGGGTATAAGAAAGAGGGCTATTATTTGAGAACAGCAGAATCTCCACTTAGGCATCAACCACAATGCCTGTCCAGGTGAACCACAAAAGCCACTAAATGTACCTGTGCTTTGCACAGGGGTAGCTTGGCAGTTTTAAGTTGGAGCAACGTGTAAAGTGTTCATGAAACACCCAAACAGTAGAAAAGGGGAAACACAACAATAGAAACATTTAGAAAACTAGAATAAATGCCAAGAAAAATAAAATGATACCAGGATGACTATAGTGCCTGAAAGCACAATACACCAATCGTTCTCCCCTGGTCTTGCCAGACCATGGCAATGTCATAAGTCCAGGTTAGTCACACTGAAGATTCACCTTCAAAGTTCAGCCCACTGAGCGCAGCGAATGGTTGTTGCTATAATGTAAAGAGCAGGTTGGGCATCACAGAAGGAAGTTTCTCTAGCACGAAAGGCCAGCCAAGCCTCATGGATAGTTGCTGCTGTTGCTTTACATTGCCGATCTTTGCTGACAGTTGCTGTTGATGAAGAGAGCAGGTCTCATCAGAGCTTTGCATTGGAGGACGGCGCTGGCAGCAGAATCTTGGTAGAATTGGCCAGTTCATGATCGCAAGGACCCAGAGTTCAGGATTTCCACCTTTTCTTCAGGTGGGGTGTAGTCTGATGCCAGCCAAGGCAACTCTTGGGTGATGAGATACTTATTCCAGTAGAGGCAAGCAGCGCTCTGGAGTTCAAGTTACAGGTCTTGTCATGGTCAGCTGCAACTGGTCAGCTCGCCATTTGCATGGAGGCCTGTGAGACGTCTTGTGTCCAAGTAGCATACACAGGAGGACTGCCAACCAAAACTTAGAGTCACTCTGGTTAGCTTGGGGATGAAGGCAAGCATGTCCGAGTTGTCCCTGTACACCAACAAGAAAGTCCTTCAAGCAGCAAGGTAGTCCTCTGGCATGAGGGCATTCATTTTTCTGTACCTTCCACAGCTCCAGTTGTGTTTTGATTCAGGCCTGATAATGCCACCTTTTATCTCCAATGAAGCCTTTGGGTGGGGGGGCAAAGCCTGGCACACCCCCCTGTTCTGCTTGGGTTTGGCTCCCAATTGACTGGGGCAACAGAAGAATAGTAATGGAATTCCTTTGCGTATGTTGCAGGCTAGGTCCTTTGAAGTGTAATTCGGGCTGTGTATTTGTGAGCAGTGATGCCACACTGCATTGTGAAAACATTGTGTCAAAAAAACTTGTGCTGTGCAGCGCCATTTACTTGCAATACGCATGCATCAGATTTATGGTTCAACGCACCATGTCACAAGCTTCAAAGGCGCGTCAAAATTATTGATGCATCTTCTAAAAAAGTGAAGCAATGTGTCATATGGCAATTAGCCCCTATGTGACGCAAAGCTGATCTGTGTGCCTTAAAGCTCTTGTAAGTGCCACAAATCAACCTTGTGTCGCTTAAGGGTGCATTGCGTTGTGGGATGCATAATAAAAGACACATTTCAAAACACTGAATAGCAGACAGAACAGCAGAACAAAAAATAACTTAAAAATGGAGGGAGCATCAACTACCAGTCAGGAGGACAACAACCCTCACCCCAGCCAGGATGACTAGACAGCAGGCCAGGGGAGGAGGAAGAGAAGTCAAAAAATTAACACCTTCTCTTTGTCACATCCAAATTGCCATTAGGGATGAAGGAAGTTGTTTGGCAAGTAATGCTGCAGAAAGTCAACAGTGTAGGGCAAACAAAGAGGACAGTGCTGGAGTTGAAGAAGATATGGTATAACTATGAGAGCAGGACCAAGGAGAAACTGGACAGGAACCTCATGGCAACCATGAGGACCGCAGGAGGACCTGATGTCCAGGAGGAGATGGACCCATCCTAACAGACGTTGTGGCAGGAGTTGGAGGACCGGGCAGTGCTGTGGTCGAGGACCAGGATGAGGTACAGGGTAAGTGACAGCAAGGGACCATGTGGCATATCAATGAGATGTATAACATAATGCAGCGCAGCAAGTCACTGTTACGATGAGCTGTGTGCATTTGAAAGGGCAGGCATGTCACAGATGAATTCATGTGTCACCTAACTCTGAAATAATTGCCCTGTCCCATATGTTAATCTCCAGCCCCGGCAAGTTTCTCTGAGTTATGCATGACGTGTTAGTCCAGTCCTGGGTGTCCAATTAATCCTGGGACTTGTGTCTAATCTACAACATGATAGACTTGAACTGCAAATCCCACAATATAAAGCAAAAAACTGCGAATGAAGCAGCACATCATGCATGGTCATTGGAAACTGAGCAGATTTGTCAATGTCAATGCGGACTTCCTTGCACCATGTAGCAAGTGTGCTTGTCTTGGGGCTACACAGTTAAAGGTTAAATGGAATGGAATATTCAGTAATGTTCTGTGCCAGAGTGCCAACTTCTAATCTAAGAGGTTATTCAGGTGCTGAGTTTGTGCCAGATCACCAAGCAGGATCACCTGAAGAGCCGGGTGCACAGTCATTTGAACTAAACCATGTGCTGGATGAGGTTTTTACAGGTGCTGGCTGCCATGTAAGAGACCACCCTACCTTCTGTCTTGCTCAT
The DNA here is from genome assembly GCF_031143425.1 of Pleurodeles waltl. Lineage (NCBI taxonomy): Eukaryota > Metazoa > Chordata > Amphibia > Caudata > Salamandridae > Pleurodeles > Pleurodeles waltl. The sequence goes on from NC_090437.1 coordinate 1,043,436,846, forward strand.
ATGGAGTTTGGGGACAGAGGTTAAAGCAAGTGATGCAAAGCAGAGGTCAATGATTCTTTGTTGTAATCATAGATGGTGTGTGAGGTAGGTGGGGCCTGGTTAGAGTAGGACCGTGAGGGTGTGGTGGAGCAGATTGAACTGGCAGTGTCTCTGAATTGGGAGACATTATTGTATCTCAAGGAGGGAAGGCATGATGTGTGTTCCACTAGGTAGGCTGAGTAATAGTAAGGCACTGCCATGCATGACAGTTTAACACTTGTGTTGCAATTGAGCAGAGATGATGTGGTAAAGGGCATTGATGTACTACAGAGTACATGTGATTAGGGCCTGGGAGATGATATCACATGGCAGGAAGGAGATAGAAGACGAGGAGGCTGACTATGCAACATATGTAAAATCAGGTGGAGGTAAAAGAGTGATTTGCGAATTTTAAGTGTGATGTAGGTATCCAGTATGATGGTCAGGTGTCCGGTATACTCGGAAGGTGTGGGTTTTAGGCCTAGTTGTGTGGGCAACCATTGTAGGTGTTTAGAAGTGGATTATTGGTAAGGTCAGGTAAGTACCTGTACTTAGCAATAGGACACTAACCCACAGTAGATCCAGTCAGGTCTCAATAAATTAATCCCCGCTCAACCCTTGGCAGCTTGGCAACGAGCGACAAGGCTTAACTTAGGAGACAGGTGTGTAAAGCATTTAAAAATCACAAAACAGTAAATGATTAAAACACAAAACACAATAACAATCCAACAACAAATCATAGAAATAGAGTATATTTTTATCTTTAGAAAAACACTAAAATGAGTAAAATCAGAAAAGGGGACCCGGAGATGAATTTTTAAAGAACTAGGCCCTCATTATGACATTGGCGGTAAATCCCACTTACCGCCACGCTGACCGCCGCCAACTTACCGCAGTGGCGACGGATATCCGTTCACCATATTATGACACACACACCAATCCGACAAGTTTCAGCCACATACACAAATCTGCCAGATCAAAGGTCAGTGCTAAAGTGGCGGTATCAAAACCCACACCATTGCGCCAACAGAACAACGCCCACCACATTAAAACCCACAAATCAGCACGGTGGACATTCAACGCCGGTAAACCATTGGCAGTACATACTGCCACGCTCACAAGGACACCCACAGACAAAATAACACCACATTGGTCAACTCAAACAACACACACCTGACACCCATACACACACCACACCACTATAAAACACACACCCACATTACCCACAACCCTTTATGATCACAAGTCATTGGCACAAGACTGATACCAAGACCACCTAGCCAACTACAGCCACACACCACTCACACCCATAGATCACTCACGCACTCCACATCACACACCCCAAAACATTACCCAACAGACCCTCACAAACACACCTCACATAACACCCATGGCACCACAAAGACACCCCCGTTTCAGAGAGGAGGAGTTATGGGTCATGGTGGAGGAAATTGCCAGGGTAGAGCCACAGCTATTTGGAGCACAGGTTCAGCAAACATCTATAGCTAGGAACATGGAGCTATGGCGGAGAATCGTGGACAGGGTCAACGCCATGGGACAGCACGCCAGAAGGAGGGACAACATCAGGAAGAGGTGGAACTGTCGAAGTAAGCCTCAGCAAGGCCTACTAGTGCAAGGGGTTCACCCTTCTCTGCACAAAGTCCTCAGACCATATAGAAGAAGTTGGCACAGAAACTGAAATAAAAGACAAAGTTTATTATGAGGTGGTACTACAGTTCAAACAGCACCCTTGAGTAATGTTTGAAGTAGCACACTGAACTAAGAGAGGATGGTCCTTTTATACCCACGCAGGGTCTAAAAGAAGGTGGTACAATTATAGAAGCAAGACTTAGGGAGATGCTAAATCTAACTTGTCACTAGACGGATTTTCAAGTGTAGTTAACAGGAAGGTAGGACAGAGCACATGGCGAGCACATGGCAGCATGTGGCAGAGATAATGGCTGCCATGAATACAAAATGGATTCAGCAAAATGTTCACAATAGTTGCTAAATACAAGATGTCTTCTGCTAAAGCTTAATCTAATCGCTACTAAATTACAACAGAATGACCTACGGGGGAAGGTATGTTCCTTAGCAATAAGACACCAGCTCGCTATACACAGGACTGGTGGTGGGCCCCCGCCTCCTCCCCCACAAATCACAGCTTAGGGGGAGCAATACTGCATCCTGAGGGCCTGGCTGGAGGAGGAGGCAGACTGGACTCTGGTAATGGTAAGTCAACTCTCTACTATTATCACCCTCATACCTGCATGCCATCACATACCCTCACCCTCACTCCCATCACTCCACAACATCCCACACACTCCACCATCACATCCCACTAATCCCAATGCCAAGCCCTGCATGCTGTACCAATGCATGGACACCCCTCACAGCCCTGCATGGACACTCTTCACTAAAGCATGCTAAGCATAGAGAACTAACAATCCCACCATAGATCAACATATACAAGTAAAAGGAGGCAGGGCAACACCAGCCATAGATGGGAAGCCAAGGACGTACAATATGTCATACACATGAAGCATAATACATCATTTGCATCCCACAGGTACCCGCGCCAATGTCACTGGAGAGGAGGTGCCAGTACTATCCAGTCCGCCAACTGAAGAGGCCCACAGTGATGACAGTAACTCTGGTCTTCAGGATCTGGCCCATCAGGGACCACTGGACAGCAGGTTACCCAAGCCCAGTCACAGACCACCACAGAGGCTCCCCCATCAGGAAACACCACCACAGCACCCACCCAGCGTGCCCACCACTCTGTCGCCAGGACACGTCAATCACCATTGTGTCCACCTGTACAGGGACCCCAGGCCATGCCTCATATACAAGACAATCAGGGACCTGGGGTCAGTGGCAACGGGCACACAGTTCAGGGGACAGAGGCACAAGCCAACAGGGACACTGGGAGGACTGCTGTGTGCCAGGGGGAGGACAGGCACCGGGAACCGACTCTCCAGGAGGCATTCTCCGAGATCCTGGGAGCCTCCAAACATTCCCAGGACATGATGGGCCAGATCCTGGACAACATGCAGGAGAAAAGACATATCAAATATGTATTGTTTGAAACAGGTACAACCATTGCAAATGTACTGTACATAGAATGAGCATAGAATAATGACCTGTACCTGGCTGTAGTCATCACACCAGGAGAATTTGTCATATCACCAACATCTGCAAAATGAATAGCCAGAGGGAACAGTAAATGGCATTGAATTGGGAATTACCAGCATGCCAATGCCACACAGAATACAAACAAAGTCATTGAAATGTAAAGTTACACTGTCTTACCTGTGTGTCATTGCAAGTACTGATGGATCACAGGTGTTCTGTTGTCCTCATCCTCATCATCTGTCTCCTCATCCTCACTGTCCACAGTGTCAACTGCTGCCACAGGGGCATCTCCAGTCTTCTCCTCCTGCAGAAACGGTACATGGCGTCTGAGGGCCAGGTTGTGCAACATGCAGCATGCCACTACCATCTGGCCAAATCCTCAAACTGGGTGAATGCAATGTAGCTGCACATGTGTTTTATCAGGGCACACAATACCCTTGTCAGCACTATTGAGAACATTGTCTGTGACATTCTGCTGCCAAGCCCACTGTCACTTGGAAAGAACCAGTTGCCAGGAAATGGAGCCCAAGTTCTAAAATGGACCAAATGGTCACTGCATGACGAATGAACAAAAAGGATCTCAGTTGAGGACCGGCGCCACCTGGATGGTCAAATCAGAAAGAAGGGAAAAACGCCGTGGTTGCCAAGACTCGGGTCTCCTCAGGCATTGATCGTCCGCAGCAAGATCCTGTCCACCACCACCCCAGGGGTGGTACCCAGAGCTCCTCCAGTGTACCCCAGACCTCTGCCATCTTGAATCCAGAGGTCACAATGGAGGCCTCTGAGTGGCCAGTGCCAGCAGGTGACGTCAGAGACCCCTCCTGATAGGTCCTTACCTGACTAAGTGGCCAATCCTCCTCTGAGGGCTATTTAGGGTCTCTCCTGTGGGCTTCTCTTCAGATAACAAATACAAGAGCTCACCAGAGTTCCTCTGCATCTCCCTCTTGGACTTCTGCCAAGGATCAACCGCTGACTGCTCCTGGATGCCTGCAAAACTGCAACAAAGTAGCAAGAAGACTACCAGCAACATTGTAGCACCTAATCCTGACGGCTTTCTTGACTGTTTCCTGGTGGTGCATGCTCTGGGGGCTGTCTGCCTTCACCTTGCACTGGAAGCCAACAAGAAATCTCCTGTGGGTCAACAGAATCTTCTCCCTGCTAACGCAGGCACCAAACTTCTGCTTCACCGGTCCTCTGGGTCCCTTCTCATTGTGATGAGTGTGGTCCCTGGAACACAGGAGCTGGATCCCAGTGACCCTGACAGTCCAGTGGTCCATCTGTCCCAATTTGGCAGAGGTAAGTCCTTGCCTCCCATTGCCAGACAGTAATCCTGTGTACTGCATGAAGTGCAGCTGCTAGGGCTTCTGTGCGCTTTTGCAAGGATTCCTTCATGCACAGCACCGCCCAGGTCCCCAGCACTCTGTCCGGCATTGCTCAACTCACTGAGTTGACCACCGGCTTCGGGGGACCCTCTGTTGTAGTGTTGAGATGATCGCCATGCTCAGTTTTCTTGAACCCATGTTCAAGTACTTCTGCGGGTGCTGCCTTCTAATGCATGATCTCTTTGTATTGCTGAGTGCCCCCTCTGTCTCCTATTTCAAGGGGCGACCTCCTGGTCCTTCCTGGGCCTGGGCAGCACCCATTTTCTTCAACCGTGACCTTTGCAACTAGCAAGGCTTGTTTGAAGTATTTCTGCAAGGAAACAACTCTCCATCCTCCAGCATTCCGTCGGACATCTTCTGTGCAAAGGAGAAGTTCCTGGCATCTTCCGTTGTTGCAGAATCGTCAGCTTCTCCACCCTGAGGCAGCCATTTTGCACCTTCATCCGGGGTTTAGTGGTCTCCTGCCCTCCTGGACACTTTCGTGACTCTTGGACTTGGTCCCCTTCCTTTGCAGGTCCTCAGGTCCAGGAATCTGTCTTCAGTGCTTTGCAGTCAGTTGTGGTCTTTGCAGAATCTCCTATCCCGACTTTAGTGTGTTTCTGGGGAAGTAGGGTCACTTTACTCCTACTTTTCAGGGTCTTGGGGTGGGGTATCTTGGACATCCATAATGTTTTCTAACACTCCCAGCAAACCTCTACACACTACACTAGGCCTGGGGTCCCTCAGTGTTTTGCATTCCACTTTCTTAGTATATGGTTTGTTTTGCCCCAAGGCCTATTGCATCCTATTGTATTCTACAGTGTTTGCACTACATTTTTAACTGTTTAGTTATATGATTTTGGTTTTTCTGTATATTTTGTGTATTTTACTTACCTCCTAAGGGAGTATATCCTCTGATATATTGTTGGCACATTGTCACTAAAATAAAGTACCTTTATTTTTAGTAACTCTGAGTATTGTGATTCTTATGATATAGTGCTATTTGATATAAGTGTTATAGTAGGAGCTTTGCATGTCTCCTAGTTCAGCCTAAGCTGCTCTGCTATAGCTACCTCTATCAGCCTAAGCTGCTAGAACACTACTAATCTACTAATAAGGAATAACTGGACCTGGCAAAAGGTGTAAGTACCAGCAGGTACCCACTATAAGCCAGGCCAGCCTCCTACAGTGTGTACACTGGGTATGTATCCATCTCCTATTCATCCACAGCAGTAGGAATCTATGGGACAAAAGAGTGAGGAGCCTGTCACAAACTGAACAATGGCGCCACAACAGTAGTTTGCATCTGTAAACATTTAATGGGTTAGTGTGATTTGTCCAGTGTATGCCGATTTCACCTGTGATGCAGCATTATTCCATAGGGCTCCCCTGCCCTGAAATGTCGTCCGCCTGTCCTGTGTGGAGGGACAGGTGGAAGAGAGGTAATTCCACTGACATTGTGTGCCATGGCGGGAGGCAGTCAGGAACCGCTGTGCAAATCGTCATTGGTTCATATTGGGCCCTATGGGGTACAGTGGCCAATGGTAACTTACGCCAGTGGTGACAGTATGCACCGCTGCCCACATGCCCGCCATTTTCTATATGATTCCTCCCTTGCTACCTGACCTTCCACAGGAGAGGACCTACACTGCATGTCCTGCTGTGACCTGTGTCTGGAACCTCCCATGGCCCATGTGACCTGGGAAAAGGTCCCAGCCTTCACTTCGGATGAGTTGAAGAGACTGGTGGATGGGGTCCTACCCCAATACGGACTGCTGTATGGGCCTCCAGACCAACAGGGGAGTACACTGTTAGCACGATGCATGTGGCATGCATGTATGGAGGTGTGTATAAAGGCATCATGTAAGGGGGGGGAGGGATGTCTTCCTGGCTGGGTACACAATGAGTGCTGGGCTATGTGTGTTCCACTAGTGCTGTAAATGGGTATGGTGGGCCATATGTGTAACTGGCTGGACTGTTTGCCTAATGGTGTTCTCCTGTTTGTATTGCCTCTGCAGGTCAGGGCCCATCAACAGAATGGTATATTGCGTGCCATCGCCAAGGAAATGCGGATCCCGGGGTCTATGGCAGGCGCAGCACCCATTGTTTCAAACGGAGACCACGGAGGCCCAGCTGTGGAAGGCCTCCCAACAGGGAAGGGGTGCCCATCAAACCCGGACTCCCCTGGTGGCCTGCATACTGGCGGTGGCCTATCCGGAGCTGGATGGTCACTTGAGGGCAACACAGCAGCCACAAGGGGGAGAGTACAGTGGTTATCATTACTACTTCTGTTTGGTGGGGTGGTATCTGGGTGGTGGTTGTGTGTCTTTGGGTGCGCCTAGGCCAGGTCAGATATGGCAGCGTAGGTCCTCTGGTGGCTAGGGGTCTGAAGGGATTATCCTGCCTACCTAGCTTGTAACCATCCACTACTGGCCAGGGCTGCATGGGTCCCAGGTGTGCTGCAGTTGGCGGTGTGTGCCCCTCCTCATGCCTTGGTGACTAGCAATATCACTGGTAGTGCAATGCATAGTGCGTAGGCTTGTTCCCTGTGTGTGAGGGTGCTGTGTACACCAACGGTGGTGTTGCTGCAGTCATTGACCCAGTGTATCCTTTGTCTCCCTCCCCTCCTTTCTTGTTTTGTCATCCTGTCCTTATGTGCATTAGCATCATCTGGCGGAGGAGAAGAGGCACCAGCGACGGAGGGAGCTGCATCCCACAGGACCCTGGAGGCAGAGTTCACCAACACTGAGGGCACCAGTGGGACAGAGGGTGAGGGGAGCACCATGGAAGAGACTGGAGGGGACAATACAGACTCAGATACTTCCTCCGCTGGGAGCTCCCTGGTGGTGGCAGACACCTCTGTTACCACCCCAGCTATAGGTACAGCCGCCACCCCTGTACCAGCACCGCCCTCCCAACAGCCCCTCAGTGAGTTGCCCGTGCTCGCTCACCCAGGAGAGTGGGCATCTCCTTCGCCCCAGGCACCTCAGGCCCTGCCGCAGTGAGCCCTGCTGCCCTGAGTGAGGAGGCTATTGACCTCCTGAGATCCATCTCTGTAGGGCAGTCAACCATTGTGAATGCAATACAGGGGCTGACAGCCAAGACAGTGAACATTGCAATGGTATTGGCTGGGGGGACCCCTGCACTGTTCATGCCAAGTGCATGGGCAGTGCATCCCCGATCCTGGTGGATCTGGAGGTTCCCTGACAGCCCGACAGCCAGGGTGGTAATGTGGCGGTCGGACCGCCATTTGCGAGTCTGGCAGTCCAGTGACCGCCAGACTCGTAATGGGGTCCACAGTCTTTTCCTGGAAGATTTTCTTCAGCGGGACGAAGTCACCAATCTGATTCGACCTCTCTGGAGCTCACTTCGGATACACATCACAAGAGACCACAAGGAAGAATTCTACCTTCAGACTTAGACAATTTTTCCGGATGGGAATCTTCATCCCGGCCAAAGTTGAATCTTGATTCGACGTCCCCAGAGCCCTCCTCAGACAATCTGCGTGAGAAGTCCCGGTCAACTTTATACATTTCTGACTTTGTCACATTTTTTTAGCTTTTTCCTTGTGACGGGGTCAACCCTCTACAGCAAGCCAATTTTGATGCAAGGTCATCAGATCATCTTTCTAGGAGCCACCATTGAAATCCTGGAAGTCTAGGGCTCTAGAGCTTTTCAGCGGGACAAACCTGCAAGTTAGGCCAGGTTGCGGTTGAGGTAGGCCAGTTTGACTCACCCTTATGGAGCTTTTTTTTAAAGTTCTCAGACCTTCTCAAAACCTCTGCATTGTCTTCCAGAAGGTCTTTGAAGGTCCTTTGGGAGTCCACAGCTCACCCGAAGGTTCCAGAAGCTCTGAGTTGCTCCTTGAGGGTTAGGACTCCAAATCCCAGAATGCACCTGATTCAAATCCATAGAATGACCACAAGCCACTAGTTAGCTAGTCAGTCCGTTCAGGTTTTGATGCAGGGGACTCTGGTTAGATATTTTTCACTTGTAGCAAGCAGCGAGTCCTTTCTTGAACCAGTTGAAGACAGGCAAAGTCATTTTTGTTGTAAAGCCAAGTTTGCAGTTGGTGCAGTCCTTCAGAGTGCACTGTCCATGTCAGAGGTCCAGCAGTTCAGTCCTTCTTCTGTTGTTATTCCTTGTAGGTATTTGAGTTGTGAGTGCAGCTCTGCCATATTTATCCTTGCTCGTGGGATGGAACATGGGGGGGGACACTGTCCAATCACAGGCAGGCCACTACCCCAAAATCAATCCCAGGGATTAACATTCCTTAAAAATCTAAAATGGCAGTACTGAATTGTTGGACGTTAGGTCTGAATGAGCCACCCACTGGTGTGGCTAAAAATCAGTAACACACCCCTCTCCTGCCCTCTCCTAATCTAATCAAGAGGTCACCTGGCGGTCTGGTTTGCAGAAAATGGGGGAAGTCCTGAGCTGCTCCAAATGTCCTTCCCTCCTTTGAAGACCAGTTTGGCTGCTCTCCCCCATCCTGTTTCACCAGAAAACTGTGCTGATTGCAGAAACCCCCTAATGTTTTTCCTCCATGTTTCACATGTTACTGGTGTTTTCCTTACTCTGATGGTGCCCTAGGTACTGCTAATCAGTCCCAGGACCTGTGCTATGTGTAAAATAAGCATGCACATTTTAGGCTAATTATAATTGGCTATGTCAACCTACCTATAAGCCCCTAGTATATGGTAGGGCATGTAAATTTAGGGACCAAAGCATAGGTGGTGCACCCATAGGTGCACTGCTGAGGTGCCCAATGGCATTTTAAAGGCAGGATTGGCTTGCTGGCTGCTTTTGAATTAAAGTTAAATGCAAATTTGACTTTGAAATTAAAAGTACTTCCAAAGTTGTAAATTAAACTACCTTATTTTTACATATAAGTCACTCCTAAGGTATGCCCTATGTGCCTCTAGGGTTGGGTGCCATGTAACTATAAGCTATAAAAAAGTTGTATAAGCTCTGGTGAGGTAAAACAGCCAAATTCGTTTTTCCCTCACTGCAGTGAATGGCCTCCATAGGCTAAAATTTATTTTAACTAACAAATCCCATAAGTGTCAGATTACTCGCATTTGGTATCAAATCAATTGTTATAATATATCCCACAACTTACAATTGTTGGATTTAACATAACTAGTTCAGTTTTAAACTCTACCTAAAAAGTTGCCAACTTCAGCTCTGCAGTGCCCCTCTCTGAGTGGCCAGCCTCTGGCAGCCTAGCCAGGCTGCCTTGATGAGGTGTGGAGTGGCCTAGGCTGAACACAAATTAATGTGCCTGGGGGAGGAGAACTGCCTCAGCAGATGGTGAATCAGGAAGTGGGAGGGCTGCCAAACTGGTCTTCAAAGGCAGGGAAAGACATTTGGAGTAGCTAAGCAACTCCCTCACATCCTCCAACCCCAGACAAATAGGTGCCCTACTGATTAGATTAGGAGAGGGTTGGAGAGGAATGTGTTTAAGATTTTTAGCCACACCAGTGGGTGGGCTCAACCAGTTGTAAACCCCAAAAATCAGTTTCGGCCATGATGGATTTTTGAAGAATGTTGCTCCCTGGGATTGATTTTTGCCACACTTCCCAGGAAGTGGTCATCACAGGGGAAAGGTCCCTGCATCTGATTGGAGAACCAGGACCCCGCTGTTTTTTACCCAGGAGTAAGGATAAAAATGAAAGAGTTGTACCCACACCTCAGATCCCTACCAGATGCGTACAAGGAACAAGACTAAGAAGAAGAAGGACTGCCCTGCTGGACCCCTGACCTGCACCTGGACACTGCACTTACAAGAACTGCACCAGCTGCACGCTTGGGCTTCACCACTAAAAGGACTTTGCCTGTCTTCTACTGCTTCAAGAAGGGAATCCCTGATTGCTACAGGTACAAAGGAGCTGCCAAGAGTCCCCTGCATCAAGTCCTCCAAGCAGAGCCCAGCTGGCCAGTGTCCAGTGGCCATTTGAGGATTCTGACCAGGTGCATTCTGAGAATTATAGTCCCAACTCCCAAGGAGCAACTCAGAGCTTCTGGAACCTTGGATCAAGTTGTGGACACTTCAAGGACCCCAAAAGTACCTCTGGAAGATGGCCCAGAAGTGTGGAGATGTTTGGAGCAACTCCATCAGTTGAAGAGGTGCATTGTGAGAGTCCCAGAATCCAAGAGGCAAACCAGAAACTCTGAACCTTTGGCTGGTGCTGTGGACCACTTTACTGAATCAAGAAACACTTCTGAAAGTAAGTTGGACAGTGCTACCTAATGTGTGGCCTGAACTCTTTGTCCCTTTCCAGTGTGACCTTTTTTAACCCTTTTGAGCGCTAGTTGCTTCTAAGCGCTAGAGAACATTAATTCTTTAAAAAATAATATCTCTGGTTCCCCTTATTCGGTTTTAAGAATTATGGTGCATTTTAAAGATAAAGATATAGGCCCTCATTACAACATTGGCGGTAAATCCAGCTTACTGCTGTGCAGAAGACTGTCAACACACCACTGCGGCGGTGGAATTCCACTGCAGCTATTACAACCCACAGCTCGGAATCCGCCAAAATCTAAACACCCACACAAGTCCGCCACACCAAAGGTCAGTGATAAACTGGCAATAACAAAACCTCCACCGTCACGCCAACAGGATCACGACCACACTATCACGACCCACGAATCCACGCGGTATTCCATTGGCGGTAAACACCGCCGCGCTCAAAATACACACACATTTACAAAACACAACCACATTGGACAATTCCAAATACACACACCTGATACACATACACACACCACTACCACACACCCAATACAATATAAAACACACACCCACATTACCCACAAACCCTTACGACCAGAATTGCTAAAGAAGGCCAGAGAGAGACACCACCATCAACAAACTAGCATCCACAGGCACACAACACCATCACTCACACAACATCCACACACCTCACACAAACACATCACAACACACACCACCTAACACATTATCCACACCACCCAATGGCACCGCAAGGACACCCCAGGTTCTCTGAGGAGGAGCTCAGGGTCATGGTGGAGGAAATCATCTGGGTAGAGCCACAGCTATTCGGATCACAGGTGCAGCACACCTCCATAGCTATGAAGATGGAGCTATGGCGCAGAATCATAGACAGGGTCAACGCAGTGGGACAGCATCCATGAACACTGGATGACATCAGTAAGAGGTGGAACGACCTACGTGGATAGGTGCGGTCTGTGGTCTCAAAACACCAGATTGCAGTTGAGAGGACTTGCCCCCACCTGCTCCCCCACAACTAACAACATGGGAGGAGCAGGTCTTGGCTATACTGCATCCTGAGGTATGCACTGGAGTAGCAGGAGGAATGGACTCTGGTAAGTCAACTCTTTACTACCATATCCCCCACCCTACCTGCATGCTATCACATACCCCCACCCTCACCCTCACCCCATCCCTCCAACACCTCACATATGCCCCACTATCACAAACCACCATGTCCACTACAGATACCCACACAGACCCCAAAACAATTATCACACAAGGTCCTACACAAAAATGTAAGCACTGGGGTACAGGGTCACCCACCCATTGCACACAATGGCACTCACAGATGCAATAATCATGCCTTTACACCCCTGCAGGACCCCTACCCAACGTCACCGGACATGAGGTTCCAGACATGTCCACCCCCCAGAGAAGAGGCCCACAGTGATGACAGCAGTTCTGTCCAACTGGATCAAGATGACCAGCCTGGCCCATCTGGGACCTCAGAACAGTCGGTTCCCCACACACTGGCACATGCCACCACAGAGCCTCCCCCCTCAGGAAACACCAGCACAGCACCCACCCAGTGGGCCCATCCCTCTGTCCCCAGGACACGTCAAGCAGCAGTGTGTCCACCACTACAGGGAACCCAGGCAAACCCACAAACCCAAGAACAGCAGGGACCTGGGGGGCAGTGGCAGTGGGCACACGGTTCAGGGGACAGAAGAACAGGAAAACAGGGGAACTGGGAGGACTGCTGTGCGACAGGGGTAGGACAGGCCCAGGGAACCCACTCTCCACGAGGCCCTCTCCAACATCATGGGAGCGTACCATCATTCCCAGGAGACGATGGCAACGGTACTGGGCAAGTTTCAGGAGACCCAGCGGCTGCAGGAGGAACAGCATTTGGGGATCAAGGAGGAACTCAAGTCCATCAACACCACCCTGGCCACCATTGTAGGGATGCTGAAGGACCTTGTGAACACCAGGAGGGACACTGTGGCACAACAAGGGGCCCCTGACACTAGCCTGGACGATGAACTGCCCACCACCTCCGCTGGCGCTAGTGGACAGGAGGCACCGTCACAGGACCACGACACCAGCACCCCAACCCCTGCAGATAGAGAACCACCCCGCAAACGGTCCCTGAGATCCAGGACAAATACAGAGAACAATGCCAAGACCCCCGCCAAGAAATGAGACCACCCTGAATGTCATCCTTCTGTCCCACTTCGTCACCCTGTCCATCCATCAACTGCCCTAGCTCCACTTCCTATCCCCCTTTGGACAATGCACCTGTGAGACAAATAACTGGATTCTGCCATGGACATTCCTCCACCATAAACCCTGACCATTTTACAACCCCCTCCACTATTTTGCACTTAAATAAACACCCTTGAATCACAAAACAATCTGGAGTCAGTCTGTGCTTTCTCAAATGTGTATTTGCTATAACTGAGGAAAATAGCAATGTCCATTGTATTGTCAACATACCTGTTTCACACAGCTCTAGTCCATGAGGTAACATAGCAGAGGTCACACAGTGGGACCCACATCTGTGAAATAGAAAGGTAAAGTGACAGGTCAGGGTCCATACACTGGGTGAAAGTGACTAACATATGATAGGTCTAACAATTGTATTTGATGTAGGAGGCAGTGATGTCTTCTTACCTTTGTCTCACTGGAAGTATTGCTGGATCATGTTGTTTCTGTTGTTGATATCCTCTTCTTCTGCCTCCTCTTCTTCACTGTCCACAGGCTCCACAGCTGCCATAAGACCTCCTTCTGGACCATCCTCCTGCATAAAAGGCACCTGTCGTCACAAAGCCAAATTGTGCAGCATACAGCAAGCTACGATGATCTGGCACACCTTCTTCGGTGAGTAGTACAGAGAACCACCTGTCATATGGAGGCACCGGAACCTGGCCTTCAGGAGGCCGAAGGTTCTTTCTACAATCCTCCTAGTTCGCCCATGTGACTCATTGTAGCGCTCCTCTGCGCTTGTCCTGGAATTTCTCACTGGGGTCAGTAGCCATGACAGGTTGGGGTACCCAGAGTCACCTGCAAATATTGAGGGACAACTGTTAGACACACACTAACCCTTAGGGACAACCCCAGACCCAGACAACTATTCACAGGGTATAGGGTCCTTGTCCTCACCTATTAGCCACACACGGTGCCTCTGGAGTTGCCCCATCACATAAGGGATGCTGCTATTCCTCAGAATGTAAGCATCATGCACTGAGCCAGGAAACTTTACATTCACATGGGAGATGTACTGGTCGGCCAAACACACCATCTGCACATTCATTGAATGAAGGCTCTTCCGGTTTCTGTACACCTGTTCACTCCTGTGGGGGGTACCAAGGCCAGATATGTCCCATCAATGGCACCTATGATGTTGGGGCTATGTCCCAGGGCATAGAAGTCACCTTTCACTGTAGGCAAATCCTCCACCTTAGGGAAAATAATGTAGCTGCGCATGTGTTTAAGAAGGGCAGACAACACTCTGGACAACACGTTTGAGAACATAGGCTGGGACATCCCTGATGCTATGGCCCCTGTAGTCTGGAAAGACCCACTTGCCAGGAAATGGAGTACTGACAGGACCTGCACTAGAGGGGGATTCCTGTGGGATGGCAGATAGCTGAAATCAGGCCTGGCTCCAACTGGGCACACAGTTCATGGATTGTTGCACAATCAAGTCTTTAGGTGATTATTCCATGTCTCTCTTCCATTGTCGACAGGTCCACCAGCGGTCTGTACACCGGAGGATGCCACCATCTCCTCACCTGCCCCAGCGGACGTGCCCTATGGACGAGAACAGCGAGCACAGAGTGAGCCAACACTGAGGTAGGAAAAAAAGAATTTATTGCACACATTTGTCAATCCGCTATGTTGTTATCCGTCCCTTCCTAATTCTCAAATCACACTAGTATGTGTGAATATTTTGCAACTAAAATGTGGCTAAAACACATTTTACCATCTATTTCAAGTAGGTGATAACCCATTTGCAAATGGGAAGGGGCCTCAAAGGGATCCATTCCCCTTTGTGAATGGATGTAAAAATATTGTTTAAGAGCAGGCAGTGGTCCCACAGAAAAGAAAATGTTCATTTATATTTTTGACACACATCCAGTTTCCCTCTAAGGAAAATAGGCTACATTTAAAAAAAGAGATAGCTTTTATTTTGAAAGCAATCACAGACATGCTGGTTTACTGATCCCAGAAGGCCACCATCCCTGTGATATTTTGCAGTTCCCAATGGGGCACAAAGCAAGACCTACCTATTAAATATTAATGACGTAGGTCTATTTGCAACCCAGTGGGAATCACAAAATGTGTCAAAGACACTTCTATACATATGTGTTTGTGATTACCAAATAGCAAGTCGCATGAATTCACAATACTGACACAATACAATGCACAGTTATGTTGCTACTACCATTACAGGATCAGTGAGGGAATGACACAATGGAACATCACTGTCTACATGAAACAATAAGTTGTTCAAACGATGGAACATGACAATAGGGGCTGTATTTATGGCAAAGTAACGCAGTGCATTGCAGAAGTCACCTTGCTGCAGTGCATCACTAGGAAAAGGCATGTATGTGTGGTATTTAAGGCATGTAGCACATTCCTGTCCTTTCACCCTGTGCTGGTACACAATAGCCTGCCCAGCAACATATGCAGGATTGTTTTTGTGCATGCACAAAAACAATCCTTAAAGGCATGTTCCTCTATCTATGTGTGCTGCAAAATGCAGCACACAAAGAAAGATGAAGTGAAGAGGAAATATAAAGATGCTCCTTCTCATTACATCCCACCTATGGAGGCATATCTTTTTTACAACATTCCTAGGTTTACCAGCTTTTGACAATCTAGAAATGCATCAGAAACCATGGGAGCTGCATAGAAACAACCATGCAACTGCCATGGAACACCTCCCTTGAGCAGAGTAATGCAAGGCAGCAGTTTGCATTGTATTGCATTACTCCAGATTTTTAAGCCTTTCAAAGCCACGTACTTTAGCTTTGCGTGGTTTCAAAATTCAGATTTAAAAGTTTGCATCACTGATGTACCACAATGTGTGATACAAGCACGATGCAAAACTCTTGTAAAGGTGCTCCTAGCTGCATAGATATATGCAGAAATGGCTATTATGCTGTACATTTGTAAAGTTAGTTGTATACTTCAGATTTTCTTACCAATCAGTAAACCATTCACATATTGCCCATTCTGAAACTGCTCATTTATGATACTGTGCCGGAACATGTAGGCATCATGTGCACTCCCTGGATATTTCACCAGCACATTTATGAACATCTCCAGATGGTCCAATATGGCCTGGACGTTGATTGGTCCTGTGGCTGCTGGGGTATGTAGTCCCACCCCAGTAAACACAAGTGTGGCAATTCTTTGTCTTCTGTGCTGTGGGTCTGCACAGCACCTAAGATTGTGAATTTCTCTGCCCACCTGCTCTTACTCCCTTGCCCCACTCAAAATAACCAACAACACCCGCACCAACAAGACAGCCCCCTGGTTCACCACAGAACTTCAGTCTTCCAAATGAGAATGCCGAAAATTTTAGAAAGCCTGGCGCCAAGATCCCTCATTGAACAACTTCTCCCCCCTCAAATGAGCCATGCGCAAACATCACCAGCTTATACGGACCACCAAACGATCCTTCTACAAAGAACACATAAACGACAACGCACACAACAGCAAGGAACTTTTTGCCATCATCAAAGAACTCACCAAACTCAAATCCTACGCCATCGACCCTCCACACTCTCAAGACCTCTGCAACTCCCTCTCCAACTACTTCCATCGCAAGATCGCAGACATACACAACAGCTTCACATCGTCATCACCCACCATCACCACCACCAACACAGCCAAAACCACGGCTCTCTGCCACACCAACGTACTGAACACCAGGACCCCCACCAACGACGAAGAAACCAGCAAAACCATGAGCTCCATCCACTCAAGCTCCCCAACAGACCCTTTCCCCCACCACATCTTCAACAAGGCCAGCCAAACCATCATTCCTCAGCTCTGGGCTGTCATCAACAGCTCCTTCGAGACCGCAACCTTCCCAGATATTTGGAAAAACGCTCTTCTCGAAAAAAACGAAAGCAGACCCTGAAGACCTCACAAACTACCAACCTATCTCTCTACTCCCCTTCCCCGCAAAGGTCAAAGAGAAGGTAGTAAACGTACAACTGTTTTGCTTCCTAGAAGACAACAACATACTCAACGTCTCCCAGTCTGGATTCCACAAAAGCCACAGCACCGAGACCGCCCTCATCGCCTGTACAGACGATATCAGGACCAGATTGGACAAGGGCGAAACCGTCGCCCTCATCCTCCTAGACCTATCTGCAGCCTTCGACACTGTATGCCACCAAACCCTTTGCACACGCCTCTTCAACGCCGTAATGCGCCACAAAGCCCTGGACTGGCTCACCTCCTTCAACTCCGAAATAACCCAAAGAGTTTGCCTCCCGCCTTTCCGGTCTACAGCCACCAAGACCATCTGTGGGATCCCCCAAGGATCCTCCCGCAGCCCCACCCTCTTCAATATCTACATGGCTCCAGTCACCAACATCATCCGCCCCCACGGGCTCACCATCATTTCATACGCTGATGACACCCAGCTCATCATCTCCCTCTCGAAGAACCCATCTACTGCCAAGAATACCGTACACGCCGGACTCCTCGCCATCGCTAACTGGATGACAGCAAGCCACCTCAAACTGAACTCAGAAAAAAACGAGATCATCATCTTCTGTCCCAACAAGACAGCATGGAATGACTCTTGGTGGCCCACCACCCTTAGACCACCCCCAACACCCACCACCCATGCACGCAATGTCTGCATCATACTGGACTCATCTCTCGCCTTGACTCAGAAAATCAACGCCATATCATCTTCCTGCTTTGACATCCTTTGCAATTTACGCAAGACTTTCAAACCCTCATAAGCAGCAGACTGGACTACAGCAACGCCCTCTACGCTGGGACCACAGTCAAGCTTCAGAGAAAACTCCAGTGCATCCAGAACGCAGCCGCACGTCTCATCCTCACCCTCCCTTGCCACAAACACATCTCCGCCCACCTCAGATCCCTACACTGGCTGCCCATCAACAAAAGGATCATTTTCAAAATCCTTGTCCACACTCACAAAGCCCTCCACAACACCGGACCGGCCTACCTCAACGAATGAATCAACTTCCACAAACCAACTCAACAGCTCTGCTTCGCCGACCTCGCCTTTCCTACAGTCCCCCACATCCAATGCACCACCTCCGGTGGCAGATCCTTCTCCCGCCTCGCCGCCAAAACCGGAAACTCCCTCCCAACCAACATACGCAAGACCCAGGAGCTCCTAACCTTAAGAAAGCACCTCAAAACATGGCACTTCAAGCAGTAACCCCACCCCTTCCACCTCCCCCAGTGCCTTGAGACCCTACTGGGTGAGCAGTGCGCTTAAGAAATTTATTTGATTGATTGATTGATTGATTGACTCATCCTCATTTTGTTATGGCTTGTCTCCTAGAACCATCACCACTTTTTTGCAAAACCAAACTATTATTCTGATTCCATTGTGTTGCTAGAGGTTTTGAGCAGTTTATATTTTTGTACATTGTTAACAACTTGTAGAACAAGGATTTACACTTGAATTTACATGTACACACTGACATGGTGTAATTACCTTTAAAAAAAAATTCTATGATGTGGCTTGAGTTAACTAGGCCTTAGTTAGGTCTCAGTACTATCTTGTTCAAAATGGATGTCTCCTCCTGCATGTTCACTGTATTTTTGCAGCTTACAGTGAAGCAAAGTTATGTTTGTTTCTTTCCATTGACACAGTTCCTGCTTTTCTCGAAAACAAAACTTGCCAATATGTATGCAGTAATGTTGCTGTTTCTCAAGTTCCTTCTGCTAGCTCACTGTAGCACATTCATTCAAAGTAGTTTGATGTTGTTCTTTTAACTACTTTTTCCTACTATTTCCAGATGACATCAGCATAGATTGGGCAGAATCAATAGTCATGTAGTGGAATAGTGCTCTGATTTGCTATAATTTTAATATTTTTGCTGACACCATGATAATTTTGCAGACACTATTGCTTTCTATTGCAAGAACACTGTATATAAACTCCAGATGTTGGGGGTTATGTAGAAGACTTTTAGATGCTAATAGAGATGCTGCCCAATTTCTTATTGATTTTGCTGCCCCATTCCTTATGCATTTTCTCCTTATAATTTCTGTATTGTACCTTTTGAAATTGTGCAATACATACTTTTAAATGTTTATCCCTGCCTTAGAACTCAAATATTGAGTCTGTTCTTACTAAATGTTTTGAATTTTTGAGATGCCTTGGAAGACTTTGTCTCATGAAATTGAGGTTTAGCACTGTCTCCAACCTATCAATCCTTGGGCATGCGATTAAGGTGACTTTTGGGATGTAAAGATTTAGGAGTTCCCAATGCCCATAGTGCCAATACATACAAAACTGCTTGGAATCTCTATTCTCCACCTGACACATTACTCAAGCACTGTTTCTCTACCCATGCCATATAATTTGACTGCACATTGTCTAATTTAACTTGAAAGAAGGCTCTGTTTTCATTAACAGAAGTAGAACATGAAAAAGTAGTTCACAGTAGTCCAACTTATCCTGTGAGCAACTGCACCTGATCTTCATTTTCTGAAGAATAAAACAAATGTTAATAAAATTTGATTGCATCCAGAGCTGGGAGTCATGCTTGCCTTATTTCGAAAACATATCAGCACTAAACAGAACAAACGTACTGACAAATGGTTATAGCACAGACATACACAGCATCAACGAAACCCATGATAAAAGAGCATTATCTGGTAGAAGCATCAGGACCTGCTAGGACCTGCAGGCTATGTGAGGAATACAGCTCACCAGGAGAATGAACATTGAAAAATGGCCACAAAACTAACCATCAATAAAAAGATAGACCGTAACCCCTCAGACAAGTTGCAATGCAATGCTTCAATTATTCACACTTACAGGTTTCTTCGTCATCATAACACAAGATCAGAACAACAGATACTCAGAGGAAAATGTTATGCAACTCTCGAAGAAGAACTTGAAATGCTGGTTGGAATCTGAGGCACTCCAATGGTAAACTCAGAACAGAGTCGGAGTTACTGGTACTCCCATGGTTGCACTCTGTACATGGATTGGAGTCAGGAACACTCACAAAGGAAATTAGATGCTAGGTACATAAGTTGGAGTTTACACAAACTCTCAAGGTATGCTAGAGACCAGGTTACTCTCGGAAATAAGTTGCACTCTGTACATAGGCTACACTCTGAACTGGGTGATACTCAGTGCAAGGCTATACTTGGCAAAAGGTTAAAGTTACAGACATTCTCAAGTTTGTACTCAGTACATTCTCTAGAATCAAGACTAAAGCTACACTCGAAGCAAGGTTACTCTCTGCACAAGGCTGGAGTTACTAACACTCTCTCAAGGTTGTGCTTGAATCATGGATTGGCATCAGGGACATTCCCAAGATGTGCTAAAAAACAAGGTTACACTTGGTACATAAGTTGTAATCGGGGGCACTCCCCAGAAGTGCTAGAAAACTAGGTTACACTCGGTACATAGGTTAGAGTCTGGGGCACTCCCAAGATATACTAGAAAACAAGGTTACACTGGGTACATAGGTTAGAGTTGCAAGGTTCGTTCAGGAAATAGTCTTTAGTCCATGAGCAGCACAGTTCAGGAGTCAAAGCTTGGGGAGAAGGTTCAGAGGCAGGACAAGGAAGGAGCGCTGAAGGCTAGAGCCTTGAAAAGGATGATAGACAGTCTGCCACTACTACTAAGGATTAGTCAGGTCTAACCTGGAGGCAAGTACTTATCCTGGCCTAGGTCTTTAACAGGAGTTCGAAGATGGCAGGTGAGTAAGTGTAAGATGTTCAAGAAGAGGTGGAATTGCAACTCATGGAGGGAGACACTGGAAGTGTCATAGAAATCAGGATTCAGAGTTATCAGGAAGGCTTGGAAGATTAGAGGGCTGGAATTTTCCAGATGACTCAGGAGATGGGTGCAGGGAAGAGGTTGCACAGGACTGGAATGATGAATGTCTGGGAAAATAAAATATAGTTAAAGCTGCTCTTTGAATGGTGACTGATTGTGCGTTTGGGAGATTCATAGCTGTATTTCCTTCATGTCACTGGCCAGTTGCTGATTTGGCTGTTATTTTTTGGTCATGTAGAGGCTTCTATATTTATAAAGACTTTTCTGATATTGCTGTTGGTATCATCACCTTGTACTGGGGTACTGAGTTTTCTGTAACAATGTTGAGTTTAAATATTGTTATGCAAAAATATTGTTTACTGAGTATCAGCAACCACAACATCATGAAGGTAAGCATATATAGCTAAGTATATAGTGACGTACATCTTGATGATCACTACTATGATCATGCAAGGCATGGCTACTATTGTGGTTATGTCTAAATTAGTCACTATTGAAACAATGATCAAAAGTATTAGTAGCTGAAGACTCTTTTCAGTGATAAGTGTAGGAAAGTACCATCTTGCCTGGCATGTTACCCCCATATTTCACTATATATATGTTGTTTTAGTTGTATGTGTCACTGGGACCCTGCCAGCCAGGGCCCCAGTGCTCATAAGTGTGCCCTGTATATGTTCCCTGTATGATGACTAACTGTCTTACTGAGGCTCTGCTAACCAGAACCTCAGTGGTTATGCTTTCTCATTGCTTTCCAAATTGTCACTAACAGGCTAGTGACCAATTTCACCAATTCACATTGGCATACTGGAACACCCTTATAATTCCCTAGTATATGGTACTGAGGTACCCAGGGTATTGAGGTTCCAGGAGATCCCTATGGGCTGCAGCATTTCTTTTGCCACCCATAGGGAGCTCTGACAATTCTTACACAGGCCTGCCACTGCAGCCTGAGTGAAATAACGTCCACATTATTTCACAGCCATTTACCACTGCACTTAAGTAACTTATAAGTCACCTATATGTCTAACCTTTACCTGGTAAAGGTTGGGTGCTAAGTTACTTAGTGTGTGGGCACCCTGGCACTAGCCAAGGTGCCCCCACATTGTTCAGGGCAAATTCCCCGGACTTTGTGAGTGCAGGGACACCATTACACGTGTGCACTGTACATAGGTCACTACCTATGTACAGCGTCACAATGGTAACTCCGAACATGGCCATGTAACATGTCTAAGATCATGGAATTGTCACCCCAATGCCATTCTGGCATTGGGGAGACAATTCCATGATCCCCCGAGTCTCTAGCACAGTCCCGGGTATTGCCCAACTACCTTTCCCGGGGTTTCACTGCAGCTGCTGCCAATCCCTCAGACAGGTTTCTGCCCTCCTGGGGTCCAGCCAGGCTTGGCCCAAGAAGGCAGAACAAAGGAATTCCTCAGAGAGAGGGTGTAACACCCTCTCCCTTTGGAAAAAGGTGTCCGGGCTGGGGAGGAGTAGCCTCCTCCAGCCTCTGGAAATGCTTTGATGGGCACAGATGGTGCCCATCTCTGCATAAGCCAGTCTACACCGGTTCAGGGATCCCCCAGCACTGCTCTGGCGCAAAACTGGACAAAGGAAAGGGGAGTGACCACTCCCCTGACCTGCACCTCCCCTGGGAGGTGCCCAGAGCTCCTCCAGTGTGCTCCAGACCTCTGCCATTTTGGAAACGGAGGTGCTGCTGGCAAACTGGACTGCTCTGAGTGGCCAGGGCCAGCAGGTGACGTCAGAGACTCCTTCTGATAGGCTCTTACCTGTGTTACTATCCTATCCTCCTTCCTAGGTAGCCAAACCTCCTTTTCTGGCTATTTAGGGTCTCTGCTTTGGGGAATTCTTTTGATAACGAATGCAAGAGCTCATCAGAGTTCCTCTGCATCTCTCTCTTCACCTTCTGCCAAGGAATCGACCGCTGACTGCTCTGGACGCCTGCAAAACCACAACAAAGTAGCAAAGACGACTACTGCAACCTTGTATCGCTGATCCGGCCGCCTTCTCAACTGTTTTCATGGTGGTGCATGCTGTGGGGGTAGTCTGCCTCCTCTCTGCACTAGAAGCTCTGAAAAAATCTCCTGTGGGTCGACGGAATCTTCCCCCTACAACCGCAGGCAACAAAAGACTGCATCACCGGTCCCCTGGGTCCCCTCTCAGCACGACGAGCGTGGTCCCTGGAACTCAGCAACTCTGTCCAAGTGACTCCCACAGTCCAGTGACTCTTCAGTCCAAGTTTGGTGGAGGTAAGTCCTTGCCTTCCCACGCTAGACTGCATTGCTGGGTACCGCGTGATTTGCAGCTGCTCCGGCTCCTGTGCACTCTTCCAGGATTTCCTTTGTGCACAGCCAAGCCTGGGTCCCTGACACTCTAACCTGCAGTGCACGACCTCCTGAGTTGTCCTCCGGCATCGTGGGACCTTCTTTTGTGATTTCGGGTGAGCTCCGGTTCACTCTTCTCCATAGTGCCTGTTCTGGCACTTCTGCGGGTGCTGCCTGCCTCTGAGATGGCTCCTTGTCTTGCTGGGCGCCCCCTCTGTCTCCTCACGCAATTGGCAACATCCTGGTCCCTCCTGGGCCACAGCAGCATCCAAAAACCCTAACCGCAACCCTAGCAGCTAGCAAGGCTTGTTTGCGGTCTTTCTGCATGGGAATACATCTGCAAGCTTCTTCACGAAGTGGGACATCCATCCTCCAAAGGGGAAGTTCCTAGTTCTCTTCGTTCTTGCAGAATCTACAGCTTCTACCATCCGGTGGCAGCTTCTTTGCACCCTCAGCTGGTATTTCCTGGGCACCTGCCCAATCTCGACTTTGTCGCGACTCTGGGTCTTGGTCCCCTTGTTCCACAGGTACTCTCGTCCGGAAATCCATCATTGTTGCATTGCTGGTGTTGGTCTTCCTTGCAGAATTCCCCTATCACGACTTCTGTGCTCTCTGGGGAACTTAGGTGCACTTTACACCTACTTTTCAGGGTCTTAGGGTGGGCTATTTTTCTAACCCTCACTGTTTTCTTACAGTCCCAGCGACCCTCTACAAGCTAACATAGGTTTGGGGTCCATACGTTATTCGCATTCCACTTTTGGAGTATATGGTTTGTGTTGCCCCTATACCTATGTGCCCTCATTGCAATCTATTGTGACTGTATATTGCTTGCATTGCTTTCTATTGCTATTACTGCATATTTTTGGTATTGTGTACATATATCTTGTGTATATTTGCTATCCTCATACTGAGGGGACTCACTGAGATACTTTTGGCATTTTGTCGTAAAAATAAAGTACCTTTATTTTTAGTATATCTGTGTATTGTGTTTTCTTATGATATTGTGCATGTGACACCAGTGGTAAAGTAGGAGCTTTGCATGTCTCCTAATTCAGCCTAAGCTGCTCTGCTAAGCTACCCTTTTCTATCAGCCAAAGCTGCTAGACACCTCTTCTACACTAATAAGGGATACCTGGACCTGGTGCAGAGTGTAAGTACCCCTTGTTACTCACTACAAACCAGGCCAGCCTCCTACATTGGTTGTGCAGCGGTGGGATAAGTACTTGCAACTACTTACCACTTTGTCATTTTGTACTTTTCATAACAGAAAAATATACAAAACAAGTTCAGTGTATGTACACCTAACCAAAAAGTTTTGTTTTTCTTCTCTTACTCTATTGCTAAGTGCTGAAAAGTACCTCTAAAACTTTCAAAAAAGTTCTTAAAAGTTGAAAAAGTTTTCTTAAAAAGTTCTGAAACTTTTTCTTTCTTTTTCTGTCCCTTAAACCTTTTTCTATCATGTCTGGTGCAGGTCAAACTCTTGATCTGGCCAGCACTGCTTATGACCACCTTAGCTGGAAAGGTGCAAGGAGTCTCTGCATTGATAGAGGTTTAGGGGTAGAGAAGAATCCCTCTAGAGAATTGTTGGTTAATATGCTCATTGAAAATGATAAGGCCTTAGGTGGCACATCAGGTGAGAAATTGGCAGATGGTTCACACTCTGATTCTGGGGTAGCCCCAGTAAGAATGTTAGATAGTATTCTTCCCAACCTGACCCATAGCAGGCCAACTAGCATGGCTGGTACTAATGTGAGCTCTCATCACAGTAGGAGTTTCACTCCTGCAGGCCAGGTTATTAGAGTGCCAACTATTAAGGACAGGTCTCCCTCTATTCATTCACACCATTCTTCTGTGTCTAAGCATGCCTAACCCACCCACCTTGATGACAGAATGTTAGAAAGGGAGCTCAATAGATTGAGAGTGTAAGAGTCCAGGCTGAAGCTTAAACAGCAACAGCTGGCTCTAGACAGGGAAACTTTAGACTTAGAAAAAGAAAGGCAGAGGTTGGGGTTAGGACCCCACGGTGGCAGCAGCAGTATTACAGATAGTAATCCTGTGAAAGAGCATGATTCTAGGAATCTGCACAAGATAGTTCCCCCTTATAAGGAGGGAGATGACATTAACAAGTGGTTTGCTGCACTTGAGAGGGCCTGTGTTGTACAGGGGGTCCCTCAAAGGCAGTGTGCTGCTATCCTATGGCTATCTTTCAGTGGAGAGGGTAGGGATAGGCTCCTTACTGTTAAGGAAAGTGACGACAATAATTTTACAGTTTTAAAGAATACACTCCTAGATGGTTATGGCTTAACCACTGAACTGTACAGGATCAAGTTCAGAGAAACCAAAAAGGAGTCTTCACAAGACTGGGTAGACTTTGTTGACCATTCAGTGAAGGCCTTGGAGGGGTGGTTACATGGCAGTAAAGTTTCTGACTCTGAAAGCCTGTATAACTTAATCCTGAGAGAGCATATTCTTAATAACTGTGTGTCTGATTTGTTACACCAATATCTAGTGGACTCAGATCTGACCTCTCCCCAAGAATTGGGAAAGAAGGCAGACAAATGGGTCAGAAAAAGAGTGAACAGAAAAGTTCATACAGGGGGTGACAAAGATGGCAAGAAGAAGGATGGTAAGTCTTCAGACAAGGGTGGGGACAAATCTAAAAATGAGTCTTCATCAGGCCCACAAAAACACTATGGTGGGGGTGGTGGGTCCAAATCCTCTTCTAATCAAGTAAAGAAACCATGGTGCTATTTATGTAAAGTAAAAGGCCATTGGACAACTGATGCCAGTTGTCCAAAGAAAAGCACCAAGCCTCCCACTACCACAACCCCTACTGCTACACCTAGTGCCCCTAGTAATAGCAGTGGTGGTAGGAGCAAACATACTAATTGCCAATCCAAAGGAGAAGCTGGGCTCACTTTTGGTAATTTAGTTGGGGTTGGTCTTGTTAGGGAGACCACAGAGGCTGTGTTAGTGTCTGAAGGTGCCATTGATTTGGCTACCTTGGTTGCTTGTCCCCTTAATATGGATAAGTACAAGCAACTTCCCCTAATAAATGGTGTTGAGGTTCAGGCCTACAGGGACACAGGTGCCAGTGTTACCATGGTAATAGAGAAACTGGTACACCCTGAACAACACCTACTTGGTCACCAGTACCAAGTGACTGATGCTCATAACAACACTCTTAGCCACCCCATGGCTGTTGTGAATCTCAACTGGGGGGGGGGGTTACTGGTCCAAAGAAAGTTGTGGTTGCCTCAGATTTACCTGTAGACTGTCTACTAGGGAACGATTTAGAGACATCAGCTTGGGCAGAAGTGGAGTTGGAGGCTCATGCAGCAATGCTGGGCATTCCTGGGTATATTTTTGCTTCAACCAGGGCTCAGGCCAAAAAGCAAAAAGGGCAGGGTGACTTGGATCCTGGAACAATGGACCAAGTGCTCCCTAAAGCTAGGGTTAGTAAAGGTAAATCACTACCTACTATCCCTCCCTCTACAGTAGATTCAACTTCTGAGGAAGAAGAATTCCCCCCCTGTGCAGAACCTTCACCAGAGGAGCTGGAAGCAGACACTGCTGAGCTTTTGGGTGGAGGGGGGCCTGCCAGGGAGGAGCTGAGTGTGGCACAGCAAACCTGTCCCACACTAGAGGGTCTAAGACAGCAAGCTGTCAAACAGCAAAATGGGGATGTCAGTGACTCTCACAGAGTTTACTGGGAGGACAACCTCTTGTATTCAGAGGCAAGGGACCCAAAACCTGGAGCTGCCAGGAGATTGGTTATTCCCCTGCAATACAGAGAGTTCCTCCTAACTCTAGCCCACGACATTCCCTTAGCTGGACATTTAGGGCAAATGAAAACATGGGATAGGCTTGTCCCCCTGTTTCATTGGCCTAGAATGTCAGAGGACACAAAAGAATTTTGTAAGTCCTGTGTCACCTGTCAAGCCAGTGGCAAAACAGGTGGCACCACAAAGGCCCCCCTTATTCCACTACCTGTGGTTGGGGTTCCCTTTAAAAGGGTAGGGGTTGACATAGTTGGCCCCCTTGACCCTCCTACTGCTTCAGGGCAATAGGTCTATCTTGGTGGTAGTGGACCATGCCACAAGATATCCTGAAGCAATTCCTCTAAGGACCACTACAGCTCCTGCAGTGGAAAAAGCCCTCCTGGGAATCTTTTCCAGGGTGGGTTTCCCAAAAGAGGTGGTATCAGACAGGGGTAGCAACTTAATGTCTGCATACTTGAAGGCTATGTGGAAAGAATGTGGTGTAACATACAAATTCACCACACCTTATCATCCACAAACAAATGGACTGGTTGAGAGGTTTAACAAAACTCTCAAAGGAATGATAATGGGACTCCCTGAAAAACTCAGGAGGAGATGGGATGTCCTGTTACCTTGCCTCCTTTTTGCTTACAGGGAGGTACCCCAAAAAGGAGTGGGCTTCAGCCCCTTTGAACTCCTATTTGGACACCCTGTAAGAGGTCCTCTAACACTTGTAAAGGAGGGTTGGGAACAACCTTTAAAAGCTCATAAGCAAGACATAGTGGACTATGTACTTGGCCTAAGATCCAGAATGGCTGAGTATATGAAAAAGGACAGCAAAAACGTTCAGGCCAGCCAAGAGCTCCAAAAGCAATGGCATGACCAGAAGGCTGTTCTGATTCAGTACCAACCAGGGCAGAAAGTGTGGGTCTTGGAGCCTGTGGCCCCAAGAGCACTCCAAGACAAATGGAGTGGACCCCACATTATTGTTGAAAAGAAGGGGGAAGTCACCTACTTTGTTGACTTAGGCACTGCCAGGAGTCCCCTTAGGGTGCTCCATGTCAATCGCCTGAAACCCTACTATGACAGGGCTGATCTCACCCTGCTCATGGCAACAGATGAAGGACAAGAAGAAGAGAGTGACCCTCTCCCTGATCTCTTCTCTTCCACAGAACAAGATGCTCTAGTGGAAGGTGTAGTTTTGGCAGATTGTCTTACTGCTGAGCAGAAAGATCACTGCACAAATCTCCTGGGTCAGTTTTCTGAACCCTTTTCTACTGTGCCAGGCACCACTTCTTGGTGTGAGCACACTATAGATACTGGAGACAGCATGCCTGTCAAAAGTAAGATCTATAGCCAGCCCGACCATGTCAGGGACTGCATAAAACAAGAAGTTCAGAAAATGCTTGAACTGGGAGTGGTTGAGCACTCTGAAAGTCCATGGGCCTCTCCTGTGGTACTTGTACCAACACTTCATTCCAAAGATGGAAAAAGGGAAATTAGATTTTGTTTGGATTACAGAGGTCTCAACCAGGTAACTAAAACTGATGCTCACCCTACACCCAGGGCAGATGAGCTAATAAACACACTGGAATCTGCCAAATATCTAAGCACCTTTGATTTGACTGCAGGGTATTGGCAGATCAAATTATCAGAGGATGCTAAAGCAAAAACTGTTTTTTCGACTATTGGCGGGCACTACTAATTCACAGTAATGCCCTTTGGTTTGAAAAATGCACCTGCCACTTTTCAGAGGTTGGTGAATACAGTCCTGCAAGGGTTGGAGGCTTTTAGTGCAGCATATCTAGATGATATAGCTGTCTTTAGCTCCACCTGGGATGATCACCTGGTCCACCTGTGGGAAGTTTTGGAGGCCCTGCAAAAGGCAGGCCTCACTATCAAGGCTTCAAAGTGCCAGATAGGGCAGGGGAAAGTGGTTTGTCTGGGACACCTGGTAGGTGGAGAACAGATTGCACCACTTCAGGGGAAAATACAATCTATTATAGATTGGGTTCCCCCTACAACTCAGACCCAGGTGAGAGCCTTCTTAGGCCTAACTGGGTATTACAGGAGGTTCATAAAGAACTATGGCTCCATTGCAGCCCCTCTTAATGACCTCACTTCAAAGAAAATGCCTAAAAAGGTATTGTGGACAGCTAGCTGTCAGAAAGCTTTTGAGGAGCTGAAACAGGCCATGTGCTCTGCACCTGTCCTAAAACTCCCATGTTACTCCAAGAAATTCATTGTTCAAACTGATGCATCTGAATTAGGGGTAGGGGCAGTCTTATCACAACTCAATTCTGAGGGCCAGGATCAACCTGTTGCTTTTATCAGCAGGAGGTTGACCCCTAGAGAAAAGCGTTGGTCTGCCATAGAGAGGGAGGCCTTTGCTGTGGTCTGGGCACTGAAGAAGTTGAGGCCATACCTATTTGGCACTCACTTCATTGTTCAGACAGACCACAAACCTCTACTTTGGCTAAAACAAATGAAAGATGAAAACCCTAAATTGTTGAGGTGGTCCATATCTCTACAGGGAATGGACTATACAGTGGAACATAGACCTGGGAGTACCCACTCCAATGCAGATGGACTCTCCAGATATTTCCACTTAGACAATGAAGACTCATCAGGTCATGGCTAGTCTTATTGTCCTTTGTTTGGGGGGGGGGGTTGTGTAGGAAAGTACCATCTTGCCTGGCATGTTACCCCCATATTTCACTGTATATATGTTGTTTTAGTTGTATGCGTCACTGGGACCCTGCCAGCCAGGGCCCCAGTGCTCATAAGTGTGCCCTGTATGTGTTCCCTGTGTGATGACTAACTGCCTCACTGAGGCTCTGCTAACCAGAACCTCAGTGGTTATGATCTCTCTTTGCTTTCCAAATTGTCACTAACAGGCTAGTGACCAATTTCACCAATTCACATTGGCATACTGGAACACCCTTATAATTCCCTAGTATATGGTACTGAGGTACCCAGGGTATTGGGGTTCCAGGAGATCCCTATGGGATGCAGCATTTCTTTTGCCACCCATAGGGAGCTCTGACAATTCTTACACAGGCCTGCCACTGCAGCCTGAGTGAAATAACATCCATGTTATTTCATAGCCATTTACCACTGCACTTAAGTAACTTATAAGTTACCTATATGTCTAACCTTTACCTGGTAAAGGTTGGGTGCTAAGTTACTTAGTGTGTGGGCACCCTGGCACTAGCCAAGGTGCCCCCACATTGTTCAGGGCAAATTCCCCGGACTTTGTGAGTGCGGGGACACCATTACACGTGTGCACTGTACATAGGTCACTACCTATGTACAGCGTCACAATGGTAACTCCGAACATGGCCATGTAACATGTCTAAGATCATGGAATTGTCACCCCAATGCCATTCTGGCATTGGGGAGACAATTCCATGATCCCCCGAGTCTCTAGCACAGACCCGGGTATTGCCAAACTACCTGTCCCGGGGTTTCACTGCAGCTGCTGCTGCTGCCAACCCCTCAGACAGGTTTCTGCCCTCCTGGGGTCCAGCCAGGCTTGGCCCAGGAAGGCAGAACAAAGGACTTCCTCAGAGAGAGGGTGTTACACCCTCTCCCTTTGGAAAAAGGTGTCAGGGCTGGGGAGGAGTAGCCTCCCCCAGCCTCCGGAAATGCTTTGATGGGCACAGATGGTGCCCATCTCTGCATAAGCCAGTCTACACCAGTTCAGGGATCCCCCAGCCCTGCTCTGGCGCGAAACTGGACAAAGGAAAGGGGAGTGACCACTCCCCTGACCTGCACCTCCCCTGGGAGGTGCCCAGAGCTCCTCCAGTGTGCTCCAGACCTCTGCCATCTTGGAAACAGAGGTGCTGCTGGCACACTGGACTGCTCTGAGTGGCCAGGGCCAGCAGGTGACGTCAGAGACTCCTTCTGATAGGCTCTTACCTGTGTTGCTAGCCTATCCTCCTTCCTAGGTAGCCAAACCTCCTTTATCTGGCTATTTAGGGTCTCTGCTTTGGGGAATTCTTTAGATAACGAATGCAAGAGTTCATCAGAGTTCCTCTGCATCTCTCTCTTCACCTTCTACCAAGGAATCGACCGCTGACTGCTCTGGACGCCTGCAAAACCACAACAAAGTAGCAAAGACGACTACTGCAACCTTGTATCGCTGATCCGGCCGCCTTCTCAACTGTTTTCCTGGTGGTGCATGCTGTGGGGGTAGTCTGCCTCCACTCTGCACTAGAAGCTCCGAAAAAATCTCCTGTGGGTCAACTGAATCTTCCCCCTGCAACCGCAGGCAACAAAAGACTGCATCACCGGTCCCCTGGGTCCCCTCTCAGCACGACGAACGTGGTCCCTGGAACTCAGCAACTTTGTCCAAGTGACTCCCACAGTCCAGTGACTCTTCAGTCCAAGTTTGGTGGAGGTAAGTCTTTGCCTTCCCACGCTAGACTGCATTGCTGGGTACCGCGTGATTTGCAGCTGCTCCGGCTCCTGTGCACTCTTCCAGGATTTCCTTTGTGCACAGCCAAGCCTGGGTCCCCGACACTCTAACCTGCAGTGCACGACCTCCTGAGTTGTCCTCCGGCGTCGTGGGACCTTCTTTTGTGATTTCGGGTGAGCTCCGGTTCACTCTTCTCCGTAGTGCCTGTTCTGGCACTTCTGCGGGTGCTGCCTGCCTCTGAGATGGCTCCTTGTCTTGCTGGGCGCCCCCTCTGTCTCCTCACGCAATTGGCAACATCCTGGCCCCTCCTGGGCCACAGCAGCATCCAAAAACCCTAACCGCGACCCTTGCAGCTAGCAAGGCTTGTTTGCGGTCTTTCTGCATGGGAATACCTCTGCAAGCTTCTTCACGACGTGGGACATCCATCCTCCAAAGGGGAAGTTCCTAGTCCTCTTCGTTCTTGCAGAATCTACAGCTTCTACCATCCGGTGGCAGCTTCTTTGCACCCTCAGCTGGTATTTCCTGGGCATCTGCCCAATCTCGACTTTGTCGCGACTCTTGGACTTGGTCCCCTTGTTCCACAGGTACTCTCGTCCGGAAATCCATCATTGTTGCATTGCTGGTGTTGGTCTTCCTTGCAGAATTCCCCTATCACGACTTCTGTGCTCTCTGGGGAACTTAGGTGCACTTTACACCTACTTTTCAGGGTCTTAGGGTGGGCTATTTTTCTAACCCTCACTGTTTTCTTACAGCCCCAGCAACCCTCTACAAGCTCACATAGGTTTGGGGTCCATACGTTATTCGCATTCCACTTTTGGAGTATATGGTTTGTGTTGCCCCTATACCTATCTGCCCTCATTGCAATCTATTGTGACTGTACATTGCTTGCATTGCTTTCTATTGCTATTACTGCATATTTTTGGTATTGTGTACATATATCTTGTGTATATTTGCTATCCTCATACTGAGGGTACTCACTGAGATACTTTTGGCATATTGTCGTAAAAATAAAGTACCTTTATTTTTAGTATATCTGTGTATTGTGTTTTCTTATGATATTGTGCATGTGACACCAGTGGTATAGTAGGAGCTTTGCATGTCTCCTAAATCAGCCTAAGCTGCTCTGCTAAGCTACCCTTTTCTATCAGCCAAAGCTGCTAGACACCTCTTCTACACTAATAAGGGATACCTGGACCTGGTGCAGAGTTTAAGTACCCCTTGGTACTCACTACAAACTAGGCCAGCCTCCTACATTGGTTGTGCAGCGGTGGGATAAGTACTTGCAACTACTTACCACTTTGTCATTTTGTACTTTTCATAACAGAAAAATATACAAAACAAGTTCAGTGTATGTACACCTAACCAAAAAGTTTTGTTTTTCTTCTCTTACTCTATTGCTAAGTGCTGAAAAGTACCTCTAAAACTTTCAAAAAAGTTCTTAAAAGTTGAAAAAGCTTTTTCTGTTTCCTTAAAAAGTTCTGAAACTTTTTCTTTCTTTTTCTGTCCCTTAAACCTTTTTCTATCATGTCTGGTGCAGGTCAAACTCTTGATCTGGCCAGCACTGCTTATGACCACCTTAGCTGGAAAGGTGCAAGGAGTCTCTGCATTGATAGAGGTTTAGGGGTAGGGAAGAATCCCTCTAGAGAATTGTTGGTTAATATGCTCATTGAAAATGATAAGGCCTTAGGTGGCACATCAGGTGAGAAATTGGCAGATGGTTCACACTCTGATTCTGGGGTAGCCCCAGTAAGAATGTTAGATAGTATTCTTCCCAACCTGCCCCTTAGCAGGCCACCTAGCATGGCTGGTACTAATGTGAGCTCTCATCACAGTAGGAGTTTCACTCCTGCAGGCCAGGTTGTTAGAGTGCCAACTATTAGGGACAGGTCTCCCTCTATTCATTCACACCATTCTTCTGTGTCTAAGCATGCCCAACCCACCCACCTTGATGACAGAATGTTAGAAAGGGAGCTCAATAGATTGAGAGTGGAAGAGTCCAGGCTGAAGCTTAAACAGCACCAGCTGGCTCCAGACAGGGAAACTTTAGACTTAGAAAAAGAAAGGCAGAGGTTGGGGTTAGGACCCCATGGTGGCAGCAGCAGTATTACAGATAGTAATCCTGTGAAAGAGCATGATTCTAGGAATCTGCACAAGATAGTTCCCCCTTATAAGGAGGGGGATGACATTAACAAGTGGTTTGCTCCACTTGAGAGGGCCTGTGTTGTACAGGGGGTCCCTCAAAGGCAGTGGGCTGCTATCCTATGGCTATCTTTCAGTGGAAAGGGTAGGGATAGGCTCCTTACTGCTAAGGAAAGTGACGACAATAATTTTACAGTTTTAAAGAATGCACTCCTAGATGGTTATGGCTTAACCACTGAACAGTACAGGATCAAGTTCAGAGAAACCAAAAAGGAGTCTTCACAAGACTGGGTAGACTTTGTTGACCATTCAGTGAAGGCCTTGGAGGGGTGGTTACATGGCAGTAAAGTTTCTGACTCTGAAAGCCTGTATAACTTAATCCTGAGAGAGCATATTCTTAATAACTGTGTGTCTGACTTGTTACACCAATATCTAGTGGACTCAGATCTGACCTCTCCCCAAGAATTGGGAAAGAAGGCAGACAAATGGGTCAGAAAAAGAGTGAACAGAAAAGTTCATATAGGGGGTGACAAAGATGGCAAGAAGAAGGATGGTAAGTCTTCAGACAAGGGTGGGGACAAATCTATAAATGAGTCTTCATCAGGCCCACAAAAACACTCTGGTGGGGGTGGTGGGTCCAAATCCTCTTCTAATCAAGTAAAGAAACCATGGTGCTATTTATGTAAAGTAAAAGGCCATTGGACAACTGATGCCAGTTGTCCAAAGAAAAGCACCAAGCCTCCCACTACCAGAACCCCTACTGCTACACCTAGTGTCCCTAGTAATAGCAGTGGTGGTGGGAGCAAACCTACTAATTGCCAATCCAAGGGAGAAGCTGGGCTCACTTTTGGTAATTTAGTTGGGGTTGGTCTTGTTAGGGAGACCACAGAGGCTGTGTTAGTCTCTGAAGGTGCCATTGATTTGGCTACCTTGGTTGCTTGTCCCCTTAATATGGATAAGTACAAGCAACTTCCCCTAATAAATGGTGTTGAGGTTCAGGCCTACAGGGACACAGGTGCCAGTGTTACCATGGTAATAGAGAAACTGGTACACCCTGAACAACATCTACTTGGTCACCAGTACCAAGTGACTGATGCTCATAACAACACTCTTAGCCACCCCATGGCTGTTGTGAATCTCAACTGGGGCGGGGGGGTTACTGGTCCAAAGAACGTTGTGGTTGCCTCAGATTTACCTGTAGACTGTCTACTAGGGAACGATTTAGAGACATCAGCTTGGGCAGAAGTGGAGTTGGAGGCTCATGCAGCAATGCTGGGCATTCCTGGGCATATTTTTGCTTTAACCAGGGCTCAGGCCAAAAAGCAAAAAGGGCAGGGTGACTTGGATCCTGGAACAATGGACCAAGTGCTCCCTAAAGCTAGGGTTAGTAAAGGTAAATCACTACCTACTATCCCTCCCTCTACAGTAGATTCAACTTCTGAGGAAGAAGAATTCCCCCCCTGTGCAGAACCTTCACCAGAGGAGCTGGAAGCAGACACTGCTGAGCTTTTGGGTGGAGGGGGGCCTGCCAGGGAGGAGCTGAGTGTGGCACAGCAAACCTGTCCCACACCAGAGGGTCTAAGACAGCAAGCTGTCAAACAGCAAAATGGGGATGTCAGTGACTCTCACAGAGTTTACTGGGAGGACAACCTCTTGTATTCAGAGGCAAGGGACCCAAAGCCTGGAGCTGCCAGGAGATTGGTTATTCCCCTGCAATACAGAGAGTTCCTCCTAACTCTAGCCCATGACATTCCCTTAGCTGGACATTTAGGGCAAATGAAAACATGGGATAGGCTTGTCCCCCTGTTTCATTGGCCTAGAATGTCAGAGGACACAAAATAATTTTGTAAGTCCTGTGTCACCTGTCAAGCCAGTGGCAAAACAGGTGGCACCCCAAAGGCCCCCCTTATTCCACTACCTGTGGTTGGGGTTCCCTTTAAAAGGGTAGGGGTTGACATAGTTGGCCCCCTTGACCCTCCTACTGCTTCAGGCAATAGGTCTATCTTGGTGTTAGTGGACCATGCCACAAGATATCCTGAAGCAATTCCTCTAAGGACCACTACAGCTCCTGCAGTGGCAAAAGCCCTCCTGGGAATCTTTTCCAGGGTGGGTTTCCCAAAAGAGGTGGTATCAGACAGGGGTAGCAACTTAATGTCTGCATACTTGAAGGCCATGTGGAAAGAATGTGGTGTAACATACAAATTCACCACACCTTATCATCCACAAACAAATGGACTGGTTGAGAGGTTTAACAAAACTCTCCAAGGAATGATAATGGGACTCCCTGAAAAACTCAGGAGGAGATGGGATGTCCTGTTACCTTGCCTACTTTTTGCTTACAGGGAGGTACCCCAAAAAGGAGTGGGCTTCAGCCCCTTTGAACTCCTATTTGGACACCCTGTAAGAGGTCCTCTAACACTTGTAAAGGAGGGTTGGGAACAACCTTTAAAAGCTCATAAGCAAGACATAGTGGACTATGTACTTGGCCTAAGATCCAGAATGGCTGAGTATATGAAAAAGGACAGCAAAAACCTTCAGGCCAGCCAAGAGCTCCAAAAGCCATGACATGACCAGAAGGCTGTTCTGATTCAGTACCAACCAGGGCAGAAAGTGTGGGTCTTGGAGCCTGTGGCCCCAAGAGCACTCCAAGACAAATGGAGTGGACCCCACATTATTGTTGAAAAGAAGGGGGAAGTCACCTACTTTGTTGACTTGGGCACTGCCAGGAGTCCCCTTAGGGTGCTCCATGTCAATCGCCTGAAACCCTACTAAGACAGGGCTGATCTCACCCTGCTCATGGCAACAGATGAAGGACAAGAAGAAGAGAGTGACCCTCTCCCTGATCTCTTCTCTTCCACAGAACAAGATGCTCTAGTGGAAGGTGTAGTTTTGGCAGATTGTCTTACTGCTGAGCAGAAAGATCACTGCATAAATCTTCTGGGTCAGTTTTCTGAACCCTTTTCTACTGTGCCAGGCACCACTTCTTGGTGTGAGCACACTATAGATACTGGAGACAGCATGCCTGTCAAAAGTAAGATCTATAGGCAGCCTGACCATGTCAGGGACTGCATAAAACAAGAAGTTCAGAAAATGTTTGAACTGGGAGTGGTTGAGCACTCTGAAAGTCCATGGGCCTCTCCTGTGGTACTTGTACCAAAACTTCATTCCAAAGATGGAAAAAGGGAAATTAGATTTTGTTTGGATTACAGAGGTCTCAACCAGGTAACTAAAACTGATGCTCACCCTACACCTAGGGCAGATGAGCTAATAGACACACTGGCATCTGCCAAGTATCTAAGCACCTTTGATTTGACTGCAGGGTATTGGCAGATCAAATTATCAGAGGATGCTAAAGCAAAAACTGTTTTTTCGACCATTGGAGGGCACTACTAATTCACAGTAATGCCCTTTGGTTTGAAAAATGCACCTGCCACTTTTCAGAGGTTGGTGAATACAGTCATGCAAGGGTTGGAGGCTTTTAGTGCAGCATATCTAGATGATATAGCTGTCTTTAGCTCCACCTGGGATGATTCCTGGTGCACCTGTGGGAAGTTTTGGAGGCCCTGCAAAAGGCAGGCCTCACTATCAAGGCTTCAAAGTGCCAGATAGGGCAGGGGAAAGTGGTTTATCTGGGACACCTGGTAGGTGGAGAACAGATTGAACCACTTCAGGGGAAAATATAAACTATTATAGATTGGGTTCCCCCTACAACTCAGACCCAGGTGAGAGCCTTCTTAGGCCTAACTGGGTATTACAGGAGGTTCATAAAGAACTATGGCTCCATTGCAGCCCCTCTTAATGACCTCACTTCAAAGAAAATGCCTAAAAAGGTATTTTGGGCAGCTAGCTGTCAAAAAGCTTTTGAGGAGCTGAAAAAGGCCATGTGCTCTGCACCTGTCC
This sequence comes from Pleurodeles waltl, assembly GCF_031143425.1. Classification (NCBI taxonomy): domain Eukaryota; kingdom Metazoa; phylum Chordata; class Amphibia; order Caudata; family Salamandridae; genus Pleurodeles; species Pleurodeles waltl. The sequence continues at coordinate 1,043,474,193 of NC_090437.1, forward strand.
TAAAAAGCACATGTTACTCCAAGAAATTCATTGTTCAAACTGATGCATCTGAATTAGGGGTAGGGGCAGTCTTATCACAACTCAATTCTGAGGGCCATGATCAACCTGTTGCTTTTATCAGCAGGAGGTTGACCCCTAGAGAAAAGCGTTGGTCTGCCATAGAGAGGGAGGCCTTTGCTGTGGTCTGGGCACTGAAGAAGTTGAGGCCATACCTATTTGGCACTCACTTCATTGTTCAGACAGACCACAAACCTCTACTTTGGCTAAAACAATTGAAAGGTGAAAACCCTAAATTGTTGAGGTGGTCCATATCTCTACAGGGAATGGACTATACAGTGGAACATAGACCTGGGAGTACCCACTCCAATGCAGATGGACTCTCCAGATATTTCCACTTAGACAATGAAGACTCATCAGGTCATGGCTAGTCTTATTGTCCTTTGTTTGGGGGGGGGGGGGTTGTGTAGGAAAGTACCATCTTGCCTGGCATGTTACCCCCATATTTCACTGTATATATGTTGTTTTAGTTGTATGTGTCACTGGGACCCTGCCAGCCAGGGCCCCAGTGCTCATAAGTGTGCCCTGTATGTGTTCCCTGTGTGATGACTAACTGCCTCACTGAGGCTCTGCTAACCAGAACCTCAGTGGTTATGCTCTCTCTTTGCTTTCCAAATTGTCACTAACAGGCTAGTGACCAATTTCACCAATTCACATTGGCATACTGGAACACCCTTATAATTCCCTAGTATATGGTACTGAGGTACCCAGGGTATTGGGGTTCCAGGAGATCCCTATGGGCTGCAGCATTTCTTTTGCCACCCATATGGAGCTCTGGAGGTTGGGTGCTAAGTTACTTAGTGTGTGGGCACCCTGGCACTAGCCAAGGTGCCCCCACATTGTTCAGGGCAAATTCCCCAGACTTTGTGAGTGCGGGGACACCATTACAGGCGTGCACTGTACATAGGTCACTACCTATGTACAGCGTCACAATGGTAACTCCGAACATGGCCATGTAACATGTCTAAGATCATGGAATTGTGGAGACAATTCCATGATCTCCCGAGTCTCTAGCACAGACCCGGGTACTGCCAAACTACCTTTCCCGGGGTTTCACTGCAGCTGCTGCTGCTGCCAACCCCTCAGACAGGTTTCTGCCCTCCTGGGGTCCAGCCAGGCTTGGCCCAGGAAGGCAGAACTAAGGACTTCCTCAGAGAGAGGGTGTTACACCCTCTCCCTTTGGAAAAAGGTGTCAGGGCTGGGGAGGAGTAACCTCCCCCAGCCTCTGGAAATGCTTTGATGGGCACAGATGATGCCCATCTCTGCATAAGCTAGTCTACACCGGTTCAGGGATCCCCCAGCCCTGCTCTGGCGCGAAACTGGACAAAGGAAAGGGGAATGACCACTCCCCTGACCTGCACCTCCCCTGGGAGGTGCCCAGAGCTCCTCCAGTGTGCTCCAGACCTCTGCCATCTTGGAAACAGAGGTGCTGCTGGCACACTGGACTGCTCTGAGTGGCCAGGGCCAGCAGGTGACGTCAGAGACTCCTTCTGATAGGCTCTTACCTGTGTTGCTAGCCTATCCTCCTTCCTAGGTAGCCAAACCTCCTTTTCTGGCTATTTAGGGTCTCTGATTTGGGGAATTCTTTAGATAACGAATGCAAGAGCTCATCAGAGTTCCTCTGCATCTCTCTCTTCACCTTCTGCCAAGGAATCGACCGCTGACTGCTCTGGACGCCTGCAAAACCGCAACAAAGTAGCAAAGACAACTACTGCAACCTTGTATCGCTGATCCGGCCGCCTTCTCAACTGTTTTCCTGGTGGTGCATGCTGTGGGGGTAGTCTGCCTCCTCTCTGCACTAGAAGCTCCGAAGAAATCTCCTGTGGGTCGACGGAATCTTCCCCCTGCAACCGCAGGCACCAAAAGACTGCATTACCAGTTCTCTGGGTCCCCTCTCAGCACGACGAGCTTGGTCCCTGGAACTCAGCAACTCTGTCCAAGTGACTCCCACAGTCCAGTGACTCTTCAGTCCAAGTTTGGTGGAGGTAAGTCCTTGCCTCCCCATGCTAGACTGCATTGCTGGGTACGCGCGTGATTTGCAGCTGCTCCGGCTCCTGTGCACTCTTCCAGGATTTCCTTTGTGCACAGCCAAGCCTGGGTCCCCGACACTCTAACCTGCAGTGCACGACCTCCTGAGTTGTCCTCCGGCGTCGTGGGACCTTCTTTTGTGACTTCGGGTGAGCTCCGGTTCAGTCTTCTCCGTAGTGCCTGTTCTGGCACTTCTGTGGGTGTTGCCTGCTTCTGAGAGGGCTCCTTCTCTTGCTGGGCGCCCCCTCTGTCTCCTCACACAATTGGCGACATCCTGGTCCCTCCTGGGCCACAGCAGCATCCAAAAACCCTAACCACGACCCTTGCAGCTAGCAAGGCTTGTTTGCGGTCTTTCTGCGTGGGAACACCTCTGCAAGCTTCTTCACGACGTGGGACATCCATCCTCCAAAGGGGAAGTTCCTAGTCCTCTTCGTTCTTGCAGAATCCACAGCTTCTACCATCCGGTGGCAGCTTCTTTGCACCCTCAGCTAGCATTTCCTGGGCATCTGCCCAATCTCGACTTTGTCGTGACTCTTGGACTTGGTCCCCTTGTTCCACAGGTACTCTCGTCCGGAAATCCATCGTTGTTGCATTGCTGGTGTTGGTCTTCCTTGCAGAATTCCCCTATCACGACTTCTGTGCTCTCTGGGGAACTTAGGTGCACTTTACACCTACTTTTCAGGGTCTTAGGGTGGGCTATTTTTCTAACCCTCACTGTTTTCTTACAGTCCCAGCGACCCTCTACAAGCTCACATAGGTTTGGGGTCCATACGTTATTTGCATTCCACTTTTGGAGTATATGGTTTGTGTTGCCCCTATACCTATGTGCCCTCATTGCAATCTATTGTGACTGTACATTGCTTGCATTGCTTTTCTATTGCTATTACTGCATATTTTTGGTATTGTGTACATATATCTTGTGTATATTTGCTATCCTCATACTGAGGGTACTCACTGAGATACTTTTGGCATAATGTCATAAAAATAAAGTACCTTTATTTTTAGTATATCTGTGTATTGTGTTTTCTTATGATATTGTGCATATGACACCAGTGGTATAGTAGGAGCTTTGCATGTCTCCTAGTTCAGCCTAAGCTGCTCTGCTAAGCTTCCCTTTTCTACCAAAGCTGCTAGACACCTCTTCTACACTAATAAGGGATACCTGGACCTGGTGCAGAGTGTAAGTACCCCTTGGTACTCACTACAAACCAGGCCAGCCTCCTACAATCAGAAGTAGCTCTCATTACAGAATACGTTGGTGACCCTGAGAACTCACCATCCTGATTTCTATGATGCTTCCAGTGTCTCCCTCCATGAGCTATGATTCCACCTCTTCTTGCACTTCTTATACTGATCCTCCTGCTGACTTCAAAATCCTGTTAAAGTGCTTACCCCCAGGTTAGTGCTGACTAATCGTTAGTACATTTTCTCTCTTCTTTCTAGTTTGCCTTACACCAAATGCTGGGACTAAGGATCAGATGTAGTCTTTTACCTAGTGACAGCGGCTTCAGGATGGATTTCTCCCCCGTGGGCTCAGCAGAACTTTCAATCAATAGAGGCGTCTGCTCACCTCACTTGTTGTGCATATGTGAATCCATACAGGTGGGGTCCTCTTCTTTCAGCTGCTTTCGGGTTTTAAAACGTTATTTCTCCTGACTGGCTTACCAAGATGTTGCTCGAATGTGGATTTACCTTAAAAAAGGAAAAACAAGAGGGATTTGGCAAAACAGGAGCAGTTGGTATGATTAAAGGCAGTGGCTGGGAAAGGAGTATAGCGTTGGGATATGATGATAGTCTTGAGGTACATTGGTTCTGAGAGCCCTTATATACATTTTTCAAAGCACCACAAAACAATTCTCTAGAAAAAGGAATCCAGGCCTAGTCACAAAGTCATAAATCTCACCCTCTGATAAAGTACGCAGGTGGGTCTTGACCTTGCATGGACATAATGCGGACCACTAGGTAACATGTCCAGATGTCTGGCATGGGAAGCATGTGATTGCTGCATGTTGTGAGTGTGTTGTGTTCTGATTGGGTTAGTGTTCCTAACTTTATGTGGCATCTAATCTTTATGGCGGTTTGGGAACACACAACTTTCCGGCCAAATGTGTTTTGTTGGGGGTCAGTCTCCTAGGACCATTATGGTGTCACTGACTTTCTGAGGGAGATGATCTGTGTTTTTCCTTTTTGCACATTTGTCTACAGGCTACGTGTCACCCCACCTGTGATCTATCAATCAGTTGCTTCAGGCCTAGGTCGCAGGGCTTTCCTGACCATGTATTTCTGACTCAGGTTGATAAGGAGGTCATACCGGGTGGATCCAACAGCAGTGATAAGAGTTTCTTGATACACGTAAACATATCAAAGCATACATTGGCATTGTTTTTATCAATATTTACACTTAGACAGAACCTTTCCCTATTGTCAGGATGGTTGAAAGCACATGAAATGAATTCCCAGAACCTATTTTGTCAGCTGAAGGTGTGACCAACACAAAAGAGACTACGGGCCTGATTCTAACTTTGGAGGACGGTGTTAAACCGTCCCAAAAGTGGCGGATATACCACCTACCGTATTACGAGTTCCATAGGATATAATGGACTCGTAATACGGTAGGTGGTATATCCGCCACTTTTGGGACGGTTTAACACCGTCCTCCAAAGTTAGAATCAGGCCCTACATGTTTTAGACACTTAGTGCCTCACAGGTAATTGTTGAAAAGGTTCCTCTACCACAAAGCCATACAACAGGATACGTACCTCCAGTTTCCCTTGTATTAAAGAGGATATTACCAGCGGAAAAAATCTCCTTTAGTCAGGACACTCAGGAATTGATTTACTTGATCACTGCACACTCTGAACAGAATAAAAGTTGCAGGGGCCAAAGGTCCTGTTTCGGTAGAGTGAAGCTGAGAGATAATAAGAACAACATTGACCCTTGGCTAACTGAAAAAGATGACCCTGTGAAATCACAGTTCCCTTAGTACGATACCACCCTATCTACTCCTACGAAAGAATTAAAAGAAGAAGCCTTAATTTGGTATGCTGATATTCCATTAGCCGAGCTTCAAAAAATCCAAGAGATCTTAATAGATTGTCAATTATGGTTGAGTGGTCCACTTTGTCTAGAGATGAGTATGATTGTGTTCAGATTAACCCAACACATTCTCAGGACAAGACTCTTCAATTCGCCTCTCTAAGTGATTTAGATGTCTTGTCTAAAATTCCTTATCCTTTTCATGCTGTCAGCATGGAGGCTTATTACTGACCTTCCTAACTCCAATGGCAATTCTATAGTTTTACTGTTAATTGACCTTTCCTCCAAGATGACAACTTTTCTTGTACTTAAAGAAATACCTACCGCCAAAACTCTTGCCATGCTGTTTGTGCAACACATTATGTGATTGCATGGGCTACTTTTGGTCATTGAATCTAAAAGGATCCAACAGTTTGTTTAAAGATTGTGGTGCAGTCTTTGCACATCATTGGACATTGAAGTCTGACTCTTGTTTGCCTGTTCCCCATACACCGATGAACAGACAGAGGGGATAAATCAGGTTTTAGAGATTCACAATGTGTTAAGGATTGCTTGTTTTATTTAATTGCATGAAAAAATATGTCCAAAGGGAAATTCTTGGGATCCAGTTTGTAACATTCATGCATTTAGTCTGGTCCACTAATTTAATGCAATTCCTTCCCCTGTGGCACCTTTCCATCTCATGTACTCCATGGCTCCCTACTCCCCGTAGGCCTGAACTATTGGCCCTTCAGTTCCATTGTTATGCAAGTTTAGGTTAGTTAGCACCTGCAGATATCACATGCCTATTTAGGATAGTCATGTTTCCACCGAGAAGCATTGGCTTGTACCATCATGTACTTGGGTTCCATTGTACTTGTTGTTGTCAATTACCATTTGCACCTGCTGCCTGTTAAGCCCCATATACATTCCATGTAACACGTGGATTTCCCCAGGTTTATTGGAAGACTCCATGTGAGATACATGCCTTTCTGGAACACTCCTGGCTTCCTGCATATATAATCCCTTGAACCCTGCATCGGACCTTGGCCTTTTGCACTAACCTCTTGAGTCGCCCCAGTCTTCTTGTTTTCCTGTCCAGCGCAAACTATGTCCCTGCAATCTTCTCCAGAGTTGCCCACTTCTTCATCATTTCAGTCATGTTGAACTTTGGGCCTGATTATGGCCTTGATGGATGGGATATTCTGTCACAAACGTGGTGGATGTCCCACCCGCCGTATTACAAATTCCATTATATAATATGAAAATGGTGGGCGGATTATCTGTAATGTTTGTGATGGAATATCCCATCAAACAAGGTTGTAATCAGGCAATTTGTCCATGCACTCATCTCCTGAGTCATCCAGAAAATTCCAGCGCTCTAATCTTCCAAGCCTTCCTGATGACTCCGATATCCTGACTTCTGTGACAAACCTTCTTCTAATATGGCCAACACCTTAATATGATGGCATCATAAACTTTAGTGAGGGGACTCTCTTGTGAGCCCACTCCTTTTCTTTAAATGGTTGCAGATTGGAGAAGTATTCTACCTCCCCTTATGTTAACATCAGTGAACCCCATTCCATTCCCAGAAGTAGATCAGGGCAGTAGTGCCAGCATACCAAAATACCACAGGCAGGCACGGATTTGCACTGCAGACGAAACACCTCCTTACCACAGATAAGCTGCTGGAAGTCCCTCTTCAATTGTCATTCTTCATTCGTGGCCTACCATCCTGTTCCACAGAAACCGTGTCTCCCGCCAACCTTATCAAGCTGTGAGGTGCACCTTCGCGGTATCCAGAGTGGTGCTGAAAGCATTGCTGTCAGGCAGTCTTTGCTGAATATGAATGGAAGAGACCAGGCGCCTGCTCCACTTCAATCTGGAGCACTTTAGAACACGACCAGTTACTTCTCCATTCCAGGCAAGCAAGTAGTCCTTTAGCATGAGATAAGCCCGGACCTCCAGAGTAACTCATTCACCCATCTGTACTCTGACAGCGCTTATGTTCTCATTATTGGGTCCTAAAATGATACATCCTGCCTATTCTGGTATACACCTCATTTACTCCTAAATATATCATTGTTATGCTGTCTGATACCATATTGTAAAATTGATCTTGAAATTAACATGCATAGGTACCATTTTATTCAAGCTCTTTATCTTATTAGATTGAGCTTTGAAATCAATAAAAGGGTGTGCATCCTTTTTATTTCATTTTTAAATAAGGGAAAACAAATTAAAGTCCCCATTATAAAAATTGTCCCTACAGAGACCAGAGGATGTGGCATAAGGGGTGAAGAGCCTGTCCTAAAGAGAAACCAATTAACGGGACTATTCTACTTGTAATATTGCTGCATAAGATGTTCTACTCTCAAATGACATTCTTTCCATTTCCTGAATGGAAGAGGTGTATATTGTTCTTGTGACAGATATTTTTTTAAATAATGAAATGTATGTACTGCTGTTGCAGCTGTCAAATTTATATTCATGTGAACAACAAATATAAAATGCCCCTTGGATGACCTCAAAATCTCTCAGCTGGAATAGGATGTCTCAAAATGTACTGTGAATCTCTCCCAGACATTCATAAGCTTTATTTCTTTTTACGCTATCTTGTGTTTGTGAGGTTCATGGTACAGGCTTTTGTCCAAGGTCTTCTCAAGGAAGCCTGGGATTCTTGTGTCAGTCTGTTGCTTGAGGTCAGCTGCTTGTTCTTCACCTCCAGTGTCCTGGACAAGTGCTGCTGGGCGATCTGGTAGAGGCATCGTTAACTACACACTGAAATCATCAGTGATCTGCACGGTCAACTCATCATGTCTTCATCCCACTATTTATTCGGATCCACTTCTCAACAGAGATCCTGCTACTTCGTCTTAGTGAAAACCCTGATGGTATAAAGGATGATGCTGATACCGCCTCCAATTATGGCACCCCAAGCTTCAAGGGCGATAATAGACAGTGTTTAATTTGTAAAGCGATAAGTGCTGAGGCCAAAGTTTTGCTCCCGGCAGTGTTGAAGGTCGGTGCTGAATACTAAGCATGGGCAAAATTGAAATTAAACCAGCGTGATTTCAGTAATTCTGCATACTCTTTGACACTGAATTACTAATAATAATATTTTGCCTGCTTGTGTTATCAATAGTAATTCGTGGGAAAAAATCATTCAGCAAAAGCACATTTTAAAAGCCTGAGCAGTTGCTTGTGCTACTGTTTATGTATGTTTGAATTTAGATCTATTTTCTTGGTGCAAAATACATCCTTGCACACATTTTGGATGCACGGGTGCATTCTGTGCTCAGAAACTAGTGCTAAATGCCAGTGTAAGTTGGGGGAGAATCCTATCTCAAGTGCACATTTAGCATGGATGAGCTGCTGCTCGTTATTCATGTTCTGTTGCATTTATCGCTGTTTCCTAGCACAAAATGCATCCTTACCTCGATTTTGGATGCAAGGGGTATTTTTGCACAAAGAAAATAGGGCTAAATTCAGAATTCCACTTAATCTTGCGGAATTGTGGGGTAATTCCATGTGATTAGACTACATAGAATTACGCACCTACTGAATACCAAATCTAACTCGCTCTACCCTTTATCTCAATTGTATGCAATTTTTCCACCTCTGCTTTCTTTGGCACTGTTTTCCATGTTCCTCTTCCTCTTTCCTTCCCCTTTGTCTCTTTATAAAATCAGATAATATTTTCATCACAGTGGTAAAAAATCTAATGAAGGGAAGGAGAGATGTGAATTAAAAAATTTTTTTCATTCTAGGCATCAAAAAGCATAAATAATAAAGTGTTATTGGGTAACGCTTGATCTGGACAAATTCAAAGTTTCAGGCTGATCGTGATGGAGCGCAGGTTAGATAGGGCGAGTGCTAGGTACAGGCAAAAACGTTACCTTTGGACTTAATTTTATTTGTAATTTTTATCTCGAAGTCGAGTCCTTGAGTGCCTTGGATCTGGAGTTAAATTTGACAACGGCAGCCTGCTGAATTGTGATACCCTAGTGAGCCCCTGGAAGTCTTTGTCCTTGGTGTCAATGGCAAAGAGCTCTGGAGCTTCCAGCTGGATAAACCAGCGATGTCAGGCAGATTTGTGGCCTGACTACAGCAGCTTCACTTTCGATGTCGAGCTGATCTCCTGCTCGAGCTAGCTTTTTATTAAAACGTTGTGGAAAGTTTTCAAACTTTGAGAACTTGTTCCTTGTTGTATTGTTTGAGGAGAGAAGTTTCCAGAAGCAGCAGTAAAGTGTTTAGAGCCTCTGAATTGCTTCTTGGGTGCCAGGACTCAATCTCCCAGAATGCGCCTGTGTACTCCAGGAAAATCCAGCTGTAGCTGGTCAGCCAGAATAGTCCACTATTTGTCTGCTGCAGGTGACTTTGTTCTGCATTTTTGTACCTTTGAGTCAGGCACAATCCTTTGTTTGTGGAGCTTTGAGAGTACAGCAGATACAGTACTTCTGGGTGCAGGCCTTATGTGGTACAGTCTAAGGGTCCAGCAGGGCAGTCCTTCTTCTTTGATCCAGTCAGCGTTCTAAGAAGCTCCTGCAGCTCTCCCATATTTATTCTCCATTCTAGGTTGGCAAGAGGAGGAACAACCCAACCAGTTGGGGTAAAGTTACCTCCCTCTCCTATAACCACTTCCTGCACAGTGTGGCATATTGTTGACCCAGAATGCACTGTTCCCAGAACAATCAAAATTGAGACATTTTCTCTTTGTAGTGTGTCTCTGTAACCTAACCAAAAGATGTAGCTAACATCTGACTAAACTCACCTTCCAGCCCCTCTCCTAATCTAATTAGGGGACCAGCCATCTGGCTGGGGATCAATGAAGTGGGGGCTGGCCGGTGTCCTGTGACATCTGGTCTGCTGCCTTTGAAGTCCAGCTTATCTCCCCTTCCCCATTCCTCTCCCTGGTATCTCCAGGAAGCAAATGTTCTCCCACCAAATTACTGTATTGTTTCATCCCCTGATCTCTTCACACCTACTGATTAGACGTTTGGCTCAGACTTTAAAAGGATAAACAATCAGAAGATGCTGCTCTAGGTATCTTCTGGATGGTAATTTCTAAACCTACTTTCATGTATTAGCTATAATAAATCCAACCTTGGCAAGATATTGGATTTATTGTAACTGTCCCTGTTTTCCATAGCAAGGCACCCTAACCTTGGGACACCTAGGGTAGACTTTATGGGAGACGTATACGTTATAAAAAGGTAGCTTCAGGCTTGGAAAGAACTTTTAATTCCAAATTTGAATTTTTTATTTTAAAACCAGCCTGCAAAGCAGGTCTGACTTTAAAATTACACTAAGCACCACAGCACTGCATACTTAAGAGCATTACATTCATTGGGGTCTCTAAACCTACATGCCCTACCATATACTAAATAATTATAGGTAGGTTGTCTTAGCCAATCAGAATTATACCTATTACCATGCACCTTTGGAGTACCGAACACTGGTCCCAGTTAGAAGAGCACAGGGCACTTCCAGAGTCAGTAACCTCCAGCATTAATCATAAAATGGGGGTGATGAGGGCCAAAAGGATGACTTTCCTACATCCCCCCCCCCGGTGAAAGGTGATGTGTAACCAATCTACACCCTGGTTGTCCTCATTATCTAAGTGGAAGAACCTAGAAAGTCTATCTGCATTGGCATAGGCAGTCCCAGGGCTGCGTTCCACTGCAATGTCCATCCCCTGTAAGGGACCACCTCAACAATTTTGGGTTCTTTCCCTTCATCAGCATGAGCCGTTTGAGAGGTCTGTGGTCAGTTTGAACACTGAAGTGGGTACCAAGCAGGTATGGTCTCAACTTCTTCAGGGACCAGACCACGACAAAGGCTTCCCTCTCAATGGTACTCAATCTTTGCTCTCTGGGAGGAGTCGCCTGCTAATGAAGGTAACTGGTTAATCTTGTCCCTTTTCATTTACTTGTGCAAGTACTGCCCCAATCTCTTGCTCTGAAGCATCTGTCCATGCCACAAACTCCTTTCTGTAGTCAGGGGCCAGTAGGACTGGTGCTGAACACATAGCCTCCTTCAGAGTATTCAAAGCCTTCTGACACTCTGGGGTCTAAATGACCTCTTTGGGCTGCTTTGTTGTGGTAAATTCTGTCTGGGGAGCCACAATAGTGCCATAACTCTTCCTAAACATCCTATAATATTCGGGACAAGAAGGCCACAGCACACAGAGTATAATGTCCAACAGTATAGCAAGAAAACGTATTCCTGGTGACGTATTGCAGGTAACAGGAAATATGAAGTTGAAGAAAGGCTCAAGTCTTTTTTGCAGATGATGTCTTTATTAGTAGGTGTTTAGAGATGGTTGTGTCATCATGGAGAAACAGCCAACACGTGTTTCGTCACACAAGTGACTTCATCAAGGCTGTAAAACAGTAAAGAAAGCAAACTTTGGGCAAATGTGTGTGTATGGAATCTAATGTGCGCCAGTCAGGTGATTGTGTGAGGAAGATTCCAAATGCAGAGAAAGTGATTAATAGTGAACATGTAGTGAACACGGCATACACGATAAGTGTAAAGTGAAAGGGACCCAAACCATAAAGAGTGAGAGTGACCAGCGAACCAATCTGGTCAATTAATTACAACTGTGACCAGAAAACTCAGAAAAATTAAGTCTAAAATGCTGTGTAGCTAGAAACCGTGTTGTCAACATGCCTGGTATGAAGTGAACTGTACTGGATGAGAGAGTGTTGTAGGACTGAGAGAGGCCAGAGAAAAAGGAGAGTAGCAGACATAGACACATGTGAAAGAGGACGGGCTAGAGCAAAATGTGAGACTAAGGTAGACTATGGAGACAGGAGTAGATAGATTAGTACATACCTATTAGAAAGTAGTAAATCTGCATGTAGTATGGCTGCTCAAGCAGCTGCCGGTGCGTGTAGGAATTGAGTAAGTCTAGTAAAATCGGTAATGCGGGCCCTGATAAGCCTGTGGTCGTAACCTAGGAAGGTATTGGATAAGATGTGGTAGGAGAAATATATTAGAAATGTACGAGATGGCCAGAAACGTATAGAGGATATTTCGTTATAGTGATGGGGCAAAACCCAGTCACGGGTGGTATGTTAAAATAGTATGGTAACAGCCAAAGTTAAGTGAAACAGTGAGGTGGCATCAAGGCAATGAAATCTGGCCATATCAATGGTACACAAAGTATCGGAGCGTATGGCACGTTATGGTGCAAGCATGGCTTCCAACGGTAGCGATCACTAAGGTAAGAAAAATGGAGCCGTACGAGCGTATGACAAGTTTATAATAGAAGCGTAGCTTAAGGAAGTGGCGATCAATAAGGTGAGGAACATTAGCTGCACTAACGTGGGGCAGTTTTGTAGAGAAGTGCCTTGAGCGCGGTAAATGGGAAAGTGATACGGACAATAATAGCAGAAGCGCGGTCGGAAAACAAGTGTAGCGGTAACCCAGCCGGTCGCGTAATGAGCGCTGGCTGAGTGGTGTAATGACTGCTGAAACAAAGAGAGAAGTTTGGTAGCAGTAACCCAGCTGGTCGCGTAATGACCGCTGGCTAGGTGGTGTTGTAACTGCAGAAACGCTGGGAAGCGTTTGATAATTGAAAATTAACAGGAGTCGGGGCGTATGGCGATAATAAAAATGAAAGTGATAAGTCAAAGGCAACGTGCATCGCCGGGCCTGGGAAAGAAAGTGAATGAAGCTTACGACAAAGTGGCAATAACGGCAGAGTAAAAGTACCTGGAGAGAGGAGCAGCGTCGGGCTGCCTGAGAACTTAAGAGCGTCTAGTGGTCTGTGAAGACCTGCGCTCTTCCGTTGAAATAGAGGGTAGGAGTATAACCGAAAGAGAAGAAGGACTAGCAAGAGTGTTATGGTAGCTAGAACGGCGGCCATCTTAGGTGTACAAAAGAAAGAATAGTACAACTGTAAAGTAGATACGAACAGGCAAACATCAGGAGCTGGTAAAGACTCGAACATATTTGAACAGATGTTAGGTGGAGGGTAAGTGACTGGAGTAAGATATAAACAAAACACACATAGGGAAGTCCAGTCCAGTAAACGAGCAGTAGAGAGTGTGAGATGAGCCATGGATAAGTGTGAAATGAGTAGGGCATTAAGGTATTGGGAATAACTAAGGGACAACAGCAGTTAAGTGAGTAGTATAAAAAGTATAAAGAAACATAACCGTGTCATGTGGAACCAGTGAAAATGTGGGCCAAAACTATGATGTGTAGTACGTAAAAGCAACAGTCTGTACGCTTAGGTAGATGTATAGGTACAATGATGGAGTACATAGTCGGCACCAACAATGTGAAAATCAGGATAGTGTGATGTGTACAATGTTGAGCACAGATATAGTTATGCACAAGAATATACAGTCGAAAAGGATGCAACGTGGGAGATACAAACATGGAGCAAAGGTACAGTACAATCATGTAAGAAAAAAATGTAGTTCACTATCCGTGTTCAGGCCTAATTCAACTGCGCGAAGTTTTATGATCCATTTAGACTCGCATCTACGAAGGTCCCTGGTTCTGTCTCCCCATCTCGGTGAGTTGGAGATCTGAGTGATGCCATGGAATCTAATGTCCAAGAGGTCTTTTTCCTGTGTGCGGTGTTGAAATGAACAGCAAGGGGATAGTTAGTATTGACATTCCTAATGGCTCTTACATGTTCCTGAATACGTTCTTTCATTGGACGTATGGAACTACCAACGTAAATTAAGCCACATACACAAATCAGGCAATAGACAGTATACTTAGTGTTGCAATTCATAAAGGTCTTCAGGTGGTACGTGGTTGCAGTATTGTAAGAAAAGGAAGTAGTTTTGTTGAGGGCTAGTTGACAGGATATGCAGCAACCACATTTGTAAAAACCATTCGGTCTCTCTGGCAGCCACATTGAGGGTTGTGACTGAGGGGAGGGACAGAGAAAACTGGGACACAGAATGTTCCTAAGGGTCCGACCTCTGCTGTGTACAATGGAGGGTGTCCCACCCAGTGAGTCTCTGAGACAGGTGTCCAACATTAACAGGTGCCAGTGTTTCTTAAGAATGTGTAGCACAGCGTTACTAGCAGAGCTGTATTGTGTAATGAAAGAGACCGGTCTTCTGTTAGGGGGACCCTTGGCAACAGGTTTTTTGGTGTTTTTAATCAATAAGTCATGTTGGTTTTTGTTCAGGATGCGTTTGCTTGCTGCCGAGATGAGTTTATTAGTGTAGCCCCTAGCTTGGAAGCGGAGAAATGGTCAGGATCCGACGCAACTGCACTGATACTCAAGTGTTCAAACAAGAACTTAAGAACCTGACTCACCGCTTCCAAGCTAGGGGCTACACTAATAAACTCATCTCGGCAGCAAGCAAACGCATCCTGAACAAAAACCAACATGACTTATTGATTAAAAACACCAAAAAACCTGTTGCCAAGGGTCCCCCTAACAGAAGACCGGTCTCTTTCATTACACAATACAGCTCTGCTAGTAACGCTGTGCTACACATTCTTAAGAAACACTGGCACCTGTTAATGTTGGACACCTGTCTCAGAGACTCACTGGGTGGGACACCCTCCATTGTACACAGCAGAGGTCGGACCCTTAGGAACATTCTGTGTCCCAGTTTTCTCTGTCACTCCCCTCAGTCACAACCCTCAATGTGGCTGCCAGAGAGACCGAATGGTTTTTACAAATGTGGTTGCTGCATATCCTGTCAACTAGGCCTCAACAAAACTACTTCCTTTTCTTACAATACTGCAACCACGTACCACCTGAAGACCTTTATGAATTGCAACACCAAGTATACTGTCTATTGCCTGATTTGTGTATGTGGCTTAATTTACGTTGGTAGTTCCATACGTCCAATGAAAGAACGTATTCAGGAACATGTAAGAGCCATTAGGAATGTCAATACTAACTATCCCCTTGCTGTTCATTTCAACACCGCACACAGGGAAAAAGACCTCTTGGACATTAGATTCCATGGCATCACTCAGATCTCCAACTCACCGAGATGGGGAGACAGAACCAGGGACCTTCGTAGATGCGAGTCTAAATGGATCATAAAACTTCGCGCAGTTGAATTAGGCCTGAACACGGATAGTGAACTACATTTGTTTCTTACATGATTGTACTGTACCTTTGCTCCATGTTTGTATCTCCCACGTTGCATCCTTTTCGACTGTATATTCTTGTGCATAACTATATCTGTGCTCAACATTGTACACATCACACTATCCTGATTTTCACATTGTTGGTGCCGACTGTGTACTCCATCATTGTACCTATACATCTACCTAAGCGTACAGACTGTTGCTTTTACGTACTACACGTCATAGTTTTGGCCCACATTTTCACTGGTTCCACATGACACGGTTTTGTTTCTTTATACTTTTTATACTACTCACTTAACTGCTGTTGTCCCTTAGTTATTCACAATACCTTAATGCCCTACTCATTTCACACTTATCCATGGCTCATCTCACACTCTCTACTGCTCGTTTACTGGACTGGACTTCCCTATGTGTGTTTTGTTTATATCTTACTCCAGTCACTTACCCTCCACCTAACATCTGTTCAAATATGTTCGAGTCTTTACCAGCTCCTGCTGTTTGCCTGTTCGTATCTACTTTACAGTTGTACTATTCTTTCTTTGGTACACTTAAGATGGCCGCCGTTCTAGCTACCATAACACTCTTGCTAGTCCTTCTTCTCTTTCGGTTATACTCCTACCCTCTATTTCAACGGAAGAGCGCAGGTCTTCACAGACCACTAGACGCTCTTAAGTTCTCAGGAAGCCCGACGCTGCTCCTCTCTCCAGGTACTTTTACTCTGCCGTTATTGCCACTTTGTCGTAAGCTTCATTCACTTTCTTTCCCAGGCCCGGCGATGCACGTTGCCTTTGACTTATCACTTTCATTTTTATTATCGCCATACGCCCCGACTCCTGTTAATTTTCAATTATCAAACGCTTCCCGGCGTTTCTACAGTTACAACACCACCTAGCCAGCGGTCATTACGCGACCAGCTGGGTTACTGCTACCAAACTTCTCTCTTTGTTTCAGCAGTCACTACACCACTCAGCCAGCGCTCATTACGCGACCGGCTGGGTTACCGCTACACTTGTTTTCCGACCGCGCTTCTGCTATTATTGTCCGTATCACTTTCCCATTTACCGCGCTCAAGGCACTTCTCTACAAAACTGCCCCACGTTAGTGCGGCTAATGTTCCTCACCTTATTGATCGCCACTTCCTTAAGCTACGCTTCTATTATAAACTTGTCATACGCTCGTACGGCTCCATTTTTCTTACCTTAGTGATCGCTACCGTTGGAAGCCATGCTTGTACCATAACGTGCCATACGCTCCGATACTTTGTGTACCATTGATATGGCCCGATTTCATTGCCTTGATGCCACCTCACTGTTTCACTTAACTTTGGCTGTTACCATACTATTTTAACATACCACCCGTGACTGGGTTTTGCCCCATCACTATAACGAAATATCCTCTATACGTTTCTGGCCATCTCGTACATTTCTAATATATTTCTCCTACCACATCTTATCCAATACCTTCCTAGGTTACGACCACGGGCTTATCAGGGCCCGCATTACCGATTTTACTAGACTTACTCAATTCCTACACGCACCGGCAGCTGCTTGAGCAGCCATACTACATGCAGATTTACTACTTTCTAATAGGTATGTACTAATCTATCTACTCCTGTCTCCATAGTCTACCTTAGTCCCACATTTTGCTCTAGCCCGTCCTCTTTCACATGTGTCTATGTCTGCTACTCTCCTTTTTCTCTGGCCTCTCTCAGTCCTACAACACTCTCTCATCCAGTACAGTTCACTTCATACCAGACGTGTTGACAACACGGTTTCTAGCTACACAGCATTTTAGACTTAATTTTTCTGAGTTTTCTGGTCACAGTTGTAATTAATTGACCAGATTGGTTCGCTGGTCACTCTCACTCTTTATGGTTTGGGTCCCTTTCACTTTACACTTATCGTGTATGCAGTGTTCACTACATGTTCACTATTAGTCACTTTCTCTGCATTTGGAATCTTCCTCCCACAATCACCTGACTGGCGCACATTAGATTCCATACACACACATATGCCCAAATTTTGCTTTCTTTACTGTTTTACAGCCTTGATGAAGTCACTTGTGTGACGAAACACGTGTTGGCTGTTTCTCCATGATGACACAACCATCTCTAAACACCTACTAATAAAGACATCATCTGCAAAAAAGACTTGAGCCTTTCTTCAACTTCAGATTTCCTGTTACCTGCAATACGTCACCAGGAATACGTTTTCTTGCTATACTGTTGGACATTATACTCTGTGTGCTGTGGCCTTCTTGTCCCATTTTGTCCTGGGGTACTCCTAGTACCCGTTTGGTGCCTATCGGGTAGTAAGGCACTGGGCCAGTTTGCACCAGACTTTTGCTTTGCACTTTTGTACTTATCAAGATATTATATGTTTACTGCCTAGAAGTGCGGCGCCTTTCACCCTTACTACCCCTATGTCTCTCCTCCCAGGTTATATCCTATAATATTCAGTCAGGCCAAGAAAGCCCATGACCTGTATCTGGGTTTTAGGAGTGTCCCAATCCAAGGTGGTCTGGGACTTGGGCTGGAGAGGTCGTACATGGCCTCCACCTGTGGCAAAAGTACAACACTGAACCTTGCCCGTTCTGTCGTTTGCTTGCCTTGATAATTAGGCCCACCTGATGCAGGGCCTAAAGCACTTACCTCAAGTGGACCAGGTGCTCCTTCCAGGTGGAACTGAATACAGCAATATTATTTATATGCTTCCTGAAATGTTACATCATCACTGCAACACATTCGCCATTTTTTAAAATGTTGTTCAGAAAAAATATGCCCGAATCAGCAATGTCTACCCAAGCTAAGTCACTTCTCTAATAATCCAAATAAACAAATAAAAAATGAAAATTTCTGGACAACCTTTTTTTTTTACAGAGGTATGACAGGGGGCTGGGATTATCTGTTGCTCCTTCACAACTGGGAAATTTGAAATCATTAGAGCATGTATCCTTGTTAAAAATATTTTTATTTTGGAATTCTGAACTGCCTGCAAAACAATGCACAATCTTGTGAAATAAAATGTTTCTATCCTGCAGGCATATTGCATAGGTCCCAGTTAATCTCAAATCTGCCAGCAGTAGCAGAGTTCCTTTCACTTTCTCTTCTGCTGATGAATATTTCATGTGCCTTTGCAGGGTCTCTTCCGCCAGGAAAGGAGGGAAGAAACCCAACTTCAGCTCGACTGCAGGCAGGGCTAGGGATCTAGTGATGCTTTCTTGCCAACATTCTGTGACCAAAAATAGGCAGAAATTTCCAAACTGTAGTGCCACTCGTTAGCAGAAGGATTACATCACTTGAATTGATATCACCCAAAGATCATCATTTTGTTGTTGATCAGGGGTAGCATCTGCTACTTTTGGTCTGCCTATTGCGATCCTTTGAAATGCTTCTGTCCCATAGCCATGGAGGTACAAGGGCAGAAACAGGAGTCAAACGATCTCTTTGGAAGTCCAGTGGCCATCAGTGACAATAAGCGAGCTCTCTGGGCTGGAGGAATGTAGCCTGTTTTTTCAAGGGAGCACACATGGTTCATGTTACTCATGGCAGCACGGTGCCCTTAAAGATCTATTGGCTGCTCTCTCTGGTTCTGTGTAAATGCTCCAGTGGCACAAAGTAAACACAGGCTGTGTACACAAACTTACATTTTCTGATCAGTGGAAGCAGCAGAATGAAGGGGCGTGGCTACTAGGGCTGGGCAGGGGAACCAAAAGCAACCCTGACAAAAATGATCAAACCAGCCTGCTCTCTTTGTCTCCTCTTGGAATCCCTCTCTTTTTATCCATTCTCTTTGGCTTCTTCTCATCTCCCTCTCTTATCACATTCTATCTACGTTCCCCTCCTCTCCCTTACTTTCTCTCTCTCTCTCTTGAAGTCTCCCTGTGCCTGCTGCAATAAACCTTGGTAAGCTGGGGAAAGTGACAGAGGCATCAAGAGTGGCCCTGGGCTTTCAGAACTGACCTCCGAGGGCTCCAACTCACTGGGGAAATTCCGGGTGTAATAAGTGGTCTACAGCCCAGATGGCTTCTAGCACTGGGACTACCAGATGGCTCCAGCACACTTAGTCACTGCTTTCCACAATTACATGTTGGTTGGTGAGATGGGCGATGCCGTGTTAGTGTCAGTACATATGCAAAACGAGTCGGCTACATTGATCACACCTCTCTTCTGCCTGCTGCACATTGGTTCGTAGTTCGCTCCTGGAAAAAAAAGCCATCATATAAACCTTTCAAAAAGCAGGAAATGGGCACATTAGAAAATGTGTACATAAGTGGAACCCACGCATGACTGAGATAAAGGAATCAAACAGTGGTAGTATCTATAGTCTACATATGTAACAGTGAGCACGGGCGTCCTGTCTTAAGGAACTCTAGGGTGCTGACCCCCTATGTGTGAGCTGTCACATACGAAAGTTACAAATAAATTTGGGCTGCGTGCTGACTTCCGACCTGACTTAAACATGCTGGATAGTGGAGAAGTGGGTTGCTCCAGGCACGATGATTTGCACCCAACCTGACCATCGCAGTGAAATGAAACGTGCATGTCAATCCGGCCGTTTCTTCAGCCAAGGCCAACCTGACATGCTTACTTCAGCTCTTCCAACTTGTACTGTGTGAGTGAGGCAGAGGGACCACAGAGTAGCAGGGATGCAATAAACAAACTCTGTAGACAATATGAAAGAAATAAAGAGTAGCCTGAAAGAGCCTTTGATGGTGGGCATGCAACAATGAGATTGCCTCAGTAAAGTTTAGGCTATTGTGTCTTTTTATTTGCCCCACCACTTTCAAAAGTCGCCAGTCGCCACTGACAGGGAGTGCAAATAGCCAGGATTTACAGGGTAGGATATCAGCCTATGGCACCAACAACCACTGCCCTCCTCCTTAAATGTTAAAGTAGTGTTATACAGTATTGTTCACCGACTGCATGATTTGTGTGTAGTATAATAGCTCTGGACTTTTGTGTGTTCCTTGACTCGATAAAACCCCCAACCCATTAGAACCATTCTGAGCAGAACAACACCGGTCTACACCCTGGTTTTATAGACTAAGTAAAATAATTATCTGAACAAGGTGGCACAGGAATCACAGACAGTGAACGTGAAGCTGCATTGGGCACTTCGTTTAAACATTGACAGTGAGTGATTTACCACTAGGAGAAGTGAGTTAGATGTATATCTCAGTTTATGATGAAAGTACTAACTTTAGAACTTTAGGGATGCAGAGGAAGAGCTATTTCGACTGGAGGGTAAACAAAGGGGCTAATCAATACCAATGCATTCCTGTGCAAACAAAATGGTTATGCACGTTTGTACCTCCTTTTATACATATGTAGTCAAATGTGCATCATTTTGTGCAGAGACCAAAAGGATGTTTTATACTAGTTTAGAACACTGTGCTCTAAATCAAGTACAATTACAAATGATATTAGATTAGAGTTGCAGTCACAACACAGTGCATGACAGTCACAGTCGGGTAGCCCTTCCAAATTGCAACTTCACCGTGATCGGGAAGGCCTCGATGTTCCAAAATATTAATATTATTATTTTATAACTCAATTTCAGTGGCTGACCAACTGAGTATTAGAGCCAGCTACTCACCACCTCATGATGCACACACAACATACAATAAGCTGCCGCCAAAGACTTAGTTGCATAGAGACCTAGTTGCCAGCATGCAGCCCTCAGATACACCTGGCAGGAGGAATTTGGTAGAGCATTGCATTGCATGACACAGAGTGGGAAAAAGCACTAGAATAACCTCAGAAGCGTTCCTGGAATGCTTCCCCAAAAGTGATTTAGTTTGTAGGGCTTACCTTTTCTCGCAAATGACTACACAGACTTTTCCAGAGGTTACAGATACTTGCACCAGCTCCTCAGTGGACGTTTTTAAACATAATGTACACTGGCCTGAGGTGTTCAAGAGGATTTTGACAATCATGAGCTTACCAAGGGTGGACTCATGGGAGTGAGAAGCCTGGGGGTATGCAAACGATCTAAAGAGCACAAAGTAACCACACTAATCTGGCCCTAATCATTGCTAAACACATGATCACTGTGAATTGGAAAAGCCCACAGCCTCCCTCCAGTTAGGCTTGGTAACAGGCACTAGGTGCGTGAGTCAGAACTGCGTTCTCAGCTCTACATATGGAAGAAGCTACAGGCCTTCACTGCTGTCTGAAAACCCAAGAGTGGAACAGATTGTTGGCTAAACTACCTGAGTCACACAGGGGCAGTATCTCATTCTCATAAGCCTTCCCCGGCACCCTTCTTTCTTCCTCGACAGCAGACCCTCATACCCTGGCATGCGACCCCGACTGGAACCAACTTACATTATGGCTGGAGAATCCCTTGACTCCTCATAACCCCACTACTCACCTACACAACTCTAGACTCCTTTACTTGGACAACCCCTCGCCCTGTCATGTAGCCTTCAGCTCAGTCGACCTTATTCAGACTATTTGAGTTGTTGCTCCTGTCTGGTACACCAGGATATCAACTTTCCTAATCAGCCAGTGCACCATAATTCACCCTATAACCATTTTTGGTCATATGCCTGCAGACACTACAGCTTTATTTCTGCATATCGCCATAGAAATGTACAATGGCATGACGTGCTGTTGTTTTTATAAATCGTACCAAGACATTCATTTTTTACTACTGGACGGCATCCTTCTATTCATTATAAGAGTAAATTTAGATATTGATCGACATGCTAAAGCTTTGTATTAAATGTTAACAATTGTAATCTAGCAATTATAACACTATTTAAAAAACATCTTAATACACTGTGACAACATAGGATGACCGACTACAGCACGGTGCAGCACAACAACGTGACCTGGCAGGTGATTGGTCAGCCAATTGGCTGCTGTCTTCTGTTCTGCTGTCGATGCATTGGTGTGTGATGGAAGTATGCAGTAGTTTGTGCCGTTCACTAGAGTCTGTGTGGAAGCACTGAAGACTCTGTCTGCGCATTATGTTATGTGTTTGGCCAGTGAAATGGTCTGTCAATTTTTGAGCGGTGTCTTTGTATGTGGGACTGTGCACAATAGAGTGCACAGTTGCAGAGTGGTGTCCATGCTGGCTGTATCTGGCTAGGTGACAGTGAAAACCAGATGTATCGAGGCAGCACTTCTGGCATACAATGGCTCCGCTCATGGCAGATTGTGCACTCTCCCAAAATAACATATGCATTTTATGGAAATAGATTCAGATCTTCTTTAGCAAATGGTTACATTTTTTTATTAATGTTGCAGTTAAAGTTTAATCTTTAGTTAAATGTATTTTTTCACTTCAATAATGTCACTACCTTAATGTCATTAGGTCAAAGGTCATGTGGTAACAATTTCTCTGACATATTCAGGGAGAAAAATCATATGATGTCGCTTCCTGTGATGTCATCAGTGACTGAAAGATTAAGTGATGTCACTTCCATTATCACTAGAATTTTAGAGGATCTACATCCTTGCTTTTATGACAGTTTGTCAGCCGTGTCTGGAGAATGTAGCGGTTGTATTTGTACCCTTTAATTTTATTTTAAAGCCAAAGTGCTCTATCAGTGTCAGTTTGGATATGCATGTCATGCCCTTGTGGACAACTTTTAATGGCATTTCTTCAACTTTTTTAAAACACCAGCACAAGACAGCCACTATTCAGGCATGTGCTTGTATGACGTCATTTGTGTGGAAAGAATGCTGGCAAAGTCAATAGGTTGGCATCTGTTAGAAAAGAGGCGACCTATTACCTCTGCCAATGCTTCTTTGTATTTTTGTAGAGTGTGGATGTACTGAAAGCTCATTTTGCAAATACAAAATATGGTAACAAAGGAACACACCTTTCTGCACTGCTTCTCCTTTCATATTGTATTGGATCACGTGTTCTACTTAAAACAATATTTTCATTTTTTCAAGTGGAAGATGAAAACTCCCCTAGATCTCTGTTGCTGAAGGGATCACATTTAAGTTGCTTTGGGGGAGATTTACTAGTTTAAAGCACACAAGCAAAGTTACTGCACTGTGCCATTCTAGAGGGATAGATCAGAGAGGTGCCATATTTACTAAGATATGGTGTTGTGTGATTGTGTGACCTCCTAATATTAGGCTAAGAAGACACGTAATAGGGCAGTGACAGCTACTACCCTCAGATGTTGGCTCGAATCTTTTGACTCAGACAGGAGTAATGAGATCATCCAATCAAACAATGAGAACCAATACAATCAAAATATACAATAATGAGTCAGTAATTTTTACATATCATGACCTATGTGGCCAAGAATAACCACACCAATTTAGTAAAGTTTAAACATTTATTGCCCTTAAATTGACAATGCAAAGTTCATGTAAATGATGTACAAAACCAAATGATAGCGATATAGAAACGACACAGGCTGTCCAAAACGTCTGAAGAATCTCAGCCTAATAAGTGAAATTATAATTAAACACTCCAAGAGAATTATGCAGAAGGACAACAAAATTATTTGTAAAATAGAAACACGCTTCATTTAATTGTGCAATTTAATCAATCACAGTCAATTAATAAACATTTGAATACATTTTTGGATCAGACATCCTAACTACCAAACTCAAATTTGAAAAGCATGTGTGGACTGGGCTTTGTCACATACGAAAAGTAAAAATAAGACAAAAATTATTTTGGAAAACATCTAACTATGGCTCTAACAAAAAACATGCAATTGGACTTCGAAAACGAAAAACCTGCAAAGACAAAACAAGTGCACATTGGTTATACCTCTCCTAAATGACACAGCAGCCAGCAGAACTTTCATCAGCGGAGCACAGGAACTGCAGGGCTTCAGAGATCAGCATCAGAAACATGAAAAAGGAAAATGTTGGGCCTAATGTAACTGAAATCATTAGGGGCTAGACAAGAGATGAACAGAATCTGACTGCACCAAAAGGTAAACAGAAACTGACTTGCACCACCTAAAACTTGCTAACTTAAAGTCCCAAAAAGTCACTAGCTAAGCCTCTGTTGGACAAGACTATGAGGTGGGTTAGTGCGCAGCCAATTACATTTCAACTGGGCATCAGTTGTATCTTTCTTCATTCTTCTTACCCTCCTCTTCAGATGGCAGTTTCTGTGTAATAAGTACATTTTTAAAAACGGCAGAGAACACAATATTTAGCTAATATTGCTTCCTTTCAGAAAATGGAGTTCATTGTTACCTTGGAACATTTATCACAAGGAAGTACAGTGTGAGCACAATAGAGAAAGCAGTAGCTTTCCACTGTGCAAGTTTAACATAATATGTAATAGACAATGTCTGCAAAGCATTTCAGTAAAATCAGCATAGCATTGTAACACTGTGCTTCTGGAAAAATACTAAAATGTGGGCCATTTCACTAATGCTAAATACATTCAGAATAAAACATTTCTAATAATGTCAAACTATTTTTTTTGTAATACAATATTATTATTTATGTTTTGTCAGTACATGTAGTTACAAATAATCAAAAGGCATTTTACAGACATTTATTCATTCACATTGAACTTAAGGGAGATGACACCATGTCAGCCACATTTTTAAACATGCATGTTTTATTGTTCTCACACACGTTTCTATATTTAGGCCTTTTAGTATATGTTAATCATTTCATTTTATTAACTCAATTTTCATTATTACTGTTTGCTCTCTAACACTGTTGTTCTCTTTCCCTTCAGGCCTACTGTAATTCTCAGACAGAAAAATAGGGCTTTATTTCTTTCTGTGTACCAGTTATCTGTAACTTTTTTTAAACTGTTAATTTTTACCATTTTGCCTGATAATAAATCTAGGGGCATGACTCATTTAAGAAATGATTGTTCTAAAAGCCTTAGGAGCAGATTTAAGAGCCCCTAGCGCCACCTTGGTGCAGCCACAGGGTCATTTTTTTTACACCAAGGCTGTGCTAAAGTGGCTTTTTCGCAGCACTACATTTACAAAGTGCCACATGCATTGCACTACTTCGCAAACCCTTGCGCCACATTATGTCTGTGCCGGGCATAATGTATGCAAGGGGGGGCGTTCCCCCGTGAGGGAGGAGGGTGAATAAATGGTGCAAGTTAATCTAAAAGATTTTCTTGCTCCATTTTTTCCAGCACTTTTAACGTCTGCTCAGAGCAGACTTTAAAAGGGGGCATTCCATTACTTATAATTGGCCCCTATGTACTCAGCAGGAGTAGCACCAACATTTTGGTGCTACTCCTGCAGAGTACATCAATAGCTTCAAAATAAATGACACTATTTCCCCCCTAACCTGCGCCATAATGCGCCGTATTTTAAATACTTAGCGCACATGGTGGCGGTAGGAGGGCGATAATGGGTGCAAGGAAAGTGGTGCTGCACTAGGTGCGGTGCCACTTTTCTTAAATCTGCCCCTTGGTGTTTTACAAGTAAGAGAACATCAAGATGGTTGATGTGTTGGAAAGCAGTGTTAATCGAGGTAGCCACATTTCCATTGGTGGCTGGTGATTCCTAAAAGTGGTGTGGCATAATAGCTGCCTTGAATTCCAGTGATCAAGCCTGACTTCTTCTATTATGGTTCTGAAAGGGTTCTCCCCAAATTTGCTCTAAAGCTATTAGCCATCAATGTACACCTGGTAAATAGATTCAAGTGCACTCAGGCTGTGGCAGACCCACAAATCCACATGGTCCCTTGTTGATGACCCAGTTTGAGTCAAAATGTGTAGTGGCTCCCTCCCTACATATTTCAATAACTATCCCAATGGTGTCTGGCACAGAATTTTGTCATGGGTAACTTCTGCATGAAATGGGAACCGTCTAATGACAAGAATTACATTAAATATGACCTATGTTCCCTCTAAGCCACACGCATGTGCGCCTGTGCAGAGAGATATTTATCAGCACACAGGAGGTCCTGAAGAGCGCACATTACACATGATTTCCTGAGCCATAATACTTTAGACACTGGAAGAGATTGTTACAAACTATGAGCAGATTGAAGGAAATGAAGCTGGAAGGCAGACGTGTCATTCCTCAAAGCTATGATAATATTTTTTTCCTTGCTTTTATCAATGATGGAATCCCTTTGCAAAGGCAAGCACTTCTCGTCTCACTCACTAGTTAGTTTATCCTGTTTTCCTGAATTTATGTTGGTGGTTCCTCCAATGCCCCAGGACATACTTATGTGAAAAACAGTTTAGATTACTAAGGGGGAAAAAATTAGCAAGGCCTGCTCTCCTTGATCTACCTTCAGCATATTGATGCAGCATGCAGTTCTCTCCCAACTTTGAATCTCTTCCCAGTGCTCATTGGTGATTCATTTGGGCTCGTATAGATCCTAACAATTACAAGTGATGGCTTTCACTGTTGCAGTACCATTGACTTTTGCAAGAGAATTATATTCATGCATTGCATTTCTCCCATACACTTTTTCACTAAACTGCCTTATAATGGTACTGGCCTACGCTGCTTTGTGAAAATGATATTTCAAAATACTTACGCAGCTTGTGTTTGGAGAACAGGTTATGATAATAATTGTTTTCTTGCTTTTATCAATGCTGGAATCCCTCTGCAAACACAAGCACTTCCCGATTCACTCACAGGTTATTTAATCCCTTTCTTCTCCTGAATGTATATTGGTGGTTCCCCCAATGCCCCTGGACATACTTAAATGAACAACAGTTAAGATTACTAAGAGGAACAAAATTAGAAAGGCCTGCTCTTCTTGATCTATCTTCAGCATATCTATGCAGCTTGCAGTTCACTCCCAACTTGTAACCTCTTCCTAGCTGTCATTGGTGATTAATTTGGGCCTGCAAAAATGATGGCTTGCTGAGTCACAGTACCTTTGGCGTTTGCAAGAGAATTCTATTCATGCACTGCATTTCTCCCATAAACTTTTTCACTAAACTGCCTTATACTGGTACTGGCCTACGCTGCTTTGTGAAAATGATATTTCAAAATACTTACGTAGCTTGTGTTTGGAGAACAGGTTATGAAAATTGGCTGTGAAGCAGTGGAGACAGCAAAATGTACTCTGAATAGATCATGAAAAGTAACAACTAGTGTAATGAATTAAAGAGACAGGTCAGGAGTGTGAGTTTGAGTAGCACATTCTTAAAAGAAAGTGCAGTTGATTAAGTGAAATAGTGAGTGTGTCAGATAGTGAGCATCACAAATGTAGAATGATAGTAAGCAACAGGAGGACTTACTGTGGGAGTTAAAAGAATAGCAGATAAACAAAGTGAGTTAGCAAGAGAGACAGAGACTCAGGGTGAATGAGACAGTGGGTGTTTAAAGTACTGGGTTAGATTGTAAGAAATACATATGTGAATGAGAGAGTGCATGGCAAAATGAAAGCACGATTAAATGTGAAAGATTGAGAGTTAGAATGATACAATTAATCTGAAGACAGAGAAAGTGAACGTGCTGAGGGAGATACATTTTAAGGGAGTCATGGTTGCATGTAAAAAAACTAGTACAGACAATGGAATACATGAAGTCGAAAGTAAAAGAGAAAGGGTGGGCATTTATGTCACAGTAAGTATTAGACAGGCCTTTTGCAGCACAGTAACTTGTGGGTCAAATATATACGAGTGACACCTTGCGTACATAGCACATAAGACAGCTTTGACGTCTGTAGGCACGGTAAATGAAGCTCATGCAATCTATGTTACACTAACTGATCGCAGTGCATTCTGTCACAGTACAAGATCCACACTTGTGTGCTTTCCTTACCCGACCACCACAGTAATCGCCATAAACTGAGATTGACATATTCCTTGGCATGGTAATGCTGGTGGGCATTTTTTTCTTCCATGTACATTATGATGATGAATTCTTTGAACAAAATATTTTAGAACATCTGTTGTGTTTTTTTTTTCTAAAAGAAACACACAAACAACATCCAAGTCATAATTTCATCTTATTGGTGCACTGGAATTCAAGTAAAGTATATACAACAACAGACAGTTGTTTTAATAGTATCAGGGAGGCATGCCTTCATAAGCGCCATCCAATGCAATGTGGGGTGAGTTTTAAGCCATAAGGTGTCAATCGTTCCTGTATAAAGCCTCTGCAAAATCAGCTTAGGCAGCACCAGCATCAACCTTGAAAACTGACACACCTAGAGAGTATCAAAATTTTTATCAAATGCAATACGACCAATCCATTTTTTTAGTGAAATATGAACTGGGTGATGTTTCATCTTTATCATGGATTCCTAATGTCAATATTGTTGCAGTGATCTTATTTTTGACATGTCTACAAATATTCTAGAATGCTACTGGGAAAGTTGTGGCTCTTTACAAGTAAATACTATTCTTTTTTTAAGTTTTAAAGAATACGTTTATTGCAAAAAGGTAAAAAATGGTACAATCATAAGAAACTTGTAAAGTGCAAAATTTAAATAACAGAAGGCAATTAAGTAATTACGTACTGGGGGAGGAAAGGGAAAGCAAGTAGATGAATCATGTAAAACAAAGAGATGTCGGATTGTAAGCAAAAGAGGATTAAATGGTACATAATATATGGGAAAAATAATATGATCAGAACATGAAGTGAGGAAGGATTGAGTACTTCTTGAGTATTAGGAGGACGGGCAAATGACAATTTGGCAGATTTATCGAGAAACTGTGTAATTGGTGTCCAAAGGTCTTGTTGTTTTAAAACAAGAGAAATAGGATTCATATAAGCAGTATCCAATCTATGATTGTTACAGACTGTGTACCACCATGCTTTAGATAACAATTGTGTAAAATCTTTCCATTGTTGAGTTATTTTCTGAAAAGCAATCACTAACAAGAGGTCCAGTATTTTCAGAGTACATGAAACACTTGCCCCTGCAACAGATATATTCCCTAGAAACACATTGAAAATAGAAAAAGGCATGTTGGAACACAATATGGATTTTAATTTGACCCCCAAACTTTTATCCAAAAAGCAGAAACACAAGGACATGTAATTACCAAGGACCTCATTATGGATTTGGAGGTCTTCATTAAAGACCGCTGAAGCCGCTGCAGCCAGCATACTGCCTGCTGCTGGTGGTATGCTGGCTGCTTTAGGAGTTTTCTGCTAGGCCAGTGGGTGAAAACAGCATTTCCGCCCGCTGGCCCAGCAGAAAACTCACCGCAACATTGACGCTGGCTCGTAATCAAGCCGGCAGCAATGTTGTGGTGCGTTGAGTGCGACAACACCCGTCGCACATTTCACTGCCCGTAATTTGGGCAGTGAAAAGTGGAACAGGGCTGTCCATGGAGGCCCCTGCAAAGCCCATGGGGCCTCTGACACCCTTTTTCCACCAACCTTTGCATGTCGGTGAGACCGCCATGCAAAGGCTGGTGAAAAGGGAACTTATAAACCTCAGGGCAGTGCTGCTTGCAGTGCTGCCCTGGCAGATTACGATTGCAGAGACCGTCAGGCTGTCGACTGGTGGCAACCTGGTGGTGCTGGTGGTTGGACCCTGGCCAATCTGCCACGGTCATCATAGGGCAGTTGGACTGCCCTGTCTGTCTTGAGACTTACACACTCGTAATAAGGGCCCAAGTGTTTCATGTTAGTCTAATGTGCAGAACATGTCCAAAAAGTATCTGGAATTTCCAAATTAATCTTGTGTAGGAATGTGGGTGTTAGAAAAAGTCAACTGTATATGAAAAAAACTCTGTTTCCCGGAAAGAATAGGTAAGGCAAAAGAGAGACCATTTTACCATACAACATCGATACTGGATTTAGGTCGGTCATTAGAGGTGCACTGCAATGTTAAATAAATGCAAGATGCTTTGGATTGGTATTTAAGAGGTTAATAAGATTACTACCTGATTCTGAACTAAGTGGAGAAAGAGTTTGAAAGTGGGTGTATGTATAAGAAATTATGTTTGGTAGGATCGTAAATCTGTTGTGAAAAGTGGATGGTAAACCAAAGAGTATTTGACCCCGTGAGAAAGATATAAAAGGAAACTTTGTTGTGTATTTGATTTATCAAAAAGAGTCCCTTGGTACTCCATGCTGACCAGTAAATAGGTCTATTTTTTAATTTACATACAGTGGTTATGCCAGATGGTAGAATATAGAAAGGCTCGTAAGTCTGTGGGAGAATAGGAGTTAATAGAGACCAATAATTCACATGTGTTGTTAATGATTGGAGTGGAGAGTTTTTGAGGCTTTCGCATGAAAGCTAAGAATTCACAAAACGAAAAAGGTGAAAATAGCGCACTCTCAAGATCTACTCAAAGTGGAGTATATGATAGTGAGGATGAAGTCCAGTGCACATATTGTTTTATGAGGAATGCTTTCTGCTAATTAGCAAAGTCAGGAAAATGAACTCCAGCTTCTTTTTTGGGACGTTTTAGTGTAAGTAAAGGCATGCAGGGTTTTTTGTCATTCCAGAGAAAAGAAAATAATGTTGAGTACATTTCCTTGTAAGTTTTAAGGGGAATATTCGGAGGGATGTTGGATATAGTGAAAAGAATAATGGGAACCAACATCATTTTCATGGAGTCCAGACAGCCCAATGAGGACAAGTGTAGAGGATGTCATCTACTGGCTAATGAGATAATTTTGTGAATGCAGGTATCAATATTGATGGAATTAAACATATTGAGGGAATTAGTGAATTGACATCCAAGATATTTAAGTTGTTAGGAATGCCAATTGAATCTGGAAGAGAAAAAATCCTATTTAAAAGTAAACTTATTCAAGAGTAAGATTTCACATTTTTCATGGTTCATTTTGGAATCAGAAACTAAAGCATTAAAAATCCACTTCTGACAGAAAAGCAGGGAGTGAAGAATGAGGTTTTGATGTGAATAAAAAAATATCACCTGCATAGGCAGCTAGGTGAACATGCTGGTTGTTATGAGAGAAGCCATGTGTGTAATTTGACTGATTCTAGATAAGAATTGTTCAAGAGCTAGGTTGTAAAGAAATAGAAAGAGGGGACAACCTTGATGTACTCCTCTACCAAGGGTAAAGTATGAGGAGGTCAACCCATTAGCACACATGGCAGCTTCGGGGGGAGATTATAAAAAGGAAATTAAATTGATGTTTTTAGGGCTAAGCCAAACCAATTAAGGGTGTGAAATAAAAATGACTCCATTCTTTTTCCTATTACAGGGCAAAAATAATACTTCACCCATCAATCTTTTACATACTTTCATAGATTAATTTTCTGTGAGATGAGGCAAAAAGGCAACATGGGCATTAGTTTTTGACAAATGTGTTAAGACTCTCTGGCCCTCATTACAACTCTGGTGGTAAATCCTGCTTTCCGCTGTGCAGAAGACCGCCAACATACCGCTGCGGCTGTGGAATTCCTCTACAGGTATTACGACCCACAGCCCGGAATCTGCCGCAATACAGACACCCACACAAGCCTGCCACACCAAAGGTCAGTGATAAACTGGCAAGAACAAAACCAACACTGTCACTCCAACAGGAATACGCCCACACTATCACGACCCACGAATCAACGTGGCGGTCTTTCAACCGCGGTAATCCATTGGCCGTACAAAGAACACACACATATACAAAACACAACCACATTGGACAATTCGAAATACACACAACTGATACACATACACACACCACACTCACACACCCAATCCATTATAAAGCACACACCCACATCACCGACAAACCCTTACTACCAGAAATTTGAAACCACGCCAGAGAGACACTACCTAAAACAACATCAGCATCCACAGACACACAACACCATCACTTACGCAACATTCACGCACCTCAAACAACACACACCAACACACCCCCTCACACATCACAACAGACACCACCTCACACATCACCCACACCTCATCATGGCACCTCAACGACACCCCAGGTTCTCTGAGGAGGGGCTCAGGGTCATGGTGGAGGAAATCGTCCGGGTAGAGCCACAGCTATTCAGATCACAGGTGCAGCAGACCTCGATTGCAAGAAAGATGGAGCTATGGCGCAGAATAGTCGACAGGGTCAACGCAGTGGGACAGCATCCAAGAACTAGGGATGACATCAGAAAGAGGTGGAACGACCTACGGGGGAAGGTGTGTTCCGTGGTCTCCAGATACCAGATTGCTGTACAGAGGACTGGCGGTGGACCCCAAACTCCTCCCCCACAACTAACAACATGGGAGGAGAAAGTCTTGGCAATACTGCATCCTGAGGGCCTCGCAGGAGTAGCAGGAGGACTGGACTCTGGTAAGGCAAATCTTTACTACCTTATCCCCCCACCCCACCTGCATCACATACTCCCACCCTCATCCTCACACCCATCACCCCAACAACCCACAGATACCCCACCAACACAACCCACACATCTCAAACCCAAGCCCTGCATGTGACACCATTGCATGGACACCCATCATCTAAGCATGTCCACTACAGAGACTCACTCATGTCCCAAAATCACACAAGGACCAAGCCAATAATGCAAGCACTGGAATAGAGGGTCAACCACCCATTGCATACGATGGCACACACAGATACAATAATTATGCATTTACACCCCAACAGGACCCCTACATAATGTCACCGGACAGGAGGTGCCAGACATATCCAGTCCCCCCACAGAAGAGGCCCACAGTGATGACAGCAGCTCTGCACAACTGGATCGAGATGACCAGCCTGGCCCATCTGGGACCTCCGGACAGTCGGTTCCCCTGACACTGTCACAAACCACCACAGAGCCTCCCCCCTCAGGAAACACCAGCATAGCACCCACCCAGCGGGCCCATCCCTCTGTCCCCAGGACACGTCAATCAGCAGTGTGTCCACCATTACAGTAAACCCAGGCAAACCCACCAACCCAAGAAAATCAGGGACCTGGGGGCAGTAGCAGTGGGCACACGGTTCAGGGGACAGAGACACAGGATAACAGGGAAGCTGGGAGGACTGCTGTGCGACAGGAGGAGGACAGGCCCAGGGAACCCACTCTCCATGAGGCACTCTCCAACATCATGGGAGCTTACCATCATTCCCAGGAGACGATGTCAACTGTACTGGCCAAGTTTCAGGAGACCCAGCGGCTGCAGGAGGAACACTACCTTGGTATCAGTGAGGACTTGATGTCCATTAACACCACCCTGGTCACCATTGCAGGGGTGCTGGCAGACCTTGTCAACACCAGGAGGGATACAGTGTCACAACAAGGGGCCCCTGACACTAGCCTGTACGATGAACAGCCCTCCACCTCTGCCTGTGCTAGTGGAAAGGAGGCACCGCCACAGGAACAACAGGGCACCAGCACCCCACCCCCTGCAGATGGAGAACCACCCCGCAAACAGTCCCTGAGATCCAAGAACAAGACAGAGAACATTGCCAAGACCCCCACCAGGAAATGAGACCCCCCTGAATGTCACTCTTCTGTCCCACTATGTCACCCTGTCCATCCCAAAACTGTCATTGCGCCACTTCCTATGCCCCTTTGGACAATGCACCCGTGAAACAAATAGACTGGACTCTGCCATGGACATTCCTCCACCATCCCCACAGACCATTTTACAACCCCCTCCACTTACTAGCACAGGAATGAACACACTTCAATCACAAAACAATCTGGAGTCAGTCTGTGCTTTCACAAATGTGTAATTGCAATAACTATGGAATATAGCAATGTCAATTTACTTGTTCACATACCAATGTAACACAGCTGTAGGACAGCAGTAAACATAGCAGAGAGCACAAAGTGGGACCCAAATCTGTGAAACGTTAAGTCAAAGTGACAAGTCAGAGTCCATACACTAAATTAAAATGACACACATGCTGAAGAATGAGATGTGGAAAGCAGTGGCATCTTCTTAACTGTGTCTCACTGGAAGTATTGCATGATGATGTTGTTTTGGTTGTCAATATCCTCTTCTTCTCCCTCCTCTTCTTCACTGCCCACAGGCTACACAGCTGCCAGAATACCACCATCTGGCCCATCCTCCTGCAGAAAAGGCACCTGGTGTCGCAAAGCCAGGTTGTGCAGCATACAGCAGGCCACGATTATCTGGCACACCTTCTTCGGTGTGTAGTATATGGAGTAGTATAGGGAACCACCTGTCAGATGGAGGCACCGGAATATGGCCTTCAGGAGGCCGAAGGTGCGTTCGATCACCCTCCTAGTTCGTCCATGAGCCTCCTTGTAGCGTTCCTCTGCCCTTGTCCTGGGATTCCTCACTTGCGTCAGTAGCCATGACAGGTTGGGGTAACCAGAGTCACCTGCAAATGTCGAGGGACAACTGTTAGACACACACTAACCGTTAGGGACAGCCCCATACCCAGAAACCTATGTCAACTATATTGGGACCTTGCCCTCACCTATTAGCCACACACGGTGCCTCTGGAGTTAGCCCATCACATAAGGGATGCTGCTATTCCTCAAAATGTAAGCTTCATGCACAGAGCCAGGATACTTGGCATTGACATGGGAGATGTACTGGTCTGCCAAACACCCCATCTGCACATTCATAGAATGGTAGCTCTTCCGGTTTCTGTACACCTGTTCATTCCTGAACATGTGTCCCATCAGTGGCACCAATGATGTTGGGGATATGTCCCAGGGCACTGCTTTCACTGTGGGCAAATCCTCCACCTGAGGGAAAATGATGTAGCTGCGCATGTGTTTCAGTAGGGCAAACAAGACCCTGGACAACGCGTTAGAGAACATTGGCAGGGACATCCCTGATGCAATGGCCGCTGTTGTTTGAAAAGACCCACTGGCCAGGAAATGGAGTACAGACAGGACCTGCACTAGAGGTCAGATTTCTGTGGGATGACGGATAGCTGACATCAGGTCCGGCTCCAAATGGGCACACAGTTCCTGGATTGTTGCACGATCAAGTCTGTATGTGACCAGGATGTGTCTCTCTTCTATTGTTGACAGGTCCACCAGGGGTCTGTACACCGGAGGATGCCGCCATCTCATCGCCTGCCCCAGCGGATGTGCCCTATGGAGGAGAACAGCGAGCAGAGAGTCATCCAACACTGAGTTACCACAATGTCTTATTTTCAGAAACGTTATTAATCCGCAATGTGCCGGTATCTGTCTATATTTCCAGCCTAGATAGGTGTAACACAGTTAACATCCATCCCATGTGGCCTCTGAAATGGCAGCTGCCTGACCTGTAAGGTGGGACAAGGGGATATGAGGTAACTGCGCTGGCGTTGTACACTGCCGCGGTGGGCGGTCGAAGACCGTGGCGCAATTCAGCATTGGTTAACATTGGGCCCTATGGGTCCCAGGAGCCAATAACGATGTACGCCGGTGGTGACGGTGCGCACCGCCGCAGACATGACCACCATTTTCTGTCTGTTCACTCACTTGATACCTGACCTTCAACAGGAGCGGACCTACACTGCAAGTGTTGCTGTGACCCGTTTGGAAGTGACAATGGCTCATGTGTCTGGGAAAAGGGCCCCTGCCTTCACTTTGGAGGAGTTGGAGAAACTGGTGGATGGGGTCCTCCTCCAGTACACACAACTGTACGGTCCTCCAGACAAACAGGCAAGTACACTGTGAGCATGCTGCATGGGCAATGCCAGTTTTGAGTGGTATGGATGGAAGATACAGGGTGGGGGGCTGAGGCCTGCATGTGCGGATGGGGAGTGTATGTGCGTCAGGGCAAGGGTGGGAACTGGGGGGCAATGAGTATGACGGTCCGGACGGGTAAGTAATTTTCTTTTTCCCCTGTACCATTCCTCTAGGTCAGCGCCCACCAGAAGAAGGGTATTTGGTGTGCCATCGCCAAGGACGTCTCGACCCTGGGGGTCTACCACAGACGGAGCACCCACTGTTGTAAAAGATGGAAGGACCTGCGCTGCTGGAGCAAGAAGACGTGGAGGCCCAGCTGGGGATGGCTCCCTAACATGGGAGGGGTGCCGTTTGCACCATGACCCCCCTGATGTTCCGGATCCTGGCGGTGGCCTATGCGGAGTTGGATGGGCGCTTGAGGGCATCAGAGCAGCCACAAGGGGGTGAGTACACTCTCATTCAGCTGACTCTGCATGCATTACGATGTGTCTGGGTGGGGGAGGTGGGCAGTGGGTTCCCCTAGGCCAGGGCGAAGTTGGTAGGCAAGGTCCCTTGTGAGGCAGGGTATGTGGCACCGCAACCCCACCAGTGGTAAGAGCCATCTACACCTAGTTAGGATCCTGTGACTTCCAGGTGTCCAGCAATTGGTCTTAGTACTCGTACCCCATGGTCAGCTGAAATTTCTAGGAACTGTTAGTGCATGGCGTAGTACAGAGGGCTGCTCCATGTGTGTTGTGTCCGCCAATGGTAGTGGTGTTGCATGCACTGAACATGTCTTCCTTCTGTCTTTCCCCCCTGTTTGTGGTCTCCCTGTTCTTGTGTGCAATAGCATCATCAGGCGGAGGGGCATTGGCACCGGAGCAGGAGGGAGGTGCAACCCACTTGGCCCTGGAGGGCGAAACAATGGAGTCTGAAGCCACCAGTGGGACGGAGGGCGAGGGGAGCTCCACGGCAGGGACAGGAGCAGACAGCAGTGACAGCGACTCCTCCTCTGATGGGAGCTCCATTGTGGTGGCGGGCATCTATGTGCCCACCGCATCAACAGGTACAGGCGCCACCCCCCTATGAGCACCGCCCTCCCAGTAGCCCCTCAGCGTGTGTCTCATGCCCGCTCACCAAGGAGGGTGGGCATCTCCTTCGCCCCAGGCACCTCAGGCCCTGCCCCAGTCAGCCCTGCTGCCCTTAGTGAGGAGGCTATTGACCTCTTGAGATTCCTCACTGTTGGGCAATCTACCATTGTGAATGCCATCCAGGGTGTAGAGAGGCATTTGCAACAAACAAATGCATACCTGGAGGGTATTCATTCTGGCCAGGCAGCCCAACAGAGAGCATTACAGGCTCTGGCCTCAGCACTGATGGCAGCCATTGTCCCTGTGTGCAGCCTCCCCCCTCCAACTTCCTCCACCCAGACCCAATCCCCTGTACCTCAGCCTATCCCAAGCACACCATCAGACCAGCATGCACACATACAAGAGTGGCTCAGGCAAACAGAAGCACCACACATCCCACAGGCACTCACACAAGCACCATCCCCATGCAGACACAGCAACATCCACTGCCACCACTGTGTCCCCCTCCTCCACGTCTTCCCCCTCCCTCCCTGTGTCATCTCCACTTACACCTGCATGCACTACATCCTCAGCCACTGCCTCCATCACCAGCACGCCCATCACCACACACCGCTCACGTGCACTCACCACCCCCATTACCATGCACACATCCCCAGTGTCTTCTCCCAGTGTGTCTGTGAGCCCTCCTCCCAAAGTACACAAACGCAGGCACACACCCACCCAACAGCCATCCACCTCACAACAGCCTCCGCCCCATGCACCTTCACCCAAATTCAGCAGATGTACACCTCCTACAACCACTACCTCTACCTCCACTCCCAAACCCCCTCCATCTTCCCTTCCCAGTATGTCTAACAAACTCTTCCTGGCTAACATTAACCTCTTCCCTACACCTCCCCCCACCGTCCTTCCCCTAGGGCTAGTCTTTCCAGTTTCCAGCCCAGCACCTCAGCCACCAAATCCCCAGGCACAGTGGTGCCAGCAACTGCGGGGTCATGGAGTGCGCCACCCATCAGGGCTGACAGTGTGCCACATAGCGAGGGCAAGGACATTCCGCCACCTGCTAAGGTGAAAAAGATGCCCACATCCCAGAGGGAGAAGCCAAAAGTACCAGCCACTAAGGGCTCAGCAAAAACCAAAGGGGATAGTGGCAAGACAACTGCGGCACCATCAAAGCTGGGGAAGGGCCACAATCTGAAGAGCAGTTCAGAAGAGGGCATGGTGGCACCGACTGAGGGACCAGTGTCACACTTTCTGTCTACGACCACGCCAACCTGTACGGCGGCGAACACCGCTAGCTGACCCGCCACCACAACCGCCACCTGCACCCCCCCAGCACATCTACAGCCTCAGTGACAGTGCCCAGCATTTTCCCCAGTGGGCAGCCGTCCAAGGCTGCAGGAAACGTCCTGCTGTGTCCCTCTGCAGGTGCTGACCTATGCACCTCTGCCAGCACAGCCGCAAGCACCACCGGGACAGACACCGCCGCAAGCATTGCCACCAGCACCGCCCCCAGCATGTCTACAGCCTCAGCGACAGTCCCCAGCTTCTTCCCCAGTGGGCAGCCGTCCGAGGCTGCAGGAAACGTCCTACTGTGTCCCTCTGCAGGTGCTGATCCATGCACCGCCCCCAGCACCGCCCAAGCACCGCTGCGACAGACACCGCCGCAAGCACCGCCTCTGGCCCTGCGGCGTCCTCGGACACATGCACCACAGCTGACATGGCTACCATCCCCAGTGGTCAGTGGTCTGAGGCTGGAGGAAAGTTCCTGGACCCTGGGCAACTTCCATGAGGCATTTCTTCCATCACTGTTTACACCTGCAGGTGGAAGGCGCAGCCGCAGCAGTGTGGGGTATGTCGCTGCCTCCTTGGCGTATCATGCTACCTGAACCTTGCAAATCTCGTGGCACGCACACCCAGATGAGAGAATTGTACCGGTCACACTGCACGCGGAGCACTCTGGGCACCATGCCCCTCCAGAACCAGTGGAAAATCACATCCACTACCTCAGTCCTTGGCAGGATGAAGCACTCTGGGCACCATGCCCCCTCCAGAACCAGTGGAGAATCGCATCCACTACCTCAGTCCTTGGCAGGATGAAGCACTCTGGGCACCAGGCCCCCTCCAGAACCAGTGGAGAATCACATCCACTACCTCAGTCCTTGGCAGGATGAAGCACTCTGGGCACCAGGCCCCCTCCGGAACCAGTTCAGACTGTTATCCACTTGAGAGACTTTGGCTTTGCACTCCCCAGGACAAAGCAGTGGGCAACCCACCCACTGGAGAGACTTGAGAGACTGTGGCTTTGCACTCCCCAAGATAAAGCAGTGGGCAAACCACCCACTGGCGAGACTTGAGAGACTGTTGCTTTGTACTCCCCAGGATAAAGCAGTGGGCAAACCACCCACTGGAGAGACTTGAGAGACTGTGGCTTTGCATTCCCCAGGATAAAGCAGTGGGCAAACCATCCACTGGAATGACTTGAGAGACTGTGGCTTTGCACTCCCCAGGATAAAGCAGTGGGCAAACCACCCACTGGAGAGACTTGAGAGACTGTGGCTTTGCACTCCCCAGGATACATCAATAGGCATGGAGCCCCATCGTGCAGCAGTGGCGTCGTGCATTCATCAGGCTGAGGTGCCCCCCCCCCAACCCCCCCTGAGGTGCCTGTATATTTTCGATCAAATGCCCCAGCAGTGTTCTCTCCGTTTCGAGTCAGGTATCATGTTTGGGCCTCGCCCATGCATTTTGGGCCCAGTGGTCCACGGACAAGGATTAGTATACTATCCGGACTTGTGTAGTTGGTGTATATATTTGTGGATACTGAATTTTGACTTTTGAATAATGGATTTTTCTTGATTACAATAGTTACAATCATTTCCTTTTGTTCTTGTGTCCTTCTAGGGGGTGGAGGGGTGTATTTGTAATGTTGCTGCATGAATTTGTGTGTATGTTGTTGTGTGTGAGGGTGGGGGTGTTGCGTGTTGCGTGTGTGTGTCACTCTGTTTCCTCCCCCCCTCCCCTGTGTTGTAGGTGCAGTACTCACCGTGGTTGCCGCCGCAGCTGTTTGTACTCCTGGTAGAAGAGGAGGTAAACCAACATGGGCAGTACGTGTAGTTCGGGCTCCATGGCATTCTGGTTCCTCGTTGGGTGTCGAGAGGTGAGTGTTTTCCCTTCTGTGTACTGTTTCAGCCGTGCTTTTGATAGTATTGGTTCCGCCCCGGAAAAGGTGGTGGATAGGCCTCTTGTAATAAGGTGGGTGGTACTTTGTCTCCTGCCTGTCTGTTGGCAGTGACGCCGCGCTGTTTGTTTCTACCGCCGTGGCGTTCGGAGTGTTAAAGTGGCTGTCTATGTTGGCGGTTTCCACCATGGTCGTAATCCCATTTTTTTCCGCCAGCCTGTTTGCGGTATTACCGCCTCTGTCTTTTGATATAGGAGTTCAAACCCTGCTGTTCCAGGGTACCGACGTTAAAACTATTTAGAGCAAGCAAAGTTAAAAATACAATCAGGCATACATCTGAAAAAATACTGAAGACTAATAAAGAATCTAGTAAGCAGTAGGGAAAATATCAGGACTAAAAAAGAGTGATACAACAGTAAGTTCAGTACGGTGGAAGAAAGAAATAGGGATAAAAAATAGTGTTAGACATATGAGGAAAAAGGGTAGAAGTAAAGTTTGATAGGTTGAAAAACAAAGAGATAGAACAAAAAGGATAATAAAAAGGAAAAAATGCCTATGAATATTTTTGATGTAAGATGGGTGAAGATCAAGTGAAAAGACAAGACATCCAAATCTCAAAGGGGAGGTGGGGCACAAAACGTACTTTTCACATAAAACAGGAGATGAAAACATGAAAGGACAAAAAAGCACTCCTGCATAAAACAAACTCTAAGGTAAGTTAGGTTAAATTACATGTAACATCATTCAGCATTACAACATTAGAACATTAAGAAATCAAACACAAAAGCATTGTTAACAACATATCAATCCTGTGTAGAACAAATAAAAGCAGAAATTATTTTGAAGAATGAGGTGACATGGCGAAGTCTCCATTCTACATGTTGCTAGGAAAACCTCAAGTCAAAATAGGCTTACATAAGTTGTTTTCTTGTTATTATATGTGACTTTAAAGAGTCAAGGGTGGAAGAGCCCAAAACATGCTCCAAGAAAGCAGATAGTTCATCTCATGTTTAAGAAAAATCTTTGTCTATCTGCAGTGCGTTTGGCATAGTCCTTAAGAACAAAGATATTGTGACCAGACCAGGGGAAGCATTTAAGTTGCCTTGCAGCTGCGATGACCTGCATTAATTAGGTGTACTCCCAAAAATACAGAATTACTCCACCAGGCGTCTTAGAAGTGGTTGGAACCTTAGAAGGATGACCTAATCTATGTGTCCCCTGAATGTTAAGTGGAGGAACTTCATACAACTTCAATAGATAAGATAAAAACGTTTTTCAGAATGAAAGAGGATTTGACCCTTTTGTGTCTTCAGGAAGATTATAAATGTAAAGGTAGTTCCTTCTGTTGCGTTTATCTAAGTCTTCAATCTGTTGAAGACTTTTTAAGGTTGGAAATGTGTTGCTCTGCAGTAGATAAATGCTCTTCCATGTGAGACCATCTGTCACTGAGGTTCTGCAACTTGGCATTGGTTTCTTCCATAAAAAGGTGAAGGGCCCTTATTTCCTCCAGTAATAGGTGTATTGAGATGTTAGAAGAAGATTTTGTGGGGTTGGAGGATCTTTCACAAGTCTCTTAATTGATACTTTGCCAGTATTTGAAAGCCTAAAGGAAGAAGAAGAAGCACATCTTTTATTAGGTAGATGATCTTCCATTTCAAGATATGACAAATGCCTTTGACGTGATGTTTAGAATTCCTCAATCTGCCCATATATCAAAATCAAAGACTTGAGTGGTGGGAAATAAAATCTTCATCAATACAATGCACATACAGGAAGTCAGGAGCAACATATAGAATATGTCAGCTGAGGCAATAAGGAATACACCGGGAGAAGCTGTTAGTAAGTCATCACAGCTTGAAGGGAATGCCCTCAAAAGATGTATAAAAGTTACCTCCAACTTTGAGGCTGCATGCTCCATTCAAAAACCTC
This sequence comes from Pleurodeles waltl, assembly GCF_031143425.1. Classification (NCBI taxonomy): domain Eukaryota; kingdom Metazoa; phylum Chordata; class Amphibia; order Caudata; family Salamandridae; genus Pleurodeles; species Pleurodeles waltl. The sequence continues at coordinate 1,043,516,029 of NC_090437.1, forward strand.
CGTTAGCGCTCACTGCGCATCTCTTAATTACAAAATGGCAGCCGTGTGTGAGGAGCAGAAGCAGCGCAGTGGAGCAGAGCATATATTTTCTCACGAGACTTGCTGGAGACAAAAATGGTAAGTACCCATACTTAGAAGCCTCTGTGTTTGAGAGGAGACATTTTCGGTAGGGGAAACTGCCTCCATACCACGACTCCATTGGCCGACCCTCAAAGCTCTAGCAGGACTCCGCCATCTTGTCAGGCGTGAAGCTACACCCCAGTAAATTCTATTCTATAGCAGAGGAAGAATGCGTTGAAGAATATTAAAGAGTTTGGATGATTTAAAAGCTCCTTTTTTAGGGCAGTCTTTAAAACATTTGGATTATTTGGTGAGACAGTATTAAATATGCTTTCAAATTTACAATTTAGCACCATTTTACTGTGTAAAACAAAAAGTTGCCTGAGGCCTGGCCTGTCCCTTGCAATCACCACATATCCATGCCTACATAATGGTTAATCTCAATGTGCTGCTGTGCACACGTCAAAAAAGGAGAGCCCACAAACATTCCTTTGCTGCACACAGAGAAAATAAGAGGGAACATTGAATATTACAGTGCCATATTTTTGTCATTTATGACTATGGATGACTCATACATCAGAAAATACCCCTAATATATTAAGACTAGGATTGTTTTTATTGTTATTTTTTTTTATTAGCTATATAAAGGCATCCCGTACAGTAAACAAAGGTTTCGGAAAATGGCCCTCTCTGAAGGGTCACCCCAAACTGTTTGCCTTCCTCCTCCTCTTTTTCTGACCTCATTTTTGTTGGCTTTAGAACTCTGGACACTTTGCCGCTGCTAACCGGTGCTAAAATGCGTGTGATCTTTCCCTTAAAACATGGTAACACTTTTTCATTCCCAATTGGCATATTTAATTTGCTTGTATGTCCCTAGTAAAGTGAACTACATGTGCCCAGAGCCTGTAAATTAAATGCTACTAGTGGGCCTGCAGCACTGATTGTGCCACCCACGTAACTAGCCCCTTAACCATGTCTCATTGCAAAGCCTGTGTGCAGTTTCGCTGTGCATGGACTGCCAGACTTGTAATGAGGGCCTCAGTCATAACTGCATTCATCTGCATACTGAAAGGGTCTCCCTGGGCTGGAAGGGTGGAGGGACTCTCTCTTACATTACAAAGGCCAGCAGCCTGCCCTCATACAAAGGAATGATAAACCCCCACATGGATACTGGCAGACAGCACTGGACTTGGTTCTAAAAACTGGGTCTCTGATACCACCAAATCAGGCTCTTCTGGACCTACAGCTGGGACTGCCTGGCTGCCCAAAGGACTCATCTGGACTGCTTTGCTGATTGCCCTGCTGCCTGCTGGCCACTGCCTCTGCTGGAAGGACTCTGCCTTCCCCAAAAATGTTCTCCAAAGGCTTGGATTGAGCTTGCCTCCTGTTCTGAAGTCTCAGGGCCACAAAGACTTCACCCAGGGAAAAGAAAATCCCAGTGCATCGGAAAATTGATGCAATGCCTGCAGAAATTGATGCAGCTCTTGTCTCTCGGCGGAAAATCGCTGCATTGCATACCAGATTGATGCAGTGTCTGCTCCGTCTTACCAACACATCAAGGATTTTCAATGCATCATCCCGGGCATCAAAATACCCCCGGATTACAGTGAGGAACCAAGGCTGCACTCCTAGAAATCAATGCATCACCGTGTAGTGTGGAAAGAAACATTGCATCATCTGTACTGCACCGGACAATCAGACACAGCGCTTTATTTTTCAACGCATTTTTCTTCCCCTCTGCAGCCCCTGTGCATTATTTTTGATGCATTCAGTGGCTCTCTGTTACAAGGATACAACCACTGATGATTAAAGATTGAGACACCTTTAAACCTTTAAAAAGTGATAACTCAACTTGTGCCTATTGGATTTTTGGTCATTTTTGTCTTATTTTACTCAGATAAATATTATCTATTTTTCTAAACCTTTAGGTGCATTTTTGTGGTGTTCTCACTGTGTTATTGTATGAGTTATTACACAAATACTTTACACATTGCCTGCCAGCATTGCGACCGGAAACTCGACACACGGCCCACTGAATCGACACAAAGCTGACCCAGAACGAAGCAGTGTGACTTCCTGTGAGAAGAATCAACACAGCGCATGCCGTGCAACAGACATTTCCAAGAATCACCCACCAGATTGACGCAGCTCTGAAACTTTGTCCTGCGTGGCCAGGATTTCTCTGCATTGTCCCCGGGGCTCCCAAAAACCCTGCAACCCAAAGAGGATCCCAGTCTACACACCGGAAGTCGACGCAAAGACTGCCCTGCGTAAAAACTGAATGTCGCATTGTCGGTGTACACCAGAAAAATGTATGCACACCTCCACGTTTTCCACGCATCGTCTCCTCTGCAGCCCCTTGAGGAGAATTTGAACGCAAACCAAGTACTTTGTGCTTGCAAGAGACATTTGTTGCTTTTTAAAGACTAAAGACTTCTTTCATCATTTCCTACAGTGATAACTCAAAGTGTACTAATCTTAATCGTTTTGACCTACATTTAACCAGATAAATATTATATTTTTTTCTAAACACTGTGTGGTGTATTTTTGTGGTGTTATACTGTGTTATTGCATGATTTATTGCACAAATACTTTACACGTGGCCTTCTAAGCTAAGTCTGACTGCTCAGTGCCAAGCTACCAGAGGGTGGGCACAGGATAATTTGGATTGTGTGTGACTTACCCTGACTAGAGTGAGGGTCCTTGATTGGACAGGCGGTAACCTTACTGCCAACCAAAGACCCCATTTCTAACAAGCTGCCATTGTACAAATCTGCAGTTGTTAGCATTGTAGAAGGGTACCTCTCTGCAGTTGGAATTGTTCCTGTAGTTCATGGAAAGGCTTCATCTTTCCTGCGATTAGGACCTGGAATAACACAGTATACCCTTCTGCTTCCACACAGCCAAGTTGAAAGGAGTGGCTTCAATTAACAGCCCAGATAGATGTCTAAAGAGGAAGAAGGCTATCTGAGAGGAGGAGGAGGTGCTTCTTCTTCCATATTTGAATTGTGGTTGGTATTATAGGGCTATCAAGGGCTTCTTGGGGAAGGTGTCATAGGTAGAGCATTTGAAGGCTTTTTACGCCATGTTGAAGGCCAATTTCATGTGTCACCCTATCAGGTGTTTCAAGATATGGGACAAAGTAGTAGGCAATGTGGGAAAGATGTTGTGTGTAGTACTACATAGTAATGTTTGGGAGTCTCATGCCTCCAGATTTTGATTTCACATAGGGTTTAGTCATGGCCAGGCAAGGTTTGTCCATTTACCAGATATAGAACTTGATCAGGCTATGTATTTGTTGGAGTACATTTTGCAGGACTGAGATCAGTAACATTCCCAGCATGTAGGTATAGCTTGGGCCCTCCACCATTTTTATAGTTTGGATGTATTCCCCAGAGCAACCAATGTAGAGCACTCCACTTTACAATGTCTTGTTGCATTTGTTCTAGAAATGATAAAATGTTGGCCTGGACTAATGTAGGACTAGAGGAACAGATCCAAATACCCAGGCTGCTGTAGAAGTGGACCTCATGAGGAGGGCTTCACTTTTCTACCCCCTGACTTTCTACCCAGGGGAATATCGAGAATTCTTCCAAGACTGCCATCAAGGCTCGTATTCATGGTTCAGGGGAAGAAAGCATAAGCAGAATGTAATCTGTGTATAGCATGCATTTCAAGTGACGAGCAGCGGCGGGGATGCCTCCTGTCTGTTCTGAAATATGTATTGCAGAGGCCAGTGGTTTCAATGCTGGCAGGAAGAACAGAGGAGACAAAGGGCATCTTTGGTGCGTAGACACATTCCAGTATCAGACCACCCTCTGTTTGTGCCTCTCTGAATATCTTGCCCAGAAGAGGGATAGAGTGTTCTGCTTTTATCTTGTAAGCCTCAATCAGGAAGCTGTCCAATCTTTGTGCCTTTCCCATAGCCCTGCTTTTTATTGCATCAGCAATTTTGGCATTCGTAATGGGTCCATCCAGCTGGTCATTCATAGCCTCTGGTAGCACCAGTAGTAGATGGAGCTTTTGAGATGTAAAGGTGGGTGTAGTATGACTGGCATTTCTCACTTATGCCCCTGGGGTGAGTTATAATAGCTCCAGATCTGTTGCACAATGCCGGAATGCTTGTCTGAACCTGTCTTTGTATGAGTTGCCAAGCAGGAGAGTATTACGATCATATTTTTTTGAGTATGCATTTGTAAGGGGAGAGGAACTTGGGGACTATTTAGTATTTATAGCAATTGTGTGCTTCCGGGACCTCCCTCTCCAGTTGCCTCTGAGTGGTAGTAGACTTACAGCAAGTTTCAGCCTGTTTTTTCAGCAAGATGCCACAGATATAGGCAGTTACCCAGCCCAGAACGTTTGCTGTAGGGTAATTATCAATTTTGGAGTGAATTCTGTGACAGTAAGAGCGGGCAATGATCTGAAATTGTGCTCATACTGGATGTACAATCGTTTTTTTTTGGGAGGCTCACTCCCTTTGCCAGGATGAAGTTGATGCATGATTCCATGTCAAGAGGTAAGAGAGGAACATATGATCCCTGCGGTGGTCAGAGATGCCAGCCATCAACCATTGCGTGATCTATCACAAGGTCCTGATACCGACTTCTGCCACAATGTTTTCTGAGATTTGGAGTGGAATAACTGTCCAAGACAAGACCGATAGTTATATTTCCATCATTCTGAAGAAGCATAGTTGAAGATTGAGTGTCCACCAGTGCTTTGTGTAAGCGGGCAAAGTAGATGGCATTAGCGAGGGTGGGTTTGTAAATTTGGCTCAATGTGAGAACATGTTTGTGTATCGAAAGTGTGCTAAAGACATAATGACTACATGGACCTGCCCACAACTCGGTGAAACAGGCTGTCAAGTTTTTGTGAGTCAGGATTGACACTCCAGTTTTCCTATATGACACAGTATCATCAGCCGGAGGTCCAGAAATTACTTCTGCCGGGTGTTTGTAGAATGAATAAAGTCAGCAGAAATGGTCACCTGTGCATTTGGCCCATGAGAGTTGACTGCTTGTAAGATAAGATGAATACGTGTTTAATGCAGAAGGTAGACTATGATTGACCTTGATTGTGAGTACAGGATGTTTCTTTCTACAGAGTAGCCTATGAGCCCATTTATGTCCAGCAGGAGTCAGAAGGCAATGGTCAGTAGACAGGGGAGAAAGGATTTTACAAATTGGCTTAGGTTATCAGCTTTTTCCGATTCTGCCATGCTGTAAATGTGGATATTATTCCACCTTTTCCAGTCCTCAATATCTGTGATTCTTTTCTGTAAGAGCTTCAGTTCTGATCCTCAATCTGGCTGAGTAGCTTGTCATTGTTTCAGGTCAATGAGCTTTTGTTCCAAGCCATCGAGACACAAGTGGAGCAAGTACATCTCTGAGCGGAAGTATTTGAGGTCTGTTGCTGCTCCCGAAGATGTGTACTCAAACAACTCCAAAGTGGATTTATTGTCCTTAAGTTACTTCATCAAGGCATCAAAAGATTTCATGCTTGTGGGCAGGGAAACAGTCAACAGGTTAGGAAGGGTGATCCTGACAGGTTCTGAAAATGTGAGGTCCAGAAGTCAGGAAAGTAGAGTAGGGCTGTCAGAGATTGCAGGAGTGCATAAATGCCTCAAGGTATTGAGCCAGAAACCCTTGGAGGGGTTGTCTCACCTGTGTCTGTTAGCCATGTGTCTCGAAAGAAGCCAGCAGTCGCAGCTCTCACCGGTGGGGCTGGAGCACTCCTCTAGGCCAAGAGCTGACAGGGAGCAGGGGATAGAGTGACAGGGTCCACACTTGTCTGGCAGGTGGAGGGTATGCGGAGGGCGGTAGCTCCAACAACTGTTTAGTGAAAGTAAGTCATGGCAATCAATTTTGTGAGTTTTGCAGGACAGCCAGCTGGGAGCTCACTATTGAGGCAGCCATCTCCGTTTGGTCCAGGCTCCGCCCTCTAATTTTGTCATTGTTATCTATCTGCTGCCCCATTTGCCATGGTGGTCCTACCTAAGGTGAGGAATTATGTCCAGGATACCAGTGCCAGAATTCTGCCATTGGTGACCCACAGGACAAGGACTACTTCTAGTGTGGCAGCACCAGCACTTTGCCACGAGTGTCCCTTATAGCAAAAGTTAACTCCAATTTACCAGCAACAGCATTTTGCTAAAGGTGGCCCTTACACTGAAAACTACATCCAGTATGGAAGCGTCAGCATTTTACCTTGCATGGACCAAATTGCTAGTTTACCTCTTATCTGTTAGTGCCAGAATTTTACTATGGGTGTCCCTAATGCCGAGTATTGCCTTTAAAATGTGAGCAGCGGCTTTTTGCTATGGATACCCCACATGCTAAGAATTAGCTTGAATATGCCAGTACAATCCTTTTGCATTGATGCCATCAATACCAAAGATTACCCCTAATGTGGTACTGCCAGCATTTTGTCACAAGTGCACCTTAAGTCAGAACTATCCAATACCCCAGCTCAAGCATTTTGGTATGGGAAAAACATACACCAAGAATCAGCACCAGTTTGTATGTGCCAGAAACTGACTCACAAGCATAATACACTCTCACTCACTTGTGCTCACTTTCATTGAATCACACAAATTGATTCTTATTTACCCACAGTCCCTCACATTCATTCTCAAACTCACATTCACATTCAATATCACTAAATCCCACTTATTCACACTCACTCTCCTCATTCTCACTCATAGTTTAACTCACTCATTATAACTCACTTCCAATGCAGTCACTCTCATCCTCTTTTTAACTCACACTCTCACACATATATTCACACACTCATTCACATGTTGTCTACTCACATTCTGTTTTACACACAGACTCATTGACATACTGTAGGAAATTGGGTTGTTGGTTGAGGGGTTTGAAACCCTCCTCAGGCAACAGCCCAATCCTTGTCAGGGTGAACCACAAAAAGTCACTAAATTAACCTGTGTTTAACCCTCTGATAGCTTAGAATAAAGCAGTCATGCTAAACTTAGATGCAATATGAAAACTATTTTAGCAGCACAGAAACAGTAATAAAGTGAAAACACAACACAAGAAAAATCTTAAACCAATTTAGAAAAATTAAAGTAAATTTTAATAAATAAAACAATGCCAAAATGAAAAAAATCTAATCCATAGAACCTCATATATTATTTTTTAAGTATTTTGTGAAAAATAGCACCAATAAGCAGAAAGTGCATCTCTTGGCTATCTGGTTGCAGTAGACTGGGGCAAAATCACATGTGGAGTGTGGGTCAGACACAGTGACTGGGTTAGTCCTGCTGAACAGTTATTTTCTTAAGTCTAGTCTGGCATGTAGATTTGTGTTTACATTGTAGGAGGATGCGAGGAGGTGCGTTTCAGCACAAAGAGACAGTTTAGCGTCATGGATAATCGTTATTGTAGCATGAAGAACCAGTTCTCACTGGAGCTTCGTGGTGGTTGATCATCCCCAACAGCCAATGTCAGTGCGGAATGAGGGTCTTGAATTGCTGATTGTTACAGACCATCCTGTTGGATTTGTGTGTTGGTGGTCATCATGGGAGGTAAATTCTTGGTGCAAAACGGTCACATTGTGGTCACAAGGAGCCCAAACATCAGCATTTTCACCTTTCTATTGTGGAAGAGCTATCACTGATGTCAGCTGAGAGGCCAGGACCTGGGGGGGTCCCTTTTTGGGGATCAGGACTCACTCCAGCTGAAGCCAGCAGCAGGATGCAGGCAGGTCTAGGCAAAGCTGGTTGGTGCTGGTCAGCTGGGAAGTTGCAGAAAGGCCCCTAGAAGCTGGTTGTTTACCTTCTCACACAGGAGGTCAGCCAACTAACCCTTTGAGTCACTCTAGGTAGCCTTGGATCAAGATACGTAGGCCCAAATATCCTCCTTTAGACAGAAAGGCAGTCCTTCAAACATCAGGACAGTCATTTTGACAGCATGACAGTCCTACTTCTGAACCTTCTACAAGTCAACGAGTGTTCTGATGTGTGGTTCTCAAGGTCCTGCTGTTATACCTGGTGCTAACCCTATTACAGGGGAATTCCCTGATCTACCCAAAAACCTGTTTCTTGTCAGTGCTTCCTCTCATGTTGATCCTGTCTCCAAACTGTCTATTCCAGGCTCCTTTGTGTGCTGCAGGAAAGGCCCTTTGAAATGTGATCAGGGCAGGGTACACCTGCTCTCCAGTCATCCTGCCAGTAAGACCCTCTCCCAGCTATACTCACATCCCATTGTTCATTCTATATAGTGGGCTCAATCAACATGCCCGGACAGTTGGAAACTCCTAGAAAGACTTCAGAAACTCTAAACAGGAAGTTGCCAACTTCCTAAAACTTTTTTTTTCTGTTAAAAAATGAAGTCTGAAACTGGTTACCACTAAAGAGGGGTTTAATATAATTAATTTGAGGGTAAACAGTATTTATCTATTTGCTTCCAATTTGCAGCTAGCACTCATTAACTGCAATAAGGCAACCTACAGGAGCGATAGCCTTACTATAGTGAAAAACTACTATAGGAATTTGAAACTTAAACTTACATGTCCTTCTTTTTAAATACCATTCACCCTACCCTCTGTCCCTCTTTGGCCTACTTTAGGAGTGACATAAATATTAAAGGAAGGTTTAGGTCTGACAAAAGGTTTATTTCACCAAGTGGAAATGGCAGTTTAAAACTGCACTACAGGCTGCAGTGGCAGACTAGAGCTATATTTTAGAAGGCTACTTAAGTGGATGGTACAAGGAGCGATGCAGCCCACTAGTAGGATTTAATTTATTCTTCTTGTGTTCAGGAATTACCATTTACTAGGAACTTATAAGTAAATACATGTTTCAATATAGTCTTTCTTTGAGAAGAGAGCACAAACACATAAAACTGTTTAGCAGGGGTAAAGTGCACAGAGTCGTAAAGCCAACATAAACAAGTCAATCAAAGTAAGGAAGTGAATGAAAAATGTTTAGAGCAGTGGTACCCAACCTTCTGACTTCTGTGAACCCCCATGTTTTCATTACTGGAACTCGGGGACCCGTAACGAATCATTATTGGTATCTGCGGACCCCACACTGAGATATTACTGAAAGCTGAGGACCTAATCTGTTAATATTATTTAATTTTCTAAGCAATCGCGGACCCCTTGAGGAGGCTTCGTGGACCCACAGGCGTCCCCGGACCACAGTTTGGGAACCAATGATTTAGAGAACACCATAACAAGGATGTCAGGTATAACAGTGCTTCTACCTTATAGGCAAACTGACTTGTCACACTGTTGGTCTGTACATTTTATACCTAAGCCAGTCTTTCTCAAATAGTCAATGCTGCAATGTACATTTGACCTCTAACTTTATAACATTTAGAAAAAGTTGAAATCTTGGTTCAATGTTGCTATTAGTTAATCTCCCTTCTTTTGGTATATTTTGTTACTTCATCTGGTGTCAGGAGATATTCTTGTTTATAATTGTTGTTGGACCTAGCTAACCACTGCTAAAGCACATATGCTTTCTCCCTTTAAACATGGTAACATTGGATCACACCCAATTGGGCTATTTAATTTACTTATATGTCCCTAGTAGAGTGCACTATATGTGCCCAGGGCCTGTAGATTAAAAGCTACTAGTGGGCCTGCAGCACTGATTGTGCCACCCACTTCAGTAGTCCCTTAACCTTGTCTCAGGCCTGCCATTGCAAGGCCTGTGTGTGCAGTTTCACTGCCACTTCGACTTGGCATTTAAAAGTACTTGCCAAGCCTAGAACTCCCCTTTTTCTACATATAAGTCACCCCTAATGTGTGTCCTAGGTAACCCCTAGAGCAGGGTGCTGTGTGGGTAAAAGGCAGGACATGTACCTGTGTAGTTATATGTCCTGGTAGTGTAAAACTCCTAAATTCGTTTTTACACTACTGTGAGGCCTGCTCCCTTCATAGGCTAACATTGGGGCTGCCCTCATACATTGTTGAAGTGGCAGCTGCTGATCTGAAAGGAGCAGGAAGGTCATATTTAGAATGGCCAGAATGGTAATACAAAATCCTGCTGACTGGTGAAGTCGGATTTAATATTACTATTCTAGAAATGCCACTTTTAGAAAGTGAGCATTTCTTTGCACTTAAATCTTTCTGTGCCCTTCAATCCACGTCTGGCTAGGTTTAGTTGACAGCTCCTTGTGCATTCACTCAGACACACCCCAAACACAGGGTACTCAGCCTCACTTGCATACATCCGCATTTTGAATGGGTCTTCCTGGGCTGGGAGGGTGGAGGGCCTGCCCTCACACAAAGGACTGCCACACCCCCTACTGGGACCCTGGCAGACAGGATTGAACTGAAAGGGGACCTGGTGCATTTCTTAGACACTCTTTGAAGTCACCCCCACTTCAAAGGCACAATTTAGTATAAAACAGGGCCTCTGCCCTACCTCATCAGACACTTGCTGGAGAAGGAACCTGCATCCTGCCAAGAACAACTGCTTGGCTGCCCAAAGGACTCACCTGACTGCTTTCTACAAAGGACTGCTGCCTTGCTGTTGCCCTCCTGCCTTGCTGAACTCTTGTCTGGCTGTAAAAGTGCTCTCCAATGGCTTGGATAGAGCTTGCCTCCTGTTCCCTGAAGTCTCAGGACCAAAAAGACTTCTCTTTTTCATTTGGACTCTTCGTGCGCCAAAAGTTTTGACGCACAGCTTGCTCTGCGGTGAGAAAATCGCTGCACACCAACGCTGATTGACACGACGCCTTCGGGACGACCGGAACTTCGACGCACGGCCTCGCAAGGACAACGCCGCCCGACTTCCAGGCGAGAAATCGACGCGACGCCTGCCGTGAGATCGAAACTTCGATGCGCAGCCCCGCGGAACGACGCGCAGCTGGAAAACAAGCAGGAGAATCCACGCACAGACCCCAGGACATCTGGTAATCCCCCGACCCACAGAAAGAGACTGTCCGCGCGCTGCAAAACGATGCACGACTTCCCGCGTAGAAAATAACGACACAAGTCCGTGTGTGCAGGAGAGAAATCGACACACACACCATTTTTCCACGTATCTCTTCTTCTGCGGCCCTTTGCGGAGATTTTCCACTTTAAACCAGGTACTTTGTCCTTGAAAGAGACTTTGTTTGCTTTTTAAAGACTTAAGACACTTTGGGGGTCATTCCGACCCTGGCGGTCATGGGACCGTGGAAGCACCGCCAACAGGCTGGCGGTGCTTCCTGGCCAATTCTGACCGCGGCGGTAAAGCCGCGGTCAGAAAAGGGGAACCAGCGGTTTCCCGCCGGTTTTCCCCTGGCCAAAGGAATCCTCCATGGCGGCGCTGCAAGCAGCGCCGCCATGGGGATTCCGACCCCCTTCCCGCCAGCCTGTTCCTGGCGGTTTACACCGCCAGGAAGAGGCTGGCGGGAACGGGTGTCGTGGGGCCCCTGGGGGCCCCTGCACTGCCCATGCCACTGGCATGGGCAGTGCAGGGGCCCCCTAACAGGGCCCCATAAAGATTTTCCGTGTCTGCTCGGCAGACACTGAAAATCGCGACGGGTGCCACTGCACCCGTCGCACCGCAGCAAATCCCCCGGCTCCATTCGGAGCCGGCTTCATCTTTGCTGGGGCTTTCCCGCTGGGCCGGCGGGCGATCTTTTGCAGATCGCCCGCCGGCCCAGCGGGAAAGTCGGAATGTCCCCCGCGGTCATCTGACCGCGGGGCGGTGTTTGGGCGGTTTCCGCCCGGCGGGCGGTGGGAATGACCCCTTTATATGACTTTTCAGTGATATCTCTACAATTTCACATTGCATCTTTATTCGTTTTGACCTACAATTATCCAGATAAATATTATATATTTTTCTAAACACTGTGTGGTGTATTTTTGTGGTGCTATATGGTGTTATTGTATGATTTATTGCACAAATACTTTACGCATTGCCTTCTAAGTTAAGCCTGACTGCTCGTGCCAAGCTACCAGAGGGTGGGCACAGGATAATTTTGGATTGTGTGTGACTTACCCTGACTAGAGTGAGGGTTCTTGCTTGGACAGAGGGTAACCTGACTGCCAACCAAAAACTCAGTTTCTAACAATTGTGATCTGAAAATGTCTCACATGGCACATCAAATTCTGGTCTAGTGTTACCAGGCAAACATGACTCCAGGACTACCACTGTAGTCTTGTAGCTCTAGTTTAAGACATGTTGCCTGTACTGTCAAAAGTAACCTTTTTTCATAATAGAAAACCTGTTAAATATTAATGTCATTCCTATGTATGTCTTGTGACCCACAAGGCAGGGTGCATGGTATTTAAATATGGAAAATGGAAAACTGTAAAAGTAACATGTCCTTTCAGTGACTGCAGTGCTGCTTCCCATGTAGATGTCCAGTAAGCAATGAAAATAAATCGGATGATCATATTTTGAGAATGAAGGGAGAAACATGTAAAGTAATGACACACCTCATAAAGACAAATATATTATAAATGTTGAGTAATACCCACCAGCTTTTATTTAATAAAGATCCTTGCTGTCGCATTTCTCCACAGTATATTTTCTTTAAAAGTGACACACAACACAAAATATAGAGCACACTTATTTTTTTAGATTACACTTCAAATAATTATTTGCTTATAATACCATAATAATTTTAGAGGGGATAGTCTCTTTCCCATGCTCAAACACTGCACCTTATGCATTACAATGAAAACCCTTCCTAAGTGGTGGAATGATAGACTAAACAGAAAACATGAGGTGAAAATGTTTACCTTTTTTGGGAGATTATAAAAAATAGCTGTAATCTGCAGATGTGCTGTCAAGCCAGACATGGAACGTCCAGAGAGATACTACATTCCTTTTAAAGTTGGCTGATAAAGAGTGCTTTTCTACAGCACATATCAACGAGCATACTAACATTTCCTTTAGAAATCCATTCACCAAGTCAGAATGCCTCTGTGTACCAGATGGCTCCATAAATGCCTGGCCATCATCCCCAGGTCAAAAAAGGGGTTTGAAAAAAAGAAGAGGACTTTTAAAATAAAATGTATTCATCAAAATGTGTCTCTGGTATAGAGTTACAGTTTCTCTCACTCATAAATATTGGTCACTGTAAAACACTGGGATTTAGTGCTCAGTGCATGATAATGAGGAGCTACATTTACCAGCCTCTCAGTTTGTCTCATATATCTACAATTGCAGCCATCATAGTGGTCTATACCCCTATATCAAATTCCTCCCTCCTCTGTAGTTAAACTTTAGGCAAAGAGTACAACACCCACATGTGTCCAAGACATTAGTAAAGGTACATGCAACCTCCTCACTCGCAGAGTTGGATATCTTCCCTCTTGGTCTCAGAAACCCAAGCGCAACATATGCCAACTTGGACTATTTTGGGGATGGGGACATCCCCAAGAGGCAGACATTCAGCCCCCACAGGTTAACACGATCTAAGGCATGCTGCAGGTAAGACACCACTCACCACCAGAACTCTGGAGCCTCTGGACACAACCAAGTCATATGAATGAAACTGGGACTGGGTTTTCAACATCAAGAACATTGCTGAGTAGTAGTGCCCCATATTATTTTAAAACAGTGTGGTGTTAGGCACGTCATATGTAAAAAGTTGTACTGTCGTAGAGGAAGCAGGTGTTTTGGGAAACTGTATGAACCCTTTCCAGTGCTTGTCTCCATTCCCCATCCCGCAGTCACTCGCCCACCACTGCTTCCCATCTACCACTGAGCTGTGCCAACCCCAGCTGTGACTGAAGCAGCACCAACTTGTAAAGACAAGAAACCACATTACGGTGCTTTCTGAAGGCCAGGAAAACTTGCAGAACCCTCATGCAACAGCGGTTCAGACTGCCTCGCTGCCACAAGGCATGGACTACTCCTGCCACCAGTGCATATGTAAGGAACTGCGAAGTGCACAGTCCTGTGTCAGCCACCACAATTTCAAGTGAACTTAGCCTGGCTTCTGCACAACAATCCCCCACTGTGAGTATATAAGCTGCAGTACAAGTTTGCAATCCTTGGGCTGTGAGAGGGCTACCACTAGGCATTGGGAGGCCCACCATTGGCAGAACTGGGGAGTTGGGTCGTGGTGACCTGAGAACTTGACAAACTTTGCCCATTGTCACAATGCACCCCACAGGAGATTTGGAGGTTGTCCTCTAGTGGGATGTTACCATAACACAAGCAGCAGCATCCAACCATGATCTGGGACTGCCTCATAAATTCCAGCTCCTCTTTGTGGCAACCCATGAAACAGTGAGCCAGCCACTGCACTTTCGCCAAAGCAGAGGAACTTAAGGTAGACAACAGACAATACTTTTGCTACTGGGATTGATTCTTACATCATTCTGTCCCAAAAAAGGCTTGCAAGGGGATCCCAATAAACCTGGGTGAAATTAAAGGAAATTTCAGTTGCAGCAGATGTGGTGGTGCACCTGACTCAAGGCATACACCTTCCACTGAAAACGATGCTTTAGAAATGTCACCCACCACATACACACATAAAATCACATGGATACTGCGGATTGATCTAGAGGTTAACTCTAGCAATGGGTCTGATCAAAATTTACAAGGCCAAGAACTTCAACGTCTCTCATATGTCACATGTAATGTAAACATATAGATGATATTGGATAAAATGTGTTTAGAAAATAAAAATCTAACTTAACATTGACTACTGGCATTGGTATTTAAATCATGATTGTTTATTTGAATGCCAATTGGTGGCATGTCAATCAGTCTCCTGTGACTTGATACCTGCTACATCACAAAATATATCACTGGTAAGAGACAGAAATGGGATCTTGTATACAGTGCAGGGAAACTCTGAGATGAATACTTGGACAAGAACACACAAACACTGAGCCAATTAAACATTGACAAGATACACATACAGTGAGATGTAATAACTGGAAAAAAAGAAAAAGGCTCAGGAGAAAGCGCCAGGCTGCACTGTTGTTTTATTTTAATACATGGATATAGGCACTGCAAAGGGAAATCCATAACAAGTACCGGGCCACTTACCTAGACAAGGCATTGTGTCCAGGTACATAAAGTGGGCCCTCTTTAGGCGAGAATGACGGTTTACTTCCATCCCTAACTGAGAGGAACACAGGACCCCGTAGGTTAAACATGCATAAGGGATTGGACTTGGTGGAAATCCTTTATTTCTGCATCCATACAGCAGGAGTGAAAACAGTGTGCTTTATAATGCAAATGCTTAGTCAAATGTCAACCTGTTTCTGTCCTACAGGTTAAGGGTGCACTTTGGTTCAAGTCATTCATCAGGACTGGATCCACTCACTTTTATACGAACCCACCCCTGTGAGGTGTTGATTGTCTCATTGTGTGTGGAAGCAGAATGGAAAATATTTAAAGAGAACTCAACACCTTGCTAGGAATAGGGCCGTTTCCATTAAGTAAACTATGAGAAAGTGATGGGAACACAGTCATTTGAAGAAATGCTCCTGTGTTACAAAAGGATACGGATTGCACCCAGTGCCATCATCCCCAGTATGAGACAAACTTTTCGTTCAATGATATATGACATGTATTCTTTGCAGGCTTCAAACTTTAATACACTTCGTAGTGAGTCACTTATGGTGACTGCAAAACACCCATACACTCAGTGTACCACCATACTCAAACCAACATCGAGCAGTATACACAGACCTGGAAAATGATTTAGTTGATCAATTTTTCACTTTTGACATTTGACTTTTCTGGAATTAAGGTCAGCATAATTTGCTGGTAATATTGACAGAGCGGCCATGTTTAGTATCCCTGCATTGCAAAGATATAAACATTAGGACAGTAAATATTGCTACAAGAATGTTCTTTGGCCCACATTCATCCACACATTGCGTGCTCATGACAGCAGTATACTGAGGTACCAAACGTTTCATGTCCAAAACCATTTTACTAAGGGCAAGTACAGCTGAGAACTTTGTCACTGAAATCAAAAATACAAAGGTAGAGTATAACTTTTTCGTCACTAATGACATTAAACTATATAAAAAAAAGCCTCAGCAAGGCAGATCCCTTTGCACTGTAAGGTTGATTGGAGAAATTTAAGTCAGTTTTACCCTCTATTAAAATTTTAATCTGCCTGGATTTCTACGCTCATCTTTTCCGAAGTCAGTGATGCTTGAAGAAAGGTGGTACATTTCTACTTACTGTAAAAGCAAAACCAGGTTTTCTATTTAAATTCATTTTCGAAAATGTTAATATAGAGCGTATTAATAATAAACTGAGCACAAGTGTAATTACCAGAAATATCTCTCAATTTACCGAGTGGCTGCTTTTAAAATCTCAGGTTAAATAGGAGCTGGTTTGTGCAACCAGTTAGTCACTTAACCACGACTGAACTATGTTTTCTTTCATTTATGTTGGAATGTTACCATATATCGTCAGTAAAAGGATAAATATTGGGTCTTCATTATGATATACATTGCCCCTAAAGCTTTACTAAAAGAGCATGATAGTGTGTACTGTAAAGCTCAATTTGTGTACTTTGCATAACGTACAGAAACAAGTAATGGATGACATCGGCTATGTTGCCGAAGGTATACACTGTACGATTATTATACTTATTTCAAGAATCGTGTATATTAATCACAAGCATGTTTTTGCTCAGTAGCAAAGTGTGTACGCTTTTAAGATGTTGAAAAGGGTAGTATATTCAGGAGTGGGTATGAACTTATTTTTAGGCCATTTCTGGCACTTCGTCTAAATAACAGATGTTACTGTAACCTAATTAATGGTACTCAATAAAAGACCGGTAAGTCCCATGATTGAGTACTACTCATTCATCTGTTGATTTCTTAAGAAGATTGAAACACCACATGCAGATCTCTGGAAAAATCATCATAGAGCGTTAACTCAAAGAACCATCTTGTATGCATTTGTAATTATTTAGTTTTGAGCTTTTATTGGTGCATGTTATGTTCATGGTCGTATTAAGGGCCTCATTTGCTCTTATGTTCGTCATGGGCCAGCCCATGACGCACCCTAATGTAGGGAGATGATTATAATCTCCCCTGCATTTTGTATACCTGATGGTGTGTCCGGTGACGTGAACCGGCAGTAATAAAAGGGCCAAGGGAGCTTCCCTCGTGGCCAGTGATTAGCTACCAGTGTCAGCGTGATACATACATCTATTAGCAGGCCTGATTTCGCATCACAAAGAACGCAACAAATTGATGACGAGTGGGTGCCTGTTCCCTTGCGCCCTTACCTGCTGTCCTGGTCACGGAAAGCAGCGCTCCATCCCTAAAGTGGTGGAGCGTGCAATGCTCATGCTGGGGTCGTCGTACTGTTGGGGGACGGACTGCTGCAGTTTGCTGGTGAGAAGGGGCGGCGGAGGCGGTATTTGCTGTGCCGTGCCACACGCATGCTCCGATGTTCAGCTCTCAACGGCCTGTCGAAGTGAAGTGCTGGAGGTGGTGCTTCTTATCATCGGCGCCACGTGAGCCTGAAGCTTCCTGGACATCGTCGGGGCAATGTTTCAGCAATCCTTTGATCGGAGTCGACGGAGGACTCTGTGTATGTGGTAAGCGGCAGGGCTGGGAGCAGGAAGACACACGCAAAATAAATCTCGTGGGTGTCCCAGTTTTAAACAAAAAAAAAGGCCCCATTAAAGAACCAACTCTTCGTTGTACGTTACTTGGCACAAGTGGCACCAAAGAGACAGACAGACAGCACTGTGTCAAAAAAACAAAAAAACAAACACACACAGAAATAATACAAGCTACAACAAAATAATAATGATAAGTTGGATGAACTGTAGCATGTACTAAAAATAGGACACATCAATAAAGTAGCACAGGAGAAACACGTCAGGACACTGGTATACATCACACCAAATACTATACGCTGCAAAGATAATGAGGTGGCAGTGAATATTTCCACAAGTGCATATCCACGTGAGGCCACCTGTACCGTGACATGGTTGTTGAATAATTACCCCAACGAAGACGCCATTATCTCCTAGTTCATGCACCACTGATACCACTGGTGTGAGTGAATTTGAAGTTACTGTGTGAAGTCCCGCAACGTGGTGGCCATGTTGTCAGTTCCTGTGCTAGAACCTTTTCTTGTGGAAGGTCCTCCTTCTGCCCAAGCGGCTCGGTGGAAGGAATGGGTCGATAAGTTGGAAACCTATTTAGCAGCACAGCATTGGACGAGGAGAGACGCCGCCTCTTGCTCCTACACTTGAGAGGTGCAGCTATTCATGAATTGGGAAAGTCTGTGGTTGAAGAGGGCCCACATTTCAATTACCAATCATTAAAAAAGGGCTCTGACCGCTCATGTTGAACCTCTAGCGAATCCGGACTATGAGCGGTTCTTGTTAAGACACTCAAAGCAGCTCCCAAATGAGTCGGTCGATACCTTTGATGCCAGGTTGAGAGAACTAGCATGCACATGTACATTGGTGGACACTGTGAATGAAATTTGTGTGAAGTTCATACAGGGCTGTGCGTCTGTCAAGTTGAGAGAAAACATACTACAGGTACCTGGTATGTCAATGGCAAATATTCTCAAAATGGGCTGATCCAAAGAACTGTCAAAAGTACGGGCAGCCCATATGGAAGCAGCGTTGCAGACTCAGGTTAAGAATGAACCTGTGCACACCATCACCACAGCGGTCACTGAAAAGAAATGTTCAAGCTGCAATAAGATTAATCATTTTGCCAAGGTTTGTCAATCAGCTGTCCGTTCAAAGTCGCAGTAATCCAAAGCTATCCATTTAGTGCAGCCACCTGTAGTCGCTGGTGAAGACGACGATCTGGATGATGATAAAGAGGAAGAAGGGACTATCCATGGGATACATCCTCTGCAGCCTGGAGGGTATCCTCAAAAGCGAATACCACAATGTTCCGTCTCTCTCGCAGGTCACAAGATTCATGTCTTAATTATTGACACTGGTGCCTCCATTAACATATTGACACAGTCACTAATGAAAACTCTTCCCATTCAACCTCAGCTACAGCTGACCTCGACTCAAGTATATGCATTTGGATAATCACAACCGCTGACATTGGCAGGGGTTTTCACTACCACCTTATCCCATGAGGAGAGCTCAGTGCGCACCAGAGTGTTTGTGACAAAGACTGGATCTGACATGTTACTAAGATGCAGAACGGCTGAGCAACTCAAGCTTGTATCATTTGCTTTCAGTGTGCACCTCGGAAATGTGGGGAGTTTATTAACTGAGTTTAAACAGCTTTATGAGGGGATTGGTTGCCTGGAAGACCGCATGCTACATTTGCATATTGATAAATCCATACAGCCGATGGCATTAAAACACCGTCCAAAGGTGGAAGAAGAGCTTAGGAAGCTTGAGCAGGCCGATATAATTGAGAAGGTTGATGGTCCCACCCCCTGAGTGTCACCGATCGTAATTGCACGGAAGCCCAAACAGCCATGAGAGGTGAGGATCTGCATTGACATGAGCCTTCCAAATGTCGCCATTAAGCGAGGACGTCATTTAGCTCCTACCCTGGATGACATTGTTGCGGAGGTGGCAGGATCACAATGGCTCTCAAAGATGGATTTGCGTGCTGGAGACCATCAGCTCATGCTAGATCCTGACTCTAGAGGCATAACCACTTTCTCCACTCATGTGGGCATGAGAAGGTACAAGCGTTTGAGTTTTGGGATCTCCAGCGAAGTGGAAATTTTTCAGTACACTATTTGTGGGGTGCTTGCTGGTCTCCCTGGAGTCTTCGATGTAAGTGATGACATCCCAGTGCATGCTCCCTCCATAGAGCTACATCTACACCGTCTTCGAGCGACATTCCACAGGCTTCAAGAAAATGGTCTTACAATTCAGAGAAACAAGTGTGTCTTTTTACAGACTGAAGTGGCATTCTTTGGTTACCATTTCTCTGGGGAAGAAGTTATGTCTGACCCTGCCAAAGTAAAAGACATTCAATCTGCAGCCGCTCCCACCAATGTATCTGGCGTTCATAGTTATTTGGGCATGGTAAACTACTGTGGACGTTTCATAAAAAACCTAACAGCTCTGACAGCCCCGCTCAGAGACTTAATAAAGGCCAATGCGGTATGGGAGTGGGGACCTGAACAAGATGCTTCATTCCAAGCCACCAAGTCAGCATTTTTGGAGCACACAACACTGGTGTATTTCGATCCCCATGAAGGGCCAGAGCTATCTGTTAATGCCAGTCCCACTGGGTTGAGGGCAGTGTTGGCACACAAACAATCGGATGGGGAGTGGGCTCCTGGTGGCGTATACAAGTCATGCGTTGACAGAGACTGAACAGCACTATTCTCAAATTGAGGAGGCCATTGCAGTGCAATGGGGCTACATGCATTTTCACCTTTACCTGTATGGACAGCCATTGATAGTGCATACCGCTCATAAGCCATTGATACCACTCTTTACTGGTTCTTCCTCCAAACCCCCACCACAAATAAAAAAGTGGATTTAGCAGTTGCAAGATTACCGTTTTAAAGTGGCATACAGGCCTGGATCTCTCAACCCGGCTGATCATCTGTCAATACATGCCCGACGAGCTACTCCTCGTGAGGTTGCTGATGCAGATGAAGTGGAGAAGTATGTGAGGCTGGTGGTAGAATGATCTCAACCCTTACCTATTTCCATTGATGAAATCAAAGTGGCTACCGACGGTAATGAGTGTCTACAGCTTGTGCTGTCAGCTGTAGAATCTGGAAAGTGGCACAGTGTTCTTCAAAATGTGATTCATAGGACTGCTAAGGCCAGAATGATGTCCTCATTGCCTAAGGTCAGGAATGAGCAGGTTGTATCTCCCGAAGGATGTTTGTTGAGAGGACACAGATTGGTAATTCCTGTCTCTTTGCAGAACTCGGTGGTGGAGCTGGCACACTCATCGCACCAAGGAATAGTCAAGACGAAGTCACGACTGAGAAGCAAGGTATGGTTCCCTGGGCTTGACGATCAAGTTGAACGAGCAGTGCGGCAATGTGCGATGTGTCAAGCAGTTGGTCCAGCTGAGAGTCTTCCACCAGTCATCACTGAGGTCATCAATCCAGTGCTGTGGCTTCAGACCAGTGCAGAATTTGGAAGTTTGCAAGATGGTCGTCACATGCTAGTAGTGATTGTCAATTTCTCTAAATATCCGGAAGTTGAAATTGTAGAGTCCCTTACTGCTTCTCAGGTCATCCCTCACTTTGAAAAGATCATGGCCACCCATGGCTTGATACAAGAAATACGCACAGATAATGGACTGTCGTTTTCTAGCCACGATTTTGCTGAATACCTACGATTGCCGGAATCCTTCACACCAAAATCACTCCTCAGTGGCCTCAGGCCAATGGAGAAGTGGAACGCTTCATGAGAACTCTCAACAAGATGTTGCGGATAACAGTGGCAGGTGGTCATAATGTGGACTGTGCGATATATGGTTTCTTGCGGGACTCTTGTCTCACTCCTCATGCCACCATTGGAGAGACGCCTAGCTCTTTGTGCATGAATCGACAAATTTGAGACACTATTCCTCATGTGCAAGAACTTTCTGAGCTTCATGATTGAGTAAAGGAAGCACTGTCCAAAAGGAAAAGCAAAAATGACCGGATGTCGAGAAAGCGAAGAGCAAAGAAGAAGGACATCCGTGTGGGGACTATGTTCTTGTGTGCAATAGAAGAAGTGGAAGTAAGTTTCTGCTGCCTTTTAAAAAGGACCCGTGGGTGGTGAGTGTCGTGAAATGCACTATGGTTACTGCAAAAAGGAAACAAGAGACCTTTACTGCTCTACCCACGCATAGAGAAAGGGCAAAAATGCAACGTATGTGCAGAATGCAGCACACATAGAAAGAGGACAAGATAGGGAGAAATAAAGATATTTCTCCCCATTGTGTCATTTTTACACCGCCCCTGAGATGGCATAGGAATCTGACTCATTTCCAGGATTGTAAATCTGGGAATGCATCAGATTCCTTTGGGCTCCATGGGTGTTGTGTGGGAATACCCCAAGCAACACCCATTGAATGCCCCTTTCATGCAGTGTTATGTGTGAAAGGGGGCCAAATTTACAAGGCCATGAAAAGCCATGCAAGGTGGCTTTGTGTGGCCTTGTAAATATGGGCTGGAACAGTGAGCCACTGGAGCATTCAAAAAATGACCCTCCGGTGCCTCAGTGTGAGGCTAGAGCATCGGAAATTAGGTCCTAAGAACAGAGAGTTGGAAAGAGAAGCACCTATCCCTGTATTCTCCAGGGGATGATTCAGACATTTGATTATGATGTTTCTCATCTTGTGTTTGACTTTCAGCTTTTTACTTATAACAGCTTCATCGTTTGTCTATACTGAAATCTAAAGACTGAAAACTGATTTAAAACTGTGCATAATGCAAAATTTCACTTTTAGAACTATGCTTGTCTTCTCATTGCTTAGTTAATGGGCAACAGTTGATTTCCTTTGTGAGTGAAATTACATAGGTATGGGAATAATTAATACTAGAAACATGGTGCATTCTCCCCAAATCCTCTTTGTTCTTAGCAGCGGTGGGGGGTAAGAAAGATAATAGCACAGAATGTTCTCAATGTAATTGTAAGAAAATTGTAGATTGCACTTAACAATACTCTTCACCTTGAATGAGCATGTCGTATGTATGGTGTAGAGGAACCTCTGTTCTGAGGTTCCACTAGAATGTTGTATTCTGAATTTAGAGTCAGTTGCAGTGGAGGCTGACAGTAGAAAGTCAGTTGTGGTAGGCTAATTAAAGCTCCAGATTAAATCTATCGCGTTACGTAGTTGATTTACAACAGTTTGGTGATGATTTGTCAGCCTACTGTATGTCAGTCTGCCAAGTGACATTCATTATGAGGGAGATGGATCTCAAATTACCCAGCGTATTCGCGATTAGGAGGTATCGTAGTTGAGGAAGGGTTTATGTCTAAACCTATAAAAATACTGTTTTCTTCTATCTGAGTCCACCCTGGGGCAAAATTTGACTTTTTCGCGTCCTTCATGTCAGATTACGGATTTACGAACATAAGAGAATACAGGGTAACAATACCTGTTTGTCATAGTAACACCTTGGTATTACCACAAAAAAGCGAGGTTTGTTACACTTTTCCATTCAAGACTTTGAAAGCCATTCTTCCAACTGAATTGTTTTGAAATTAGGGTGTATCTATTTCAGCTGAAATTCATTAAACAAATGGTGTCCAGCCAAGCCATACGATAAAACAAGTTTATAACAACACCCACAGAATGACACATGCAAGCTTTTTCTAATTGAAAACATTAGGCCTGCACTCACTATGGGGGTCATTACAACCCTGGCGGATGGCGGAGAACTGGCTGTAAAACCGCCAACAGGCTGGCGGTCTTACCTAGGTGAATTATGACCATGGCGGTTACCGCCATGGTCATCCGCTGGTTCTCCGTCCCGCCCGCCAGGGCGGAAACGAACGCTGGGCTGGAGACCTGGGTCTCCAGCCATGCGGCCGTCAGTATACCGCCGGCGGTATTTGGACCCGGCTTACCTCCATGGATTTCCTGCAGTTTAAACCGCCATGAAATCCATGGCGGTAAGCACTATCAGTGCCAAGGAATTCCTTCCCTGGCACTGATAGGGGTCTCCCCCACCCCCCACCCCGACTCGCTCTACTACACCCCCCACCACCCATGCCACCCCCAAAAGGTGGCAGGGCCCCCCTCCCCACCCGACCCCCAACATTACATTACTGACACACACCCGACACGCATGCAGGCACCACCAACACACACACGCATACACCCCGACATACATGCCCACAGCCACACACACAGTCAGGCACGCACACCCACATTCAAACATACACGCACACATCCATACAGACATACCCACAGCCATACACACACTCCTTCCCATACACACAACACCCCCGCAAGCATACACGCACTCACACACCCCCTACATACACACACGCACACCCCCATGCACGCACACAACACACAACACCCACCCACCCCCTCCCCTAACGGACGATCGACTTACCTGTTCCGTCGATCCTCCGGGAGGGGACGGGAGCCATGGGGGCAGCTCCGCCGACAGCGCCACGCCAACAGAACACCGCCACAGCGAATCACAGGACGTGATTCGCTGGGCGGTGTTCTGTTGGCGTGGAGGTGGAGCAACCTCCACTTCCCCGCCGCCCGCAAGTATGGCTGTTGGCGGCTCTCCGTCGGAATAACGACGGAGAGCAGCCAACAGTCATAATACGCCGAGCGGCAAAACGCCTGCACAGGCGGTCTTCCGCACGGCGGTCCCTCAACGGTCTTGCAAAAAGACCGCCGAGGTCGTAATGACCCCCTATGTTCCTTACCTGTCTGTAGTAAAAAGGGAACACATCTGGGTCAATGTAGAATATAAATTGAGACCTGGGCGTAGTCACCCGGTCCTTTTCACTACTGAAATTTGCTAACTATGAAAATTGTTCTCTCAAATCTGTATCTTTCCAAGTCTGTGTGGCCCACTTTAGGATACCTCTCTACAGAAGGTGGACCTTTCAGTGCTCATAGCTTTTCCAAGAACCTACACTCCCTACATGTACACTAGAATAAATGTTGTGTACATTTTTAACCAACCCTAAATTCTGGGTAATGCAATAATGAATGGCTTATTGTGAGCATTCTGTATTCTTTCCTCTCCATCATCTCATATAATCTTCTGACACATGGTTAATTTCAAGTAGAGTAAAATTTGACATAGCAAAGGCCAGCAAAAAACATGCATGCATCAATAATAATGCACAGTCATCATTTCTGCATGCTCACCCCAGAATTTTTATCTTTTATCTGGACCCAGTTACTTTGCCATCCTGATCAACAGTGTGTGCGTTCTGCCCCTATTGTATTGTAAAATTGGTTTCAGCTCATTGGTATATTTCACCTTACAGAAAGGTCAACATAAATCGGAGTTGAAATTGCACCAAAGTCATTGAAGTTACAGGTTATGTGAGTTTCAGTGTATATTTATTCCACCTGCAACAGGACATAATAAGTGGCTGTAGCTAGCACTAGTGTGATCTGTCTGTGCTGCTGAATAAAAAGACTAATATGACAGGGAAAGAACTTTGGCCATGTGTGAAAAATATTTTGTATATTAGAGCATTGTATAACTTCACAGGGAGGGAGGCAAATCACAGGGGTCTGGAGGGTTGGTGGAAGCTCAGGTCCTAAGTTTTGCAGGGCCTTCTAGGCGCAAGTCAGAATCTCAAATTGGCATCTCTTGTGGATAGGGAGCAAGTGTAATTTCTTGCAATGAGGGCTTATGTGGGGCCCTCTGAGGAGGTCAAGGATGAGTCTGGCCGCTGAGTTCTGAATGGTCTGTAGTCTCACCATGAGGTGTGAAGTGATTCCTGCTTAGAGTGTGTTTCCATAGTCCAGGTAGCTGGTGGCAAGTGCTAGAGTGACAGTGCATCTGGTGGAGACTAGGAGCCATTTGAAAATCCTACCGGGCATGCACAGTGTGAGGAAGCAGGTGAAGGAGACTGCCTTGATCTGGTTCTCTATAGTCAGATTTCTGTCCAGGATGATGCTGAGGTTCAAGACATAGTCCATTGGGCTAGAGAACAGTCCCAGTTCATCAGGCCACCAGGAGTTGTTTCATAGTGAGGCAGAGTTCCCAAAGATCACAACCTCTGTCTTGTCTGTGTTGAACTTGAGGCAGTTGTCTTGCATCCATTTGGTGATGTGGGTCATGTACCGGTGAAAGTTGGCTTAAGTGGTGGAAGGGTCTATGGACAGAGCGAGTATGAGCTGGGTGTCATCTGCATAGGAGATTATGTTCAATCTGTGGTTCTGACAATGTTGGTCAGGGAGGTCATGTAGGCATTGAACAGAGTGGGGTTGAGGGATGAACTTTGGGAGATTTTACAGATGGTGCTCTTGGGCTCCAAGTTGTAAGTTGGCAGGTGGACTCTCTGTGTTAAGTGGATGCATTCCACTTAAGGGCGTCCATTTGGATTCTGATCTGATGGACCCTTGTTATCAGGGTATGGTGGGAGACAGCATTGAAGGCTGCTCAGAGGTCGAGGAGCATGAGGGCAGCCGCATCTTCCCGGTCTAGGAGGTTTCTGATGTTGTCACTGGCTGCAATCAGGGTGGTTTTGATGCTGTGATTTGTGCAGAATCTGGATAAGGATGCATCCAGGAGATTGTTGTGCTTGAGGGATTGCATGAGTTGGTGGTTGATGGCCTTTTAGAGGATTTTGATATGAAAGGGGAGCAGGGAGATGGGCTGGTAGTTTTTGAGTTCATTGGGGTCGTCTGACTGTTTCTTGAAGAGGGGTTTGACTTCAGCTTGTTTCCAATTATCAGGCAAGGAAGCTGAGGTGATGGATGTGTTGAAGATGGTTGTGAGCTTGTTGCTGATGGTGTCGTTGCTGAGAATTAGCATGTGGTGTGAACAGGTGTTGGTGGGAGCTCCTCAGTAAACAGAGCGCATGATGTCTGTGGAGTTCATTCCAGCGGGTGATCCAATAGCTGGAGGTGGCACCTGTGGGGGCAAGGAGGCTCAGAGTATCTGCAGCAAAATGTTGGGGTTTGATGTTTTTGTGGATGGTGGGGATCTTATCAGGAAGATGTTAGCTAGGTTGTTAAATAGTTCTTGGAAGGGTGTGATGATGTTTTCAGTCACTGAGGGCTTGAAGAATTCCTTGACTAAGCTGAAGAGTTCGTTGTTGTTGTTGGAGCGGGCTTGATGTGGTCGGCTAAGGCATTCTTTCTTATTTCTTTTAGTGCTCGGTGGTTATGGTTGAGTGAAGTCTTGAAGGTAGTCTGGTCAGTAGGCTCCTTGGTGGTTCACCATTTCCTTTCCAGTTGTTTGCATTTCATGATTCTCAGTTCTGGGAGGTACCAATTAGCTTATATGGAGGATCAGTTGGGTTTGGTGGGTTTGATGGGGGCAACTTTGTCCGTGCAGTCAGAGACCCAGGTTATGAAGTTTTTGATCTCCTGATCAAGGTTGGTGAAGGAGTTAAGGTGAGAAGTGTTGCTGGTGTCAGTTCACTGACCTTTTGATGACTTTGCTCCAGTTGTGACATAAGGTGCTAGGGTGTCTGTTGGTGGTACTAGGGGCTGCTGTGACTGTGATGTGGACTATAGCATGGTCCGTCCAGGTGCGCTTGGTAGTGTGGCTGTAAGTGAGTCTGTTGATGGCTGTGAAGAGGGGTCCAGCATGTACCCTGTGATGTGTGTGAGGTCAGTGACTAGCTGTGTGAGGCTGATATTGTTCATGCTTTTGAGAAGGTTGGCTGTGTTGGCGTCATTGGGGTCATCAAGGTGGAAATTAAGGTCTCTAAGGAAAATGTGGTGCTTGGTTTTGCTGTCTTGGGGACGATGAGTTAAGGAATGGCATGGCAGAAGCCAGGGTATGATCCTAGTGGTCTGAAGACAAGGGTGCCCGTGAAGATGGTTTTTCCGTCTATTCAGAGTTGGAAGTTGAGGTGTTCCATGGTTGAGATGGTGTTGTCCAAGGTGGTGGCTCATTGATTGGATTCCTTGTGGATGATGGTGATCCTGCCTCCGTGTTTGGGGATGCAGTATCTGTGTGCGATCTTGTAGCCACTGGGTGTGGCTGTGACAATGTCAGGTGTGGATGCAGGGTTGAGCCAAGTCTTGGTGAGGACGACAATGTCAGGGGTGAGGGAGGTGATGGTGTCCCAGATCTTGGTGGGGTGTTTGCTGAGTGATTGGGTGTTGAGCAAGATTCAGTGGAGTTGTTTGGACAGTCATGGTTAGCGGTGGGTGCATGTGCAGGTATTCTGGTGTTGCAGGAAGAGTGGCAGTGGTGAAGGCAAAGGGTTCTAATGTTCAGTGTTAGAGGTCCCAGGCAATGAGCTCAGTGCTAGTATAGCTGCAGATGACAGGAGAACCAGGGTTCCTGGTGTTGGGCATGGTCCAGGCATGGATGGGTGAAGATGAGCTTCCCTTTGGCATGGCTGCTGCACATGGACACTGTGCTGCCATGCTGCAGCCTCTATTAAGTAGGTCCTGGGAGGTGGGAGGGGCGCAGGGAGGCGACAAACAGGTGGGAGATGTAGGGGGCAAAACAGCCAGAAAAGTGCAATCGGCAGTGGGGGAGCAACGCAAAAACACAAGGCAATGGAAAGAGCACAATGTGGAGAGAAATAATGAGCAGAGCAATTAAAAGAGCACAGCAATATAGAAAAGGGCAGATAAAAGAGCACAAGAGAGCGGAGCACAGTTAAAGAGGCAGAAAGCAGGGCACTGTCAACAGTGTGGAGGAACATGGGGAAAACATGAAGCAGTAAAAAGAACAGAAGAGCTCAGAAATGTAGAGCAATAAATAGAGTACAAAAGAGCAGAGCACACTTAAAGAAGACAGAAATCATGGAACAGTCAAGAGAGGGCAGAGGCAGAGAACAGTCAGAGGGCACTGATTGGCGAGTGCAGCAGTTTAAGGAGCAGAGATATGGAAGTAGCAGCAGGGGCAATAAGCAGCAAGGGGGAGCAGGCACGAGGATCTAATACAATGTGTCACCATACATATTAGAGATAGTATGCCATCATAGTAACTAATTCTTGAAACTTGCATATGATGTCTAGGTAAAGCAGCATGTGCCATTTAAGGTTTACTAAAATGGTGGTTAAAAAGCTAGGGATATGAATAAAGATTTGTTTCACTTAGTACCAAAACTCTAATACAAAATTGAATGTAGATTTGTGATAAATGTAGTTTAAATGTAACTTGAACATACTGTACTTTGTGCTGCATGAGAGACCAGTGTAGAATTGATGTTACTCTCAGCCCCCTCCAGTGAATCAATACACATACTTGGTTGACTGTTAACAATCTGAATCTAGGAGGTACCAAGCGGTCACTTAACAGAGGTTAGCCATCGTGGAATAGGACACGAAAAGTCAACAGAATAAAGGACAATCTTATTAAGCCTTCCTTCGCCTTGCAGATGCCAGATGGAACTGGCAGAAACAGGTGACATTCATTTCCAGGGCAATCACAGAATCTCCAACTCCACTCCTACAGGAGAGAAAATCAATTTTGACCCTGACAGAGAGAAGGACCCTCATCTAAATAAGGGGTGACTAAGGGAATATACAGTGCTCCTCCAAGTAGATACTGACAGGAGCGATCATGTTTGAGGCCTCATAAACCATAGTGCTACAAAAGGCGGTGGGGAATTTGTGGTCCAAGAGATGTGGTTGATTGGAGGAAATTCTTCAACCACTTGCTAGTGTACAGGATAAGACATGTAGCTCACTGCTACCTCATCAGAACATTCCAGGACCTGCAAGAAAACAACTTGAAAGAAGAACACTCTTGGTGACTGCTCGAAGAAGAAGACTCAAGTAATTTTTACCCCTGCTGGCATTCAGAGGATGGAACAGACAGAGACATATGTCTGAGGGACCACTCTGAATATAAGGTTCCCAAGGACTGAGTGGCTGACCTGCTGTTTGCCTGCTCTAGGGTCCCAAAATGCAGGGCTTCTGGCTTCCATAGATCCCATGTGATAACTGAGGGCTGGACTTCTGCCTAGAAGCCGTTCCTGAGGGCTGCAGGAGTGAACAAGAACAATTTGCAGATAATTACACAGTCATTTTACTACTGCCTGAGGACCACAAAAAGGTTCTGAACCTTTCCCAGGCAGGGCCCTCCCTCAGCTAACCTCAAAACCTAAAATTCATACTTCTGGCTCTGCTTATCCTATTTTATTTCTTTGACATGCTGTTTCTCACTATGTTTTACTCCACTTTTCTTTGTTGATTTGGGAGTTTTATTGTGGTCTTTTGTTGACTTCAACATTATTGATATTGTTTGAGCATGTCACACATTTCTCTTTGAAACTGGCTGCTACTGGTGCAACACATAACAATGGCTGAGCGGAAATTCTCTAAGACCTGTTTTTTAGCTTAACCAGTATATGTTTATTTGGTTGGTGATTGTAACTCCAGCCCATTTTCAGACAATCGCTATATAATATTTATTTGGAAGTCAGTATCAGCACACAGGTATTGATGTCAACATTAAGGTAGGTGAAGTATTTGGTTGCTGGTAACTGTTAGACCTGATAGCCTTAGGGTGGTCACCCCTAACATTTTGTCTGCCTCCTTCCACTTTTTTGACACTGTTTTTGCTGGTTTTAGGACTTTGCACACTTTACCACTGCTAACCAGTGCTAAAGTGCATATGCTCTCTCCCTTTAAACATGATGACATTGGGTCATACCCAATCGGATTATTTAATTTACTTGTAAGTAAGTGCACTATATGTGCCCAGGGCCTGTAGATTAAATGCTACTAGTGGGCCTGCAGCACAGATTGTGCCACCCACTTAAGTAGCCCCTTAACCATGTCTCAGGCCTTCCATTGCAAGGCCTGTGGGTGCAGTTTCACTGCCAAATCGACTTGACATTTAAAACTACATGCCCAGCCTAAAACTCCCCTTTTTCTACATATAAGTCACCATTAAGGTAGGCCCTAGGTAACCCCTAGGGCAGGGTGTTGTGTAGACAAAAGTAGGAAATGTACCTGTGTAGTTTACATGGCCTGGTTGTGTAAAACTCCTAAATTTGTTCTGCACTGCTGTGAGTCCTGCTCCTTTCATAGGCTAACATTAAGGCTACCCTCATATAATGCTTGAGAGGTAGTTTCTGATTTGAAAGGAGTAACAAGGTCATATTTAGTATGGCCAGAACGGTAATACCAAATCCTGCTGACTGGTGAAGTTGGATTTAATATTACTATTTTAGAAATGCCACTTTTAGAAGGTGAGCATTTCTCTGCATTTAAATCCTTCAGTGCCTTTCTATCCACGTCTGGCTAGGTTTAGTTGACAGCTCCCTTGTGCGTTCACTCAGACAAACCCCAAACATAGGATGCTAAGTCACCCTTGCATACATCTGCATATTGAATGGGTCTTCCTGGGCTGGGAGGGTGGAGGGCCTGACACTTACATGTCAAAGGACAGTAGCCTGCCCTCACACAAAGAACTGCCACACCCCCTACTGGGACCCTTGCAGACAGGATGGAACTGAAAATGGACCTTGTGCATTTCTAAGTCACTCTTTGAAGTCTCCCCCACTTCAGAGGGACATTTGGGTATTTTAAAAGGGCCTCTGCCCCTACCAACTCAGATACTTCCTGAAGAAGAGAACCTGATCCAGAACTTGCAACCTGCCAAGAAGAACTGCCTGCTCTTCCCAAAGGACTCACCTGACTGCTTTCTGAGAAGGACTGCTGCCTTGCTGTTGTCCTGCTGCCTTGTTGCTCTCTGGCTGTGCTGAGAAGTGCTCTCCAAAGGCTTGGATAGAGATTGCCTCCTGTTCCCTGACGTCTCAGGACCAAAAAGACTTCATTCCTGCAAGAAGAACTCCCTGTGCAGCGAAAATCGATGCACAGCCTGCAAGAAACGATGCACAGCCTGCATCGCAGTGAGAAAATCAACGTACGCCGAACGGAAATGATGCAGCCCAACTTCGCAAGGTGAAGATCGCTGCAACGCCACCGTAGTGACTGGAAATTCGACGCACGGCCCACTGAATTGACGCAAAGCCAAGCCGGAACGACGCAGCTCGACTTCCTGAGAGGAATCTACACAGTGCCTGCTGTGCGGTAGAAATTTCTACGCAACGACCACCGGATCGACGCAGCCCCTGTGACTTCGTTCTACAAGCACCGGATTTCAATGCATCGTCCCCTGGCCATCTGAAAACCCCGCAACCTGAAGGGGATCCAAGTCTGAGCACCGGAAATCAATGCAAAGCCTTCGCTGCGTGAACAATAAATGATGCATCGCCGTGTGTGGCTGAGAAATCGACGCACACCTCCCTGTTTTCCATGCATCTCCTCGTCTGCGTTTCCTTGCGGAGATTTTGAATGCAAACCAGGTACTTTGTGCTTGAAAGAGACATTTATTGCTTTTAAAAGACTAAAGACACTTTATATCATTTTTACAATGATATCTCAACATATACTTATTGCATCTTAATCATTTTGACCTGCATCCTATCAGATAAATATTATATATTTTTCTGAACATTGTGTGGTGTATTTTTGTTGTCTTCTACTGTGTTATTGCATGATTTATTGCACAAATACTTTACACCTTGCCTTCTAAGATAATCCTGACTGCTCAGTGGTAAGCTACCAGAGGGTGGGCACGGGATAATTTGGATTGAGTGTGACTTACCCTGACTAGAGTGAGGTTCCTTGCTTGGACAGGGGGTGACCTGACTGACAACCAAAGACTCCATTTCTAGCAATAACCCAATCTCAATTGTTGCTGTGATGAAACAGCAAAAATCCAGAAAAACTCCGAAGCTATAATCTTTCATGTTGCAGAGAAAAAACATCTTGGACTTCCTTGGGTAGTGCTGAAGTTACAGGGCTTGAGGAAACATTTATATCATGGACAAAACCCTGTACAGCATGTAGTTAGCAGTAGCATGTATAACCAGAGCTACAGTCCACATGGGTATATAATGCCCCCTTATTATCTATGCTTTAGATGGAGTCGCTAACCAGAGAGGTAAAAAATAAGACTACAAAAGGTAATATAGAAAAAACACTAAGGTGGTCATTCCAACCTTGGCGGTAAAAGCTGCTTACCGCTGTCAGAAGACCGCCAACATACCGCCGCGGCCGCGGTAATCTGCCACTGTCATTCTGACCCACAACAGGCAAACCGCCAAAATACAGACATCCACAAAAGTCCGCCACACCAAAGGCCAGCGAGAAACTGGCGATGACCAAACCTCCACCGTCACGCCAACAGAAATACGCCCATACTATCACGACACACGAATCCACGTGGCTGTCTCTCAACCGCGGTAATCCATTGGCGGTACACACCGCTGCGCTCAAAATACACACACACTGACAAAACACAACCACATTGGACAATTCTAAATACACGCACCTGATACACATACAAACACCACTCCCACACACCCAACACAATATAAAACACACACCCACATCACCCACAAACCCCCACTCCTACAGAATCGGGACCACGCACTGAGAAAAAGAGAACTGAGCACCCACACGCGCATTTTACTTTCACCCAGCAATATTTCCACGCACTTCACACAACACACCAATACACATCACCACACAATCCACCCCACACATCATCCACACCACCCCATGGCACCTCAAAGACACCCCAGGTTTTCCAAGGATGAACTCAGGGTCATGGTGGAGGAAATTGTACGGGTAGAGCCACAGCTCTTCGGGACACAGGTGCAGCACACCACCATTGCCAGGAAGATGGAGCTATGGAGCAGAATAGTCGATAGAGTCAACGCTGTGGGACAGCACCCAAGAAATAGGGACGACATCAGGAAGCGGTGGAACGACCTACGGGGGAAGGTGCGTTCAATGGTATCCAGGCACAACATCGCGGTGCAGCGGACTGGCGGCGGACCCCCACCTCCTCCCCCAGAATTTACAACATGGGAGGAGCAAGTCTTGGCGATCCTGCATCCTGAGGGCCTCGCAGGAGTATCTGGAGGAATGGACTTTGGTAAGTCAAATCATCACTACTTCATCCCCCCCCACCCCACCAGCATACCAACTCATACCCCCACCCTCACCCCCATCACATCCTGCTCCTTGCAAATGTCTCACCATCACAGCCCACCCATCCCAACACCAATCCCTGCATGCGACCACTAAGCATGGACACCCATCACCAAAGCATGCCCACTGCACATACCCATCCCCATCCCCCACCAAATCACTGTCACAAAAGCCCCCACACGGCAATGCCAGCACTGGGGTACAAGGGCACCCACCCATTACACGCTATGGCACACACAAATGCAATAACCATACTTTTATACCCCTGCAGGACCCGAACGCCACGTCACTGCGCAGGAGGGTCCACAAATGTCCACTCCACCCCCAGAAGAGGCCCACAGTGAGGACAGCACCTCTGTCAACCTGGATCTAGATGACCAGCCCGGCCCATCGGGGACCTCGGGACAGTCGGTTCCCCTCAGACAGCCACAGGCCATAGCAGACCTTCCCCCCTCTGGGAATACCAGCACAGCACCCACCCAGCGGGCCCATCCCTCTGTCCCCAGGACACGTCAATCAGCGGTGTGTCCACCACTACAGGGCACCCAGGTTAACCCACCACCCCAACAACAACAGGGACCTGGGGGCAGTGGTAGTGGGCACACGGTCCAGGGGACAGAGACCCAGGGAAACAGGGGAACTGGGAGGGCTGCTGTGCGACAAGGGGGGGACAGGCCCAGGGAACCCACTCTCCACGAGGCCCTCTCCTCCATCATGGGAGCCTACCACCACTTCCAGGAGACGATGGCAACGGTCCTGGCCAGGTTTCAGGAGATCCAGCTTCTGCAGGAGGAACAGTATTTGGGGTTCAGGGAGGAACTACGAAACATCAGTTCCACCCTGGCCACCATTGTAGGGGCTCTGAATCAGGTAGTCACCACATTACGGGACACTGTGGCAGGACAAAGGGCCCCTGACACTAGCATGGACCAAGAACTGCCTACCACCTCTGCCCGCGCTAGTGGACAGGAGGCCCCACCACAGGACCAACAGGCCACCAGCACCCCACCCCCTGCAGAAGGAGAACCACCCCGCAAGCCCCACCATCACCCCTCACCGATTTGCAATCACCCACCAATATAGAGCACTGAAATAAACACAGTTATTGCACAAAACAATCAGGAGTCTGGCTGTGATTTTGTACTAATGTATTAGACATTACCGCATATTTACATTGTGATGCCAACATACCACTGTCACACAGCTATAGTCCATGGGGAAACAAAGCAGAGGTCACGCAGTATGGCCCACATCTCTGAAATTGGAAGGGAAAGTCACAACTCAGTTACCATACACTGGGGGAAAAGGTCAGACAGTAGAGAGGTAGTAGGGGTTAAGTATATGTAATATGCCGGGTTGGAATCTTACCTGTGTGTCATTGAAAATACTGCTGTATCACTGTGTTCCTGTTGTCTATGTCGTCCTCTTCGGCTTCCTCGTCTTCACTCTCCACAGGCTCCCCAGCTGCTGCAACACCACCATCTGGACCATCCTCCTGCAGAAAAGGCACCTGGCGTCGCAAAGCCAGGTTGTGAAGCATACAGCAGGCCACGATGATCTGGCACACCTTCTTTGGTGAGTACAATAGGGATCCACCTGTCATATGGAGGCACCTGAACCTGGCCTTCAGGAGGCCAAAGGTCCGCTCGATCACCCTCCTAATTCTCCCATGGGCCTCATTGTACCGTTCCTCTGCCCTTGTCCGGGGATTCCTCACTGGGGTCAGTAGCCATGACAGGTTGGGGTAACCAGAGTCACCAAGTAGCCACAATGGTGCCTCTGGAGTTGACCCATCACGTAAGGGATGCTGCTATTCCGCATGATGTACGCGTCATGCACTGAGCCAGGGAACTTGGCATTAACATGGGAGATGTACTGGTCTGCCAAACACACCATCTGTACATTCATCGAATGATAACTCTTTGTGTTTCTGTACACTTGTTCGCTCCTGCTGGGGGGTACTAAAGCCACATGGGTCCCATCAATGGCACCGATGATGTTGGGGATATGTCCAAGGGCATAGAAATCACCTTTCACTGTAGGCAAATCCCCCACCTCTGGGAAAAAAATGTAGCTCCGCATGTGTTTCAGAAGGGCAGACAACACTCTGGACAACACCTTGGAAAACATAGGCTGGGACATCCCTGATGATATGGCCACTGTAGTTTGAAATGACCCACTTGTAAAGAAATGGAGTACTGACAGCACCTGCACTAGAGGTGGGATCCCTGTGGGTTGGCGATTGGGTGACATCAGGTCTGGCTTCAGCTGGGCACACAGTTCATGAATAGTGGCTCGGTCAAGCCTGTATGTCAGTATGACATGTCTTTCCTTCATTGTCGACAGGTCCACCGGCGGTCTGTACACGGGAAGATTCCTCCATCGCCTCGCATGTCCCAGCGGACGGTGCCTATGAAGGACAACAGCGAGCACAGAGTCAATCAACCCACAGGTACGTAACCACAGTTTGCACAAAACACGATTCCCAATGCATTGAATGGTTTGTATGAGTGTTGATGCAAGGCCTAGGTATGTGTGACGCAGTTAAAAGTAAGCCATGTGGGCCCTTGAAATGGCGGCTGCCTGACCTGTGAAGTGTGACAATGGGATGTGAGATAAATGCGCTGGCGTGGCACACCGTGGCAGTAGGCGGTCGAAGACCGCGGCGCAAAGCAGCATTGGTTAACATTGAACACTATGGGTCTCAGGAGCCAATGACGATGTGCTCCGGCGGTCGCGGTACGCACCGCCGCGGTATGCACCACCGCGGGCGTGACCGCCATTTTCTATCTGCTTAATCACTCGATACCTGATCTTCGACAGGAGAGGACCTACACTGCAAGTGCTGCTGTGACCTCGGTCTGGAAGAGACAATGGCTCATGCGACTGGGGAAAGGGCCCCTGCCTTCACTGCTCAGGAATTGGAGAAACTCGTGGATGGGGTCCTCCCCCAGTATGCGCTACTCTACGGTCCTCCAGACCAACAGGTAAGTACACTGGGACCATGCTTTGTGGCCAATGCCTGTGTTGAGTCGGGTGGATGAAAGATGGTGGGGAGGGGAGCGAATGAGGCATGCATCAAACGACGGATGACAGGATGTGCCACATGGCAAGGGTAGGGATGGGGGGCCACTCACATTGAGGGTGCAAAAGGTGATGACTCTTTTTCTCCCCCTGTATATTTCACATAGGTCAGCGCCCACCAGAAGATTGACATTTGGCGTGCCATCGCCAAGGACGACTGGGCCCTGGGGGTCCACCACAGACGTGGCACCCACTGCCGGAAGAGATGGGAGGACATCCGACGCTGGAGCAGGAAGACGGGGGAGGCTCAGCTGGGGATGGCCTCACAACGTGGGAGGGGTGCCAGTCGGACTTTGACCCCCCTGATGTCCGGATCCTGGCGGTGGCCTACCCCGATTTGGATGGGCGCGTGAGGACATCACAGCAGACACAAGGGGGTGAGTATACTCTCATTCTGGTGACTTTGCGCGCAGTGGAGGTGTCTGGGTGGGGGAGGAGGGCTTGTGGGTATCCCTAGGGCAGGGCAATTTCTGTAA
Source organism: Pleurodeles waltl (assembly GCF_031143425.1). Classification (NCBI taxonomy): domain Eukaryota; kingdom Metazoa; phylum Chordata; class Amphibia; order Caudata; family Salamandridae; genus Pleurodeles; species Pleurodeles waltl. The sequence continues at coordinate 1,043,553,153 of NC_090437.1, forward strand.
GCTAGGCCCCTCCGTAAGGCATGGCCCTGTGCCCCCGCCCCCCACCTCTGTAGGGTGCCAAGTACAGCTATTCATGGCCCTGTGTCATCTATGTGTGCAGATGTCGTCCATAGGCTTGTAGGCCATGTCACACGGATTGAGTAGTGGACCCCAAGTGCGCGGCGTAGTGCAGGGGGCTTCTGTGTCTGTCCTCTCCGCCAACGGTGTCGCCAATGCATGCACTCAACATGTCTTTATTTTCTCCCCCCCCCACCTTTTTTTGGTCTTCTTGTTCATGTGTGCATTAGCATCATCTGGCGGAGGAGAAGTGGCATCGGAGCCCGAGGGAGCTGCATCCCACATGGCCCTGGAGGGCCATGCAACGGATTCAGAATACACCAGTGGGACGGAGGGCGAGGGGAGCTCCACAGTGGGGACTCGGGCAGACATAAGTGACACGGACTCGTCCTCTGAAGGGATTTCCCTTGTCGTGGCGGCAACATCCGTGCCCCCCGCAACAACAGGTACAGCCGCCACCCAGCGCACCAGCACCGCCCTCCCAGCAGCCCCTCAGCGTTTGCCCCGTGCCCGCTCACCCAGGAAGGTGGGCATCTTCTTCGCCCCAGGCACCTCAGGCCCTGCCCCAGTCACCCCTGCTGCCCTCAGTGAGGAGATCATTGACCTCCTGAGGACGCTCACTGTTGAGCAGTTTACCATTTTGAATGCCATCCAGGGTGTCGAAAGAGAGGTGCACCAGAGTAATGCATACCTGGAGGGCATTCATTCTGGTCAGGCTGCCCTTCAGCGATCGTTCAAAACTCTGGCCTCAGCACTGATGGCAGCAATTGTCCCTGTCTCTAGCCTCCCCCCTCCAACTTCCTCCACCCATACCCTATCACCTGTACCTCTGCCTATCCCAGACACACCATCAGACCAGCCTGCACACACCTCAACACCCAAGGGAAGCTCATCCAGACAAAATCACCACACATCACACAAGCATTCACACAAGCAACATCCACATACAGACATACCAACACCCACTGCCTCCACTGTGTCCCCCTCCTCCTCGTCTCCCTCCTCCCTCCCTGTCACGTCTCCACTCACACTTGCATGCACAACATCTTCAGCCACTACGTCCATCACCAGCACACACACCAGAACCCCCCACACACGTGCACTCACCACCCCCACTACCATTTACACGTCCCCTGTGTCCTCTCTCAGTGTGTCTGTCACCCCCTCTTCCAAGATACACAAACGCAGGCAGCCACCCATCCAACAGCCATCCACCTCACGACAGCCTCCAGCCCAAGCACCTGCACCCAAAGACACCAGACTTAAGACTCCTACAACCACAACCTCTTCCTCCACTCCCATACCCACTACACCTACCCATCCCACTGGTCCTAAAATGCTATTCCTGTCCAAACTTAACCTCTTTCCTACAACTCCCCCACCCCGTCCATCTCATAGGACTCCAGTCAGCACCTCAGCCACCACAAAACCGGGCCCTGTGATGACAGTCTGCCATGGACTGTGGAGTCCCCCACCCTCAAGGGCAGCCAGTTCAGTACGGAGCCAAGGCACGGGCAGCCCACCCCCGGAGAAACACCCGAAGATAGTCAGCGGCCGGCGCGAGAGGGTGAAAACACCAGCCACTAAAATCCCTACCATGGCTCCGGCACGAAGTGTGGAGACAGGTGGCACACCGCCCAAGGTGGGGAAGGGCCACAGGCGAACAGGGAAGGCTGGGAAGGTCAGCACGCCTGAGAAGAGCGCCATCAGCCCAGCTGGCCAGGAGGGCCCTGCCAGCCCCATCCCAGGTGGGCAGGAGGACACCAACAGGCCCGGTACTGCAGACCAGGAAGGCACCGCCAGCCACCCGACAGATGGGCAGGAAGGCCCCCCCACCCACAGGAGAGGTGGCAAATGACCTGCACGCCATGGCCGGATCCGCTGAACTGGGCACCGCCGTCTCAAGCACCGCTGAACTGGGCACCGCCGTCTCAAGCACCGCTGAACTGGGCACCGCCGTCTCAAGCACCGCTGCACTGGGCACCGCGTCTCAAGCACCGCTGCACTGGGCACCGCGTCTCAAGCACCGCTGAACTGGGCACCGCCGTCTCAAGCACCGCTGCACTGGGCACCGGCGTCTCAAGCACCGCTGCACTGGGCACCGCCGTCTCAAGCACCGCTGAACTGGGCACCGCCGTCTCAAGCACCGCTGCACTGGGCACCGCTGTCTCAAGCACCTCTGAACTGGGCACCGCTGTCTCAAGCACCGCTGAACTGGGCACCGCCGTCTCAAGCACCCCTGAACTGGGCACCGCCGTCTCAAGCACCGCTGCACTGGGCACCGCCGTCTCAAGCACCGCTGCACTGGGCACCGCCGTCTCAAGCACCGCTGCACTGGGCACCGCCGTCTCAAGCACCGCTGCACTGGGAACCGCCGTCTCAAGCACCGCTGCACTGGGCACCGCCGTCTCAAGCACCGCTGCACTGGGCCCCGCCGTCTCAAACACCGCTGAACTGGGCACCGCCGTCTCAAGCACCGCTGCACTAGGCACCGCCGTCTCAAGCACCGCTGAACTGGGCACCACCGTCTCAAGCACCACTCTACTGGGCACCGCCGTCTCAAGCACTGCTGGCCCATTAGCGGCAGGGGCAGGCCCGCATCTGTGTCGGGCAGGGCTGCACAAAGCACTCTGGGCACCAGTCCCCCTCCAGAACCAGTGGAGACTGTCATCCACTTGAGAGACTGTGGCTTTGCACTCCCCAGGATGGCACAGTGGGCAACCCACCCACTGCAGAGACTTGAAAAACTGTGGCTTTGCACTCCCCAGGATTGAACAGTGGGCAACCCACCCACTGCAGGACTTGAGAGACTGTGGCTTTGCACTCCCCAGGATTGAACAGTGGCCATGGAGGCCCCTCGTGGATCTGGCGTTGTGCACTCATCTGGCTGAGGTGCCCCCCCTTCCCTTCCCCCTGAGGTGCCTGTAGTTTTCCTATCTGATGCCCCTGCAGTGTTCTCTCCGTTGGAGTCAGGTATCCTGTGTGGGCTTTGCCAATGTGATTTGGTCCCAGGGGTCCACGGACAATGCCTGCTACAATGCTCGGACTTGTACATATATGTATATAAGTGTCTTTGATGTGTAGATATATATATATATATAATTCAGCCAGTAATACAATATATTCCATTGTTTATAATCATTTCCTTTTGTCTTTGCATTCTTCCGTGGGGTTTGGGGGGGGTAACTGTGATGTATTACTGTGCATTGATGTGTGTGTTGTAGTGGGTGAGGGTGGGGGTGGGTGTGTCGCGTATGTGTGTCCCCGTAATATTTTCTCCTCCCCCCTCCCCTGTGTCGTAGGTGCAGTACTCACCGTTGTCTTCTGCGCCGGCGTTCGTGCTCCTGGTAGAGGAGCAGGAAGACAATCGCTGGGAGGCTGTGGAGTTCAGGTTCCATGCTGTCCAGATTCCTCGTGGGGTGTATGGAGGTGAGCGTTTTCCGTTTGAAATGGCTGTTTTCGCCGTGTTTTTATCGGCGGGGCTACCGCCCCGGAAAAGGTGGCGGATTGGTGTGTTGTGATAGGGTGGGCGGTACATTGACTCCCGCCTGTCTGTTGGCGGTGACCGCCGCGCTGTTTGTTTGTCCCGCCGTGGCGGCCGGTGTGTTGATGTGGCGGTCTCTGTTGGTGGTTTCCGCCAGGGTCGGAATTCCATTTTTTTAACCTGCAGCCTGTTGACGGTTTAGCCGCAGGTTTAACACCGACCACCAAGGTTGGAATGACCCCCTAAATGCCAACTATTTTGCAAATTGGAGAGGCAACTCATCTGAGGCAACTCCGGCTATAGAAGGGGTAGAAAAAACAAAGAGAATGCTATCTGGATAGACACATACTCTATTTAAGATACAAATCACACGACCTAACAGTTTTCATTACTTGTCACCAACTACCTGCACAATAAAACCAGTACCAACCAAAAAACGATATTTAAATCACTACAGTACCTTATCAGTGATGCAAAATGGCTTATAAAAAGTGCTATTATGCATAGACTAACTAGAAGGGCAATAATGTTTCTAAAACTATCCCAGGTATTCGGTAGGCTCACTTTGTGAGATTTATAATGGCCACTCAATGGCGACATACAGTTCTACCTATATTCTAAGAGTGCCAGAAAAATGCTTTGGGTAAATATCTTAATCACATCTAAAAAATGACTACTATATGTTTTCCATAGTTCCTAACCCAAGCCAATTTCCAATATAAAAAGGTATTACCTTATGATTATACAACCTGCTGTAAATAAAAGTTAAAATCCACTAATAGTTGATTGCCCTAACTGTTCCCCAGGCAATACAAACCTGGCCAATATTTTATCTGACTGTCCTGCTATTGTAGAATTATACTACAAAATATAATCTTTCCTTCAGAAAAAAAGCCTTTTTAGATACAGTGGGTGCACTTTTTTACAACATGTAATAATAAAAAAAACTCCTTGCGTCTGATTCACAAACTGCATTTTTTAGTATGTAAATTAGTACTGCAGTAGTAACACTAACATATTACAAAAGAAAATTCACAAACTTGGGGCCAGGGACCTCTGTCCTCACTTTTCCATATTTTGTGTGTTGAGGTCTCCACCACATTGCGGAGATCTCACACACATATGTTAGGTTTTGTATTACGTTTGGGAGAGACAAAACGTTAAATGAGAGGGGTTAAGGGAAATGTAAGAAGTGCTTTGGGAGAGTTTTAGTAAAATATAAAGAAGGGGTTTGAAGGGAGAAGTACGGGAGTCAGGGCGCAAAGCTATTGGCAGGGGAACAGGCCACATTGATCAATTGTATATATAAATCAAGAAGAATCTAGGGTAGAACAGGATTGCGCTGGTCTTATCAGCTTGTTAAAAGTAGTCAGTTTTATCAGTTTTCTACGTGACTAATGCTTTTAATTTCTTTGGCAAATCTCTACTTTTGCCCTGTTTGTACACACTTTGCCCCATCTGTTCCCCGTCACTCCAGCTTATGAGCAGAGGTTCATGATCTTTGAAAGTGGTAGGCTCAAATTCCAGTGAGCAAGCAAACAATACTTTTTCTAGCATGGTTTCCCCTGCCCTCAAATTGTAAAGAAACGTTGTTAGAAATGGGGTTTCTGATTGGCTAGGGAGTGCACCTAAGCCAGGCAGAACCCGCCCACTCTAGTCAGGGCAAGGGAGTTACACCACGTCCAAGATAACCCCTGCTCACCCCCTTGGTAGCTTGGCACGAGAAATCAGGCCTAACCCAGAGGCAATGTGTAAAGCTTTTTCAGAACACACACAACACATGTGACGCAATATGTTCAACACAAAGTAAACACAACACTGAGCTATGTAAAAATAAACTGTATTGCACAAAACATAAGTAGACCAAACATTACATGTCAGTAATACCCTGCTAGCTTAGCAGTTGTCAGAATGTTACACAAGTTACTAATACTCTGCAGGAATAAGCAGTTGTCACATTAGAACACGTAAGTACTCAGGATTCTGCAACATAAGCAGTAGTCAGGAATCACAGTCAAGAACTAAATACACTTGTCATAAAAGTATCATAAAGGCCTGTGTCAGGAACACTTTAAACCATATGTCAAGTCAGGACATCAAATCAGCGTAGAATGTCCATAAAAGAGACATCAGCACATGTATGTTATATCATACCCAAAACAGGTTAGCCCACCAGCCCTCTCAAGCCCCTAAAAGAAACATCCAGAGAGAGTTTGGAGGCAAGAGTACCTGTTCTGAATTTGAAGTGCACCTCCTGTGCCACGAAGCACACAAGGGAGCCCCCGTCGCTCCTTGCACACAATGGGGGACTTGTGAAGGTTATGAGGAGGGGCGACACGCACACCCTCCGGTTCATATATCAGGCCTCTCCAGGGACCCACGATCTTGTGGGTGGCCCACAGGCCTTTCCCTGGCCCTCTAACCAAGGTGGGGCCAGAATAGGAGACCTGTGGTGTGGGGGGCCTCTGTTGAGGCTTCCGCCACACCCGCGTTCTCTAGGGGCCACAAGGAATGCAGAGCAAAGATCTGAGTGTCCCGCTCCCATGGAAGTGACCGGGGGCAGGGGTGACAATTCCCTCACCTCCCCTGAGTCCTGCTCTTCAGGGTGGCCCTGGGATCCAGAGGAGACCTCCCATGAGGTCTCTCTCCCTCCTGGGGCCGCTGCCGTTCACTCGCCCGCACCCAATTTGGTGCGCAAGTGTATATCAGTCTTCCCGGGCCGCGGTGGTGATCGGCTAGTGTAAATTCTTGCTGGTGCCCAGAGGGCGCTCCTTAGAGCGTGCTCCACCCCGGGGGCACGATAGGAGCGCACTCACTCCTTTCTGTTCTCCTGGTGGGGCCCCAGGGGCACTGAAGATAGCGCGACTCTCGTGATTTGCCAGCAACAGCACGGTCGCAGTGGTGAATGTCCTGAAGGCAATAACAGCACGCTTACGAGCACAGGGGCATTCTTAAGGAGCCCCGACCAAGGCGGTGAACCACTTGCAAGAGAAGGCGCTTAGAAGCGCAAATGGGCACACAGGGGCACTCTCCAAGCGCTAAGCTATTGAAACAGCACTCCTCGTGCTGGGGAAGGTTATGGGTCAGGGCTCACAGCATCCTGCTTCTGGAGACAAAAGGGAGGGTAGCATAGTGCTACCAGGCCTCAACAACAGGCCAGCAGAAGGAATGCAGATGGTGGCAGTCCGTCCTAGTGACAGGCAAGTCACAGGTCAGCACAGCAGCAGCAATCCAAGGTGGGTCCTGGTGAGTACATTCAGCAGTGTCTTGTGTCCAGTTTCTAGTAAATCTCTGGAGTCCCAAGAATGTCTAAATTGTGGGGAAAATTCCCCGGTACTTATACTCAGTTTGCAGTGTCTCTTACAATGAGCAGGAGAGGGAGTTCCAACCAGTTACAACTGGTTCTGGGAGTGCCCCTTCTCTCCTCCAGCACATGCTCCAAAACATCAGTAGGGGGTAAACAACCTTATTGTGCGAGGCCAGGGCACAGCCTTTACAAATGCAGGTGTGCCCCGCCTCTGCCTTCTCTCAGCCCAGGAAGACTATTCAATATGTAGATGCACCTCTGTGATACGTCCACCCTCCCTGTGTACAGGCTGTCTGAAAAGTATGCACAGAACCCCAACTGTCAGTCTGACCAGATGTGGATTGCAGTCAAGCTGCAAAAACACCACAGTCATAAGCACAGATAAGTGCGCACTTTCTAGAAGTGGCATTTCTGTAATAGTGATAAAAAAATACACATAAACCAGTAAGCAGCATTTCTTATCACTATCACAACCATACCAAACATGCCTACGCTACCCCTCATAAATCAGAAAATTCCCCTTACACATAAGGCAGGGCATTTCTAAGGCAATCCTATGAGAAGGCAGCACTCAAAGCAGTTAGACACCAAGTTAGGCTGCTTGGCCTACCAGGCCAGGCCACGCAACCTGGCACATGACTTGCCGTCTACATACATGCACCCTGCCAATAGGGATAGCTAGGGCATAACTTAGGGGTGACTTACATGTAGTAAAAGGGCAGTTCTGGGCCTGGCAAGTAAATTAAGATGCCAGGTCCCTGTGGCAGAAAGATGCGCACACAGGCCCTGTGCTAGCAGGCCTGAGATAGGTTTGAAAGGCTACTTTAGTGGGTGGCGCAAGCAGCGCTGCAGGCTCACTAGTAGCATTGAATTTACGGCCCTGGGTATAGGGTACCACATTACAAGGGACTTATATGTAAATTAAATAAGCCAATTAGGTATAAGCCAATCATACCAATTTTACAAGGGAGAGCACATGTACTTTAGCACTGATTAGCAGTGAAAAAGTGCTCAGAGTCATAACGTCAGCCAACAAAGGTCAGAAAAATAAGGAGGCAAATGGCAAAAAGTCTGAGGAATGACCCTGTAAAAGGGCCAGGTCCAACACACTGTTTTACCATTGATTCTATAAAGTTGTAGGCTGGGAAATAGCGGTTAAGCCCCTGCACTGAGGCCAGGGAAATATAATACTTTCCAGACGCTGACCCCATTTTTTCAAAATTTGATACAGGTTCATCTCAAATGCCAGGTATTACCACAAGTATGTAAAGGCAAGAATTTTGACGTAGGTGTTCCCCACTGGCCAAGGATTAGCTCCAATATGTCAGTGCCAGAATATTGCCATAGGAGCCCTCTATATAATGGATATCCCCCATGTGGCAATTTTTCCTCTACTAAACACAGACTAGGAATTTGTCATGGATGTCCCCTTATAATCGGTGCCCTTTCTTACTCTAAAACTATCTCCCATGTCTCAGTACCTCTATTTTGCCTTAAGAGATCACAAATATCAAGAAGTATCTCCAGTAACTCAGAGCATGTATTTGTCAATAGGCAATACCCTTCACCCATGTGCCATCAAAGACTTCCACTAGGAGCCACAAAAAAACTCCTGTATACCAGGACCAGTAGTATATTTGCATATATAACATTCACACACCACAGCCCTCACACTCACAAATACACTCTCAAATACACTGACACACACACACTCACACAGTCTCATACACTACCATACTATCTCTCAAATTTAAATATTTCCCATCAACTTGTGCTGTTAATAAAGCTTGCACTGCATCAATGAGTCATCAGTTATCAATGAGTTACCATTAAGACCTTCTGTCAGTCACGTGAACCTGTTCGAATTGGACATGAAAGGCAGCATGAGGAAAGGATGCATGTAGTATCAAGTATAAATACAATTCCGAATATGCCAAGCTAAGGTCACAAAAACATGACTGGCAGACAGTTAACACATGGCAGAAGCCACATAGTAGAAATCTACTTCTTTTCACTTGACAACAGCTGCCAATGCAATACATATGACAGGTGGCACATAGCACAAAGCTACTTCTGCCCCCTTGACAATGGATGCCCAAGCAGGAACTGAGGAGCTGAGCTGATATCAGAATGTCATATGTGCGAGTAAAACTTGGCGGGGGTGTTTATTCATTTTTCAATTTGTAAAGGGCTACATTCAACAGAAGGTATTCTGTTACAGATATTTCTAATACTGGAATGTCACTCTGCCACAGTACTAAAACCACATATTAGCAAATAACGAATTGAGAAAAGCCAGCTCTTCAATATTTGTCTGAAGATGAAAAGACCTAACTTTTCGTAGTTCCAGTGGCATATTTTCCAAAATGTCGCTGCTGCAGTTTAAAAAGCTCTGCCTCCATGGGTTTCCCTTCTAAACTTTAGGTAACTTGATAGAAATAACGCTCCTGCTCTAAGCGTCCTTATTGATCTATAAAAAGAAAATCTGCTGAACATAATGTCAAGACATGGGTCAAGGAGAAGACAAAGGTGGTCATTACAACATTGGTGGTAAAATCCACTTACTGCCGTACAGAAGACCGCCAACACTCCGCCGTGGAAAATTGCCACAGCTATTATGACCCACAGCACGGAATCCGCCAAAATTCAGACACCCACACAAGTCCGCCACACCAAAGGAAAGTGATAAACTGTCAAAAACAAAACCTCCACCGTCACGCCAACAGAAATACGCCCACACTATCACGACACACGAATCCACGCGGCGGTCTTTCAAACGCGGTATTCCATTGGTGGTACACACCGCCATGCTCAAAATACACACATATTTACAAAACACAGCCACATTGGACAAATCGAAATACACACACCTGATACACATACACACACCACTCCCACACACCCATTACAATATATAACACACACCCACATCACCCACAAACCCCAAGACCAAAATTCACGAACGAAGGCCAGAGAGAGACACCACCATCAACAATACTAGCATCCACAGGCACACAACACCATTACCCACATAACTTCCACGCACCTCACACTACACACCACTACATATCAGCACACTTATCACCCCACACATCACCTACACCACCCAATGGCACGGTAAAGACACCCCAGGTTCTCGGAGGAGGAGCTCGGGGTCATGGTGGAGGAAATCGTCCAGGTAGAGCTATTCGGATCACAGGTGCAGCACACCTCAATTGCAAGGAAGATGGAGCTATGGCGAAGAATACTGGACAGGGTCAACGCAGTGGGACAGCACCCAAGAAATCGGGAGGACATCAGGAAGAGGTGGAACGACCTACGGGGCAAGGTGCGTTCCGTGGTCTCAAGACACCACCTTGCGGTTCAGCAGAATGGCGGCAGACCCCCACCTCCTCCCCACAACTAACAACATGGGAGGAACAGGTCTTGGTGATTCTGCATCCTGAGGGCCTCGCAGGAGTAGGTGGAGGAAAGGACTCTGGTAAGTCAAATCTTAACTATTACATCCCCCTCCCTACCTGCATGCCAGCACATACCCCCACCCTCACCCCCATCACTCCAACTCCTCACAAATGTCCCAACATTACAAACCACACATCCCAACACCAAGCCCTGCATGCAACAACAACGCATGGGCACACATCACTAAAGCATGGCCACTGCACATACCCATACACCCCCTAAACCATCATCACACAAGGTCCCACACAGGAATGCAAGCACTGGGGTAAACGGTCACCCACCCATTCCACACCATGGCACACACAGATGTAATAAAAATCCTTTTATACCCCTGCAGGACCCCTACCCAACGTCACTGGACAGGAGGGTCGACACATGTCCACACCACCAACAGAAGAGGCCCACAGTGATGACAGCACCTCTGTCCAACTGGATCTACATGACCAGCCCAGCCCATCGGGGTTCTCGGGATAGTCGGTTCCCCACACCCAGTCACAGGCCACCACAGAGCTTCCCCCCTCTGGAAACACCAGCACAGCACCCACCCAGCGGGCCCATACCTCTGTCCCCAGGACACGTCAATCAGCAGTGTGTCCACCACTATAGGGAACCCAGGCTAACCCACCACCCCAACAATAACAGGGACCGGGGGGCAGTGGTAGTGGGCACACGGTCCAGTGGACGGAGGCCCAGGAACACAGGGGAACTGGGAGGGCTGCTGTGCGACAGGGGGCGGACAGGCCCAGGGAACCCACTCTCCACGAGGCCCTCTCCTCCATCATGGGAGCCTACCACCACTCCCAGGAGACGATGGCAACGGTACTGGACAAGTTTCAGGAGACCCAGCGCCTGCTGGAGGAACAGTCTATGGGCTTCAGGGAGGAACTCAGAACCATCAATTCCACCCTGGGCACCATCGTAGGTGTGCTGAAGGAAGTACTCAACACCAGGAGGGACACTGTGGCACTACAAAGGCCCCTGACACTTGCATGGACGATTAATTGCCCACCACCTCCGCCGGCGCTAGTGGACAGGAGGTACCGCCACAGGACCACCACACCAGCACCCCACCCCCTGCAGAGGAAGAACCACCTCGCAAACGGTCCCTGAGATCCAGGAACAAGACAGAGAATGATGCCAAGACCCCCGCCAAGAAATGAGACCACCCTGATTGTCATCCTACTGTCCCACTTTGTCACCCTGTCCATACTTAAACTGCCCCAGCTCCACTTCCTATGCCCATTTGGGCAATGCACCTGTGAGACTAATAGACTGGACTCTGCCATGGACATTCCTCCTCCATCACCCCTCACCATTTTGCTACCCCCTCCAATTTTGAGCACTAAAATAAACACCTTTAAGGCACAAAACAATCTGGAGTCAGTCTGTGATTTCAGAATACTGTATTAGCAATTACTGTGGCAAAAAAGCTCTTTCACTTGTAATGTCAACATACCTATGTCACACAGATCTAGTCCATGAGGAATCAAAGCAGATGTCACACTGTGGGACCCAGATCTGGGAAAGTGACAACTCAATGACCATACACTGGGTGAAAACGACAGACAGTAGAGAGGTAGTAGTGTTTAAGTACATGCAGTAGGCAGGTTTGTATTCTTACCTATGTTTCACTGGAAATATTGCTGGATCACTGAGTGCCTGTTGTCTATGTCTTCTTCTTCTGCTTCCTTGTCTTCACTATCCACAGGCTCCACAGCTGCAACAACACCGCCATCTGGATCATCCTCCTGCAGAAAAGGCACCTGTCGTCGCAAAGCCAAGTTGTGAAGCATACAACAATGTGTGTTGAGTCTAGGCCTAGGTATGTGTGACGCAGTTAAAAATAAAGCCATGTGGGCCCCTGAAATGATGGCTGCCTGACCTCTAAAGTGGGACAATGGGATGTGAGGTAACTGCGCTGGCGTTGTACACTGTCGCAGTAGGCGGTCGAAGACCGGGGCGCAATGCTGCATTGGTTAACATTGGACCGTATGGGTCCCATGAGCCAATAACGATGTACGCTGGCGGTGATGGTACGCACCGCCGCGGATGTGACCACCATTTTCTATCTGTTCAATCACTCGATACCTGATCTTCGACAGGAGAGGATCTACACTGCAAGTGCTGCTGTGACCTTGGTCTGGAAGAGACAATGGCTCGTGCGACTGGGGAAAGTGCCCTTGCCTTCACATCGGAGGAGATGGACAAACTTGTGGACGGGGTCCTCCCCCAGTACACGCTACTCTACGGTCCTCCAGACAAACAGGCAAGTACACTGGGAGCATGCTGTATGGGCTATGCCTTTGTGGAGAGGGGTGGATGTAAGAAGGAAGGGGGAGAGTGCGGCGTGCATGAAACAACGGTGACTGCATGTGCCACATGGCAAGGGTAGGGATGGGGGCCAATCACTTTGACGGTGCAGTTGGTAATACGTTTCTCTTCCCCCTGTACAACTCATGTAGGTCAGCGCCCACCAGAAAAAATATATTTGACATGCCATCGCCAAGGACGTCCGGACCCTGGGGGTCTACCACAGACGTAGCACCCACTGCCGGAAAAGATGAGAGGACATTCGTCGCTGGAGCAAGAAGACGGTGGAGGCTCAGCTGGGGATGGCCTCCCAACGGTGGAGCGGTGGCCGTCGCACCAGGACCCCCCTGATGTTCAGGATCCTGGCAGTGGCCTACCCGGAGTTGGATGGGCGCTTGAGGGCATCACAGCAGCCACAAGGGGGTGAGTACACTCTCATTCAGCTGAATTTGCGCGCAGTGGAGGGGTCTGGGTGGGGGAGGTGGGCTGTGGGTTCCCCTAGGGGCTGCATCCCACATGGCCATGGAGGGCCACACTGTGGACTCGGACTTCACCAGTGGGACGGAGGGCGAGGGGAGCACCACGGTGGGGAAATGAGCTGAGACCAGTGACACGGACTCGTGCTCTGATGGGAGCTCCCTTGTGGTGGCGGCAACATCTGTGCCCCCCATCTACAGCCGCCACCCCCCCCTTCCAGCACCGCCCTCCCAACAGCCCCTCAGCCTTTGCCCAGTGCCCGCTCACCCGGGAGGGTGGGCATCACCTTCGCCCCAGGCACCTCAGGCCCTGCCCCAGTCACCCCTGCTGCCCTCAGTGAGGAGGCCATTGACCTCCTCAGGTCTGTCACTGTTGGGCAGTCTACCATTTTGAATGCCATCCAGGGTGTAGAAAGGCAGTTGCAACAAACAAATGCATTCCTGGAGGGCATTCATTCTGGTCAGGCAGCCCTTCAGCGAGCTTTTCAGACTCTGGCCTCAGCACTGATGGCAGCCATTGTCCCTGTGCCTAGCCTCCAACTTCCTCCACCCAGACCCAATCGCTTGTACCCCAGTCTATCCCAAGCACACCTCTAGACCAGCATGCACACACGTCAACACACTGGGAAGCTCAGGCAAACATAAGCACCACACATCCCACAGGCACTCACGCACGCATCAGACACATGCAGACACACCAACATCCACTGCCTCCACTGTGTCCTCCTCCTCCTCATCTACCTCCTCCCTCCCAGTCTCGTCTACACTCACACCTGCATGCACTACCTCTACAGCCACTACTACCATCACCAGTACACCCACCACCACACCCTGCTCACGTGCAGTCACCACCCCCACTACCATTCACACGTTCCCTGTGTCCTCTCCCAGTGTGTCTATGATGCCCCCTCCCAAGATACACAAACGCAAGCACATGCCCACCCAACAGCCATCTACCTCATGACCGCCTCCAGTGCATGCACCTTCACCCAAAGTCAGCAAACAACCACAACCTCTTCCTCCACTCCCGAACCCCCTCCAGATACCTGTCCCAGTGTCTCCCAAAATCTTTTCCTGTCCAACCTTGACCTCTTTCCCACACCTCCCCCACCACGTCCGTCTCCTAGGTCCCGAACTAGCACCTCAGCCACAACATCTCCGGGACCAGTGGTGTCTGTAGTCACCAGAATCTGGAGTGCACCGGCCACCAGGGCAGCCAGTGTGGCACGGAACCACAGCACAGACAGTCCCCCACCTGTGAAGCATCAGAATTTGGCCAGTGCCCGGCGGGAGAGGGGGAAGACTCCAGCCACCAAAGCGGCTCCCAGGGGTCCAGGTGGGAGTGTGGAGTCAGCTGCAACACCTTCCAAGGTGGGAAAGGGGCACAAGAAACTCAGCAAGTCTGGGAAGACCAGCACGGCGGAGAAGACCTCTATCATCCCCGCTGCCCAGGAGGCCACCGCCACCAGACCTGCTTCCCAGGAGGCCACCGCCAGCACCAGCCCTGCTGCCCAGGAGGCCACCACCAGCACCAGCCCTGCTGCCCAGGAGGCCACCGCCAGCACCAGCCCTGCTGCCCAGGAGGCCACCGCCAGCACCAGCCCTGCTGCCCAGGAGGCCAGCACCAGCCCTGCTGCCCAGGAGCCCACTGCCACCAGCCCAGCTGCCCAGGAGGCCACCACCAGAACCAGCCCTGCTGCCCAGGAGGCCACCGTCATAACCAGCCCTGCTGTCGAGGAGCCCACTGCCACCAGCCCAGCTGCCCAGGAGGCCACCGCCAGTACCAGCCCCGCTGGGCCATGAAGGACCGCCAGCACAAGCCCCGCTGGGCCATGAAGGACCGCCAGCACAAGCCCTGCTGGGCCAAGAAGGACCGCCAGCAGCTGAGTCACTGCAAAGGAGCCCGCCGCTCCAAGCACCGCTGAACAGGGCACTGCCGTCTCAAGCACCGCTGAACAGGGCACCACCGTCTCAAGCACCGCTGAACTGGGCACCACCGTCTCAAGCACCGCTGAACTGGGCACCGCCGTCTCAAGCACCGCTGAACTGGGCACCGCCGTCTCAAGCACCACTGAACAGGGCACCGCCGTCTCAGGCACCGCTGAACAGGGCACCGCCGTCTCAAGCAACGCTGGCCCATGAGTGCCAAGGGCACTGACGCTACTGAGTCCGTCACGGGCAGGATGAAGCACTCTGGGCACCATGCCTCCCCCAGAACCAGATCCATCCAAATATATTATTTTCCACAACTCTAAAAGCTTTCGTTCTTACTATTTTAATAAGCATGCCAGAGCTTTGGCCATGACTGTGCAAACACAATATCCCCCCCAATACTCCCACCAAATAAATGTTGGAGATTGGCCAATTGGTGCTTAGGGAAAACAAAGTTATCCTCCTAAATCTGTGGTTTGCTTGCCCATGGGCGGCGTTGCTTCCTTTTAATCATAGCACAGAGGCACGTAATCATGTATCATGTTCAACAACCTACAGTGAAAGCAGGCCAATCACAGAACCACATTTTCTGATACATACAAAATAAATCTATTCACCTCATATCGAGTGATCATTTTATTATCCCCTATGGTGTTCTTCTCCAAGACTTCCAGAACCCAAATCCTCCAACTGAATTTCATCACAATAGAAGCTGGAATCATTTTTCTCTTGATTAATTTGCCAATCACACAAGTAATAAGTCGATTTTAGATCCCCGGTGATATATGACAATGTTTCAATGTTTCTCTGATAAAAACAATTAACTCTACAATGCCTATACAGAAACATAAGCTTATGAGCAAAGAGCAAAACCAATGTATTTCTCCAGAGCTTAGTAAAAATGAAACTACCAGCCCGCAAGCGTGAGTGTAAATGGTGTAGATAATATGATCCTAGTTCAGAAGCTAGCTACACCCATTTCTGCAAAACGTATAAGGAACAAACTAACTTGCTAAAAAGCATTAGTTTCAGAAGGATATCTAAGGATTCTAATGTTCCAGAAGAACATTTTGGGATTATAAATGAGTTGCAATCTCAGCTATCAAAGCATCATGTACTCCATCTGTTGCTTTTTATAACAATTCGGTCACTTATTTTTAACAAAAGATTCAAAACAACTGTGCAAAAATGTTAAATTTTATACCTAAAATTAACTTTTGCTGGAGCAAATATGCTGATTATGTGTTTGATTAATGAAAAGCTCATAGAGAATTAATCTTAGAGAAAATAATGTGCACGTTTGAAAATGTGCCTACAGGGCATGTCAGCCACTTGTACAAGATTGTACTAATATAACTGAAATTGTGTGAAATAATGAAAATGTATAAGAATAATGTAGTAATATTTCATATTGAAATGTATAACCTATGTTTTATATTAATTTGTAGAGTTAACTTAGTCATGGATAAGGCTTAGTCTTTTCCCGGCCTCACAAGAAGAGCTCAAATATGAACACGCTGTAGAGAAGCAAATGCATGGTTTGACCCTGAACTACCCTATGTTAAAGTTGCTTCGAAGGAGATGATGAAGACAATTTGATACAATTATGTGTAGAGTAGGCTAAATGTACTTTCCCAGGACTTGAACAAAAGAAGCACTGACTGAAGAGGAACATGTAAAATTTTCGAAACATGTAGAGCCAGATGATGAGGACATCGTAAAGTGGACCAATCCGCATCTTGTGAAATGACAAATATTAAAATTCATAGATTTGGTAAACTAATATTATAGATTAAAGCTATATCTGCTGACTGACTGACCAATTGGGAATTAAGGGGATGGACTGGGGGACCCTAATAAGAAGTCATGACAAGGGGGCTAAAACTTCAGATGCAGGAGAATAGGAGTGAGATGCTGATGACGTCAGGAGACACTGTTTCGAGATTCTGTCATTGGGCTCATACTCATGAGAGTCTGATGCTAAACTGATCTATTGATGACCTGAAGATGAAGACTGACTTTTTTGCTGATCCGTTCAGTGGATAGGTAGCTATGACAATGTGACTGATTAAGTTTGTGCCTTTCCTTCTAGGTACCAACTGCACTGTCTTATAGTTTTCCTTCTAGCTAGATGTTTTCCAAATTCATTTTTTTCCCTAAATTGTTTGTGTTAGAAATAGGGTCTTTGGTTGACAGTCAGGTTACCCCCTGTTCAAGCAAGGACCCTCACTCTAGTCAGGGTAAAAGAGAATCACCCTCAGTTAACCCCTGCTTACCCCCTTGGTAGTTTGGCAGAGGGGTAGGCTTAATTTCAGAGGGCTAGGTGTAAAGTATTTGTACCAATACACACAGTAACTCAATGAAAACACCGCAAAATGGCACAACACAGGTTTAGAAAAATAGGAAATATTTATCTAAACAAAACAAGACCAAAATGACAAAAATCCACATACACAAGTCCAGTCATCAATTAAAAATTAAAAAAGAGTCTTTAAGTAGGTTCAAACACACACTAACACTGTTGGTGTGAAAATGTATCTTGGGTGCATCAACAATAACCCCGCACGGGTAAGTGCGCATCAAAAAGGGCTTGCGATGCATTGATTCCACTCATAAGCAGGACCTTGCGTAGTTTCTCCTTTCGCAGGGTCAAGGCATGTCGTTTCTTCTCTCTGCAGGAGAGCGATGCGTCAATCCGGTCAGCACTCTTGGGTCCGGGCAGGCCTTTCGCTGTTTTTACACGCCCAGCGGTACTTGAGTCGGAAATCCAGCGGCACGATGATCCGAAAACTATGCTGCGCGGGTTGTGATCTCCCAGCCTCCATCAGCCATGCTGCGCATCATTTCTCCTGCCCCGTGCATCGACTCTTCGGTCACATTTCCGGTGAGTGTTGATTTTCAGCCGCGGAGCTGGCGGCGCGTCGTTTCTTCAGCCTCAGATCGGAGTTGCATCGATCTTTTCCCTGCACGGCGCTCTGTACGTGGATTTCCTTTTCGTTAGGCTGCCAGCTTCTCCTTTCAGGGTCACAGGAACTGGATGGGCTCTACAGGGCAGAGTAGGAGTCTCTCCAGAGAATCCAGGTGCTGGCAGAGAGAAGTCTTTGCTGTCCCTGAGACTTCAAACAACAGGAGGCAAGCTGTACATAAAGCCCTTGGAGATTTCTTCTCAAGATGTAAGGCACACAAAGTCCAGTCTTTGCCCTTTTACTCTGGCAGAAGCAGCAACTGCAGGATAGCTCCACAAAGCACAGTCACAGGCAGGGCAGCTCTTCTTCCTTAGCTCTTCAGCTCTTCTCCAGGGGCAGAGGTTCCTCTTGTTTCCAGAAGAGTTTCTAAAGTCTGTGGTTTTGGGTGCCCTTCTTATACCCCAAACCACCTTCTTCAAAGTAAAGTCTCTTTTGAATGTGAAATCCTGCCTTGCCCAGGCCAGGCCCCAGACAGTCACCAGGGGGTTGGAGACTGCATTTTGTGAGGGCAGACACATCCCTTTCAGGTGTGAGTGACCACCCTTCACCTCCCTCCTTGCAGAGATGGCTCATCAGGAAATGCAGACTACACCCAGCTCCCTCTGTGTCACTGTCTAGTGTGAGGTGCAACCAACCCAACTGTCAAACTGACCCAGACAGGAAATCCACAAACAGGCAGAGTCACAGAAATGGTATAAGGAAGAAAATGCCCACTTTCTTAAAGTGGCATTTTCAAACACACAATCTTAAAATCAGCTTTACCAAAAGATGTATTTTTAAATTGTGAGCTCAGAGACCCCAAACTCCACATGGCCATCTATTCCCAAAGGGAATCTACACTTGAATCAGATTTAAAGATTGCCCCCATGTTAACCTATGAGAGGGACAGGCCTTGCAACAGTGAAAAACGAATTTAGCAATATTTCACTGTCAGGACATATAAAACACATTACTATATGTCCTGCCTTAACCATACACTGCACCCTGCCCTTGGGGCTATCTAGGGCCTACCTTAGGGGTGTCTGACATGTAAGAAAAGGGAAGGTTTAGGCATGGCAAGTGGGTAAACTTGCCAAGTTGAATTTATAGTTAAATCTGCACACACAGACACTGAAGTGGCACGTCTGAGACATGATTACAGAGCTACTTATGTGGGTGGCACAACCAGTGCTGCAGGCCCACTAGTAGCATTTGATTTGCAGGCCCTGGCATCTCGAGTGCACTTTACTAGGGACTTACTGGTAAATCAAATATGCCAATCATGGATAAGCCAATTACATACACATTTTGTAAAGGAGCACTTGCACCTGAGCACTGGTTAGCAGTAGTAAATTTCCCTGAGTAACAAAAATAGCAAAATCAGAGTCCAGCACACATCAACAACCTGGGAAACAGAGGCAAAAAGTTAAGGGAGACCACGGCAAAGATGAAAAGTCTAACAGTTTGCATGAAGCCCCACATGCTAATGCTAATCTTGGTTAGGCAGGCTTCTTAGGGGTGACGTTGACAGTGACAAATGACTGATGAACTATCTGCTGAACATCTGCTGTGTAATCATTGTACTTGCTTATGTAGGAGCATTCAAGCATAAGTTTCTTTAAGTTCTGAGTAGGTTATGATATTGATGTACATTAATGAACTAATACTGAGCTGATTGAATAAAGTTTAATCTAACTCAATGACTTAGTATTGTAACCAAATAGGGAAATAAAAGTTATTACATGCTTTATGAGTTGTGGTTATTCACGAATAGATGGTTTTTAGTGGTTCTCATTAAAATATTATTGAATGTTTATGCTGATTATTGATATCAATTGTCGCTACATGATTAGGATACTCCAGGCAATCCAATAGGTTCATCGACCTATACACGTCCCCTTGTAAGTTTACTTACTAATGACCAGGCGCACTAGCAGTTTTTGGTAACAGCTTGATGGTTAGTTTCTTTGGAAAACTAGTTATGTGGTGATTACTGGTTATGGTGGTAGTTTAAGTTGGGGTTAGTTGTTCATATTGTTATGAGGTTTGAGTTTTGTTTTTCTGAAATGGCAATTGTAACAAGGATGATGTCCCCTTAAACCCAGAAATGACTTTCCCAGGTCCTGGATCCTGCTAGTAAAAATGGGAATGTTCTCGGCGTGTTTGTGATTGTGTGAAAGGGGTAGGTTGCGCTTGCAAAGGCTTGAGCAAATCGCAGGTGAATTGTCATGTATGTGAGGTAAGGTGGGGAGTTTGCGTACTCCAGTTAAGGTTTAGTAGGAGTGTGCGTACTCCGCAGTATGAGAACAGGGAAGTCATTGAACTTCATGTGTGTGTGGCGCTTTGTGTTAAAAAATTGTCCAAGTGGTTGTTGGTGATGTACGGACCCTGCGTGGTCTAAGACTCCGGAGTATATTGACAAGTGTAGGAGACACTTGGTTACATGTTGTAATCTGTATGGTTTAATAGGTTGATCGGGCGTAGTCGGAGTAGGAGACATTTTCAACTGAGATTTGGCGAGTCCTCTGTGCACCAGGACAGACCCATTGATTAGTTGAGAGTAAAGTTTGCAGTGGGAGACTGAGAACGAGGAATAGCTGTATGAGCGAAAGGGCCATTAGTGAAAATACGTAAAGTCTCTGAAGCGATTGTGTACCTTCCTGTAGTAAACCAACAGATTTGTTTTAGTTATTGGGTTTTGGTTAAACTGCTTGCAATATTTCACATTAGTTTTGTGTGAGTTGAAGTTTAGGAGGACAAGCCGTTAGACTTGCCCATTAGGCAAGGGTCGCTCCCCTGGGGGGGAAATTGTATTTAGACTATTCCTGCCCCCTTTGGGGGCAGATCGGACGATTTTAGGTCAATCTGTCCCCAAGGAGGGCAGAAACAACTAGGCACCGGGGATTTTTTTTTTGTGCCAATGTCACGCAAGGGGAGCGACCCCATAGGCAAGGGTCGCTCACCGTGGGGGTTGGGGTGGCAGGAGGCAAATTTATTTTAGGCCATTTCTGCCCCCCCAGGGGCAGATCGGCCTAAATCCTCTAGGTGCCAGGGCTAATTTTTTTTCTGTTTTTTTTTTGTTTGTTTGTTTTTTTAGAGATGGGAAGCGACCCATTAGGTAAGGGTCGCTCCCCTGGGGGGCAAATTGTATTTAGACCATTTCTGCCCCCTGGGGGGCAGATAGGCCGATTTTAGGTAAATCTGCCCCAAAGGGGGCAGAAACAACTAGGCACCGGGGGATTTTTTTTTCCCCAATGTCACGCAAGGGGAGCAACCCCATAGGCAAGGGTCATTCCCCGGGGGACAGATTTATTTTAGGCCATTTCTGCCCCCCCTGGGGGCAGATCAGCCTATTGTTATTAGGCCGATCTGCCCCCAAGGGAGGTAGAAACCACTAGGCACCGGGTATTTTTTTGTTGTTGTCGTTGTTTTACAGATGGGGAGCAACCCCTTAGGCAAGGGTCACTCCCCTGAAGGGGCAAATTCTATTTAGGCCATTTCTGCCCCCTTTGGGGCCAGATCGGACGATTTTAGTTCAATCTGCCCCCAAGGAGGGCAGAAACCACTAAGCACCAGGGATCTTTTTTTTTGCGCCAATGTCATGCAAGGGGAGCGACCCCGTAGGCAAGGGTCGCTCCCCAGGGGGGTGGGGGGACAAATTTATTTTAGGCCATTTCTGCCCCCTGTGGGGGCAGATCGGCCTATTGTTATTAGGCTGATCTGCCCCCGGGGGGCAGAAACCTCTAGGCGCCAGGACAAATTTTTTTGGGGTGTTTTTTTTTTTTTGAGATGGGGAGCGACCCATTAGGCAAGGGTCGCTCCCCTGGGGGTCAAATTGTATTTAGACAATTTCTGTCCCTCTTGGGGGCAGATCGGCCGATTTTGTTAGGCCAATCTGCCCCCATGGGGGCAGAAACCACTTAGGCACCAGGGATTGGTGTGTGTGTATGTGTGTGTTTTCTTTAGGGGGGCAGCCCCTTGGGTAAGGGATGCTCCCCATGGGGACACATTACTGTTGGCCATATCTGTCCCCCATGGGGGGTAGATGGGCCTATTTTTAGACGGCCCATCTGCCCCCAAGGGGGGGGGGCAGAAAGCCCACCAGAGGCCAGCGAAGTTTTTTTTCCAAAAATAAGAGGGTGGCCATACCCCCACTCCATATAAATGGGGCCAAAGTTGTTCTGCCCACCAGTG
Organism: Pleurodeles waltl; assembly: GCF_031143425.1. NCBI lineage: Eukaryota > Metazoa > Chordata > Amphibia > Caudata > Salamandridae > Pleurodeles > Pleurodeles waltl. Next base: position 1,043,575,320 of record NC_090437.1, read on the forward strand.
GGAAGATGGGGCAATTACCCCTGATCCACATCCCGGGGGGCAGAAAGTCTACTAGATGCCAGGGAATTAAAAAAAATATATATATATTGGGGTGGTGGCTTCCAACCAGTATGGGCCTGGTTACGCCCCCACCTCAACTGAAGGGGGTAACAGTCTTTCAGCTCTCCCCCGCACTCTAAAACATCTTATCCCAGAGCAAGCAAGAAGACATTTGATTATTTGGGGTTTTAGTTTTACATTTGGATCATGAGAACTTGGCTTACTCTCAAAATCGTCCCACTTGCAATGGTGAGGACTGCACTTCATGGACTTTGGGACGCTGCCATGTAGAAAAATCCACAAGACCTAGACACATCTGAAAACTAAACATCTGGGTGTTTCCAGGGTGGTGTGTTTCACATGCACCCAGCACCATTTTTGTACCCACAATCCCCTGCAAACCTCCAACTTTGGTGGAAATCACACATTTTTCCCAAGTTTTTGTGTTGGAACCTTCCGGAATCTGCAGGAATCCACAAAATTCCTACCACCCAGCCTTGTCTCATCTATACTGATAAAAATTCTGCTGCACTTCTCAGCCTAAAAATGTTTTTTTGTAAACTGCACTTTTGGACCCCCTTTGTTCCCCCTCAATATCGACATGTTTTTGGCTCTTCCCTTTCACAAGCACTTGGCCCACCTACAAAAATGAGGTATAATTTTTACCGGGAGACTGAGGGAAACATTGGGTGGTATGAAATGTGTCCCAGTGCGGTGATCCCACACAGAAATGTGGGAAAAATGTGATTTTTTTAGCTAAATTTGAGGTTTGCTGTGGATTCTGGGTAAGAAAACATTGGGGGATCCACGCAAGTCACACCTCACTGGACTCCCTCGGGTGTCTAGTTTTCAGAAATGTCTGGGTTTGGTAGGTTTCCCTAGAAGGCTGCTGAGCCCAGGACCAAAAACGCAGGTGCCCCCCTGCAAATAGAGGTAGTTTTGTATTTGCTAATTTTGATGTGTCCAGATAGTGTTTTGGGGCATTTCCTTTTTCCCACACAAGTGAGGTACGATTTTTATCGGGAGACTTGGGGGAACGCTGGGTGGAAAGACATTTGTGGCTCCTCTCAGATTCCGGAACTTTGTCACCGAAATGAGGGGAAAACGTGTTTTCTTGGTCAAATTTTGAGGTTTGCAAAGGATTCTGGGTAACAGAACCTGGTCAGAGCCCCACAAGTCACCAAATCTTGGATTTCCATAGGTGTCTAGTTTTAAAAAATGTGCTGGTTTGCTAGGTTTCCCCAGGTGCCGGCTGAGCTAGAGGCCAAAATCCACAGGTAGGCACTTTGTAAAAAACACCTCTGTTTTCTGTGAAAAAATGTGATGCGTCCACGTTGTGTTTTGGGCCATTTCCTTTCGTGGGCGCTAGACCTACCCACACAAGTGAGGTACCATTTTTATCGGGAGACTTGGGGAAACGCTGGGTGGAAGGAAATTTGTGGCTCCTCTCAGATTCCAGAACTTTCTGTCACTAAAATGAGAGGAAAAAGTGTTTTTTTTTGGTCAAATTTTGAGGTTTGCAAAGGATTCTGGGTAACAGAACCTGGTCAGAGCCCCACAAGACACCCCATCTTGGATTCCCCTAGGTATCTATTTTTAAAAAATGCGCTGGTTTGCTAGGTTCCCCCAGGTGCCGGCTGAGCTAGAGGCCAAAATCCACAGGTAGGCACTTTGTAAAAAAACACCTCTGTTTTCTGTGAAAAAAAATGTGATGTGTCCACGTTGTGTTTTGGGCCATTTCCTTTCGTGGGCGCTAGGCCTACCCACACAAGTGAGGTACCATTTTTATCGGGAGACTTGGGGGAATGCTGGGTGGAAGGAAATTTGTGTCTCCTCTCAGATTCCAGAACTTTCTGTCACCGAAATGAGAGGAAAAAGTGTTTTTTTGGCCAGATTTTGAGGTTTACAAAGGATTCTGGGTAACAGAACCTGGTCAGAGCCCCACAAGTCACCCCATCTCGGATTCCCCTAGGTGTCTAATTTCAAAAATGCTCTGGTTTGCTAGGTTTCCCCAGGTGCCGGCTGAGCTAGAGGCCAAAATCCACAGGTAGGCACTTTGCAAAAAACACCTCTGTTTTCTGTGAAAAAATGTGATGTGTCCATGTTGTGTTTTGGGCCATTTCCTTTCGTGGACGCTAGGCCCACCCACACATGTGAGGTACCATTTTTATGGGAAGACTTGGGGGAACGCTGGGTGGAAGGAAATTTGTGGCTTCTCTCAGATTCCAGAACTTTCTGTCACTGAAATGAGAGGAAAAAGTGTTTTTTGGGCCAAATTTTGAGGTTTGCAAAGGATTCTGGGTAACAGAACCTGGTCAGAGCCCCACAATTCACCCCATCTTGGATTCCCCTAGGTGTCTAGTTTTCATAATAGCGCTGGTTTGCTAGGCTTCCCCTGGTGCCGGCTGAGCTAGAGGCCAAAATCGACAGGTAGGCACTTTGTAAAAAACACCTCTGTTTTCTGTGAAAAAATGTGATGTGTTCACGTTGTGTTTTGGGCTATTTCCTTTCGTGGGCGCTAGGCCTACCCACACAAGTGAGGTACCATTTTTATAGGGAGACTTGGGGGAATACTGGGTGGAAGGAAATTTGTGGCTCCTCTCAGATTCCAGAACTTTCTGTCACCGAAATGAGAGGAAAAAGTGTTTTTTTTTGGTCAAATTTTGATGTTTGCAAAGAATTCTGGGTAACAGAACCTGGTCAGAGCCCCACAAGTCACCCCATCTTGGATTTCCCTAGGTGTCTAGTTTTCAAAAATGTGCTGGTTTGCTAGGTTTCCGTAGGTGCCGGCTGAGCTAGAGGCCAAAATCCACAAGTAGGCACTTTGTAAAAAACACCCCTGTTTTCTGTGAAAAAATCTGATGTGTCCACGTTGTGTTTTGGGCCATTTCCTTTCGTGGGCGCTAGGCCTACCCACACAAGTGATGTACCATTTTTATCGGGAGACTTGGAGGAACGCTGGGTGAAAGGAAATTTGTGGCACCTCTCAGATTCCAGAACTTTCTGTCACCGAAATGAGAGGAAAAAGTGTTTTTTGGGCCACATTTTGAGGTTTGCAAAGGATTCTGGGTAACAGAACCTGGTCAGAGCCCCACAAGTCACCCCATCTTGGATTCCCCTAGGTCTCTAGTTTTCATAAATGTGCTAGTTTGCTAGGTTTCCCCAGGTGCCGACTGAGCTGGAGGCCAAAATCCACAGGTAGGCACTTTGCAAAAAACACCTCTGTTTTCTGTGAAAAAATGTGATGTGTCCACATTGTGTTTTGACCCATTTCCTTTCGAGGGCGCTAGGCCTACCCACACAAGTGAGGTACAATTTTTATTGGGATACTTGGGGGAACACAGAATAGCAAAACAAGTGTTATTGCCCCTTGTCTTTCTCTACATTTTTTCCTTCCAAATGTAAGGCAGTGTGTAAAAAAGACGTCTATTTGAGAAATGCCCTGCAATTCACATGCTAGTATGGGCACCCCGGAATTCAGAGATGTGCAAATAACCACTGATTCTCAACACCTTATCATGTGGCCATTTTGGAAATACAAAGGTTTTCTTAATACCTATTTTTAACTTTTTATATTTTAGCAAATGAATTGCTGAATACCCGGTATAGAATAAAAACCGATTGCAAGGTGCAGCTCATTTATTGGCTCTGGGTACCTAGAGTTCTTGATGAACCTACAAGCCCTATATATCCCCACAACCAGAAGAGTCCAGCTGACGTAATGGTATATTGCTTTAAAAAATCTGACATCGCAGGAAAAAGTTACAGAGTAAAGCGTGGAGAAAAATGGCAGTTTTGTTCACATCAATTTCAATATTATTTTATTTCAGCTGTTATTTTCTGTAGGAAACACTTGTAGGATGTACACAAATGACCCCTTTCTGAATTTAGAATTTTGTCTGCTTTTTTAGAAATGTTTAGCTTCCTGGGATCCAGCATTGGTTTCTCACCCATTTTGGTCACTAACTGGAAGGAGGCTGAAAGCACAAAAAATAGTAAAAATGGGGTATGTCCCAGTAAAATGTCAAAATTTAGTTTTCCAATTCACGTCTGCCTGTTCCTGAAAGCTGGGAAGATGGTGATCTTGCCACCGCAAACCCTTTGTTGATACAATTTTCAGGGCCTTCTGCAGCCCTTTTTTCCCATTTAAAAAAAAACAAAAAACTTTTCACTGTATTTTGGCTAATTTCTTGGTCTCCTTCAGGGGAACCCACAAAGTCTTGGTACCTCTAGAATCCCTAGGATGGTGGAAAAAAGGACACAAATTTGGCGTGGGTATCTTATGTGAAGAAAAAGTTATGAGGGCCTAAGCGAGAACTGCCCCAAATAGCCCAAAAAAGGCTCGGCACAGGAGGGGGAAAAGGCCTGGCAGCGAAGGGGATAAATAACATCAATTACCAAGAAGTATTTTGTCAAAGATCAACTACTCATGAATAACCACAACTCGGTAAAGAGTAAACAATTTTTATTTCCCTATTAATTACAACTCTAAATCATCTGTTAGTTCAATCTTTATACAATCCACTCAATTTATTAATTTATTAATAGAAAACATCATCACTTGAAGAAAACATATGCAGAAAATGCAATTCCATAATCCAAGAATACCAGCATTAATAGCAGAGTTCAGCAAATAAGTTTGTCAGTCAATTTGTCAGACCCCCATCTCCTCCCCCACAACTAACAACATGGGAGGAGCAGGTCTTGACCATTACGCATCCAGAGGATGTCAGAGGAGTCGGTGGAGGAATGGACACTGGTAAGTCAAATCTTAACTATCATATCCCCCACCCTACCTGCATGCTATCACACACCCCCACCCTCACCCCCTCCCCTATCACTCCAACTCCTCACTAATGTACTTATAACACAAACCACCCATCCCAACACCAAGCCCTGCATGACACAACTAAGCATGGACACCCATCACTAAAGCATGCCCACTGCACATACCCATAACACCCCCGAACAATCATCACACAAGCCCCCACACAGGAATGCTTGCACTGGGGTTCACGCACACCAACCCATTGCACACCATGACACACACATGCAATAATCATGCTTTTATACCCCTGCAGGACCACTACGTAACGTCACCAGACAGGAGGGTCCAGACATGTCCACTCCACCCCCAGAAGAGTCCCACAGTGATGACAGCAGCTCTGGACAACTGGATCCAGATGACCAGCCCGGACCATCGTGGGCCTCGGGACAGTCGGTTATCCTCGCACAGGCACAGCCCAACACTGACCTTCCACCCTCTGGTAACACCAGCACAGCACCCACCCAGCGGGCCCATACCTCCGTACCCAGGACACGTCAGTCAGCTGTGTGTCCACCACTACAGGGAACCCAGGATAACCCACCACCCCAACAACAACAGGGACCTGGAGGCAGTGGTAGTGGGCACACGGTCCAGGGGACGGAGGCACAGGAACACGGGGGAACTGGGAGGGCTGCCGTGCGACAGGGGGCGGACAGGCAAGGAGCCCACTCTCCACGAGGCCCTCTCCTCCATCATGGGAGCATACCACCACTCCCGGGAGACAATGGCAATGGTCCTGGCCAAGTTTCAGGAGACCCAGCGCATGCAGGAGGAACAGTGTTTGGGGTTCAGGGAGGAGCTCAGAACCATCAGCTCCGCCCTGGGCACCATCGTAGGGGTGCTGAAGGACATACAAAAGACCATGAGGGACACCGTGGCACTCCAAGGGGCCCCTGACACTAGCATGGATGATGAACTGCCCACCACCTCCGCCGGCGCTAGTGGACAGGACGCCCCGCCACAGGACCACCACACCAGCACCCCACCCCCTGCAGACGGAGAACCACCCCGCAAGCGGTCCCTGAGATCCAGGAACAGGACAGAGCAAGATGGCAAGACCCCCGCCAGGAAATGAGACCACCCTGATTGTCCTCCCACTGTCCCACTTTGTTACCCTGTCCAGATTGGAACTGCCCTAGCTCCACTTCCTATGCCCATATGGCCAATGCACCTGTGAGACTAATAGACTGGACTCTGCCACGGACATTACTCCACCATCACCCATCACCATTTTGCCACCCCCTCCAATAATTAGAACTTCAATAAACACCGTTGAACCACAAAACAATCTGGAGTCAGTCTGTGATTTTGAAAATGTGTATTAGCTATGACAGTGACAAAATCCGTTCTCAAATGTAACGTCAACATACCTATGTCACACATCACAAGTCCATGAAGGATGCAAGAAGATGACACACGCTGGTAACCACACCTGTGAAACCGTAATGGAAATGTATCACTCAGTTAGCAGATACTACTTCAAATTGAGAGACAGGATAGAGGTAGAAGTGTGAAAGTGAATGTAATAGTAAAAAAAATGTTCTCACCTGTGTGTCACTGGAAATATTGCTGGATGACAGAGTCCCTGTTATCAATGTCTTCTTCCTCTGCTTCCTCCTCATCACTGTCCACAGGCTCCACAGCTGCCACAACACCGTCATCTGGACCATCCTCCTGCAGAAAAGGCACCTGGCGTCGCAAAGCAAGATTGTGAAGCATCGAGCAGGCGATGATGATCTGGCACACCTTCCTTGGTGAGTAGAATAGGGAACCACCTGTCATATGGAGGCACCTGAACCTGGCCTTCAGGAGGCCGAAGGTGCGTTCGATCACCCTCCTAGTCCGCCCATGGGCCTCATTGTAGCGTTGCTCTGCCCTGGTCCTGGATTACTCACTGGGGTCAATAGCCATGACAGGTTGGGGTAACCAGAGTCGCCAAATAGCCACACACGGTGCCTCTGGAGTTGACCCATCACATACGGGATGCTGCTATTCCGCAGGATGTAGGCGTCATGCACTGAGCCAGGGAACATAGCATTTACCTGCGAGATGTACTGGTCTGCCAAACATACCATCTGTACATTCATAGAATGATAACTCTTCCGGTTCCTGTACACCTGTTCACTCCTGTGGGGGGGGACCAAAGCCACATGGGTCCCATCAATGGCACCTATGATGTTAGGGATATGTCCCAGGGCATAGAAGTCACCTTTAACTGTAGCCAAATTCTCCACCTGAGGGAAAACGATGTAGCTCCTCACGTGTTTCAACAGGGCAGACAACACTCTGGACAACACGTTGGAAAACATAGGCTGGGACATCCCTGATGCCATGCCCACTGTTGTCTGAAATTACCCACTTGCTAGGAAATGGAGCACTGATAGCACCTGCACTTGAGGGGGGATTCCTGTGGGATGGCAGATTGGTGACATCAGGTCGGGCTCCAACTGGGTACACAGTTCCTGGATTGTGGCACAGTCAAACTTGTAGGTGATGATTAAATGTCGCTCCTCCATTGTTAACAGGTCCACCAGCGGTCGGTACACCGGAGGATTCCGCCATCTCCTCACATGTCCCAGCTGACGGTGCCTAGGAAGGACAACAGCAACCACAGAGTCAACAAATTCTGAGGTATGTACCCACAGCTACACAGAACAGGCCTAGGTATGTGTGACGCAGTTGTAAATGAAGCCATGTGGGCCCCTGAAATGGCGGATGCCTGACCTCTAAAGTGGGACAATGGGATATGAGATAACTGCGCTGGCGTTGTACACCGTTGCGGTAGGCGGTTAAAGACCGCGGCGCAATGCTGCATTGGTTAACATTGGACCCTATGGGTCCCAGGAGCCAATGACGAAGTGTGCCGCGGTGATGATACGCACCGCCGCGGACATCACCGCCGCGGACGTGACCGCCATTTTCTATCTGTTCAATCACTCAATACCTGATCTTCGACAGGAGAGGACCTACACTGCAAGGGCTGCTGGGACCTCAGTCTGGAAGAGACAATGGCTGGTGCGTCTGGGGAAAGGGCCCCTGTCTTCACTGCACAGGAGTTGGAGAAGCTCGTGGACGGGGTCCTCCCTCAGTACACGCTACTCTACGGTCCTCCAGACCAACAGGTAAGTACACAGGGAGCACGTTGTATGGGCTATGCCTGGGTGGAGAGGGCTGGATGTCAGTAGGAAGGGGGCGGAGTCCTGCAAGCATGTAGAAGTGTGATTGCATGTGCCACATGGCAAGGGCAGGGATGTGAGCCACTCACTTCGACGGTGCTGTTGCTAATGACTTCTCTTCTTCCCCTGTACATGTCATGTAGGTCAGCGCCCACCAGAAGAAGGATATTTGGCGTGCCATCGCCAAGGACGTCCGGACCCTGGGGGTCCACCAGAGACAGAGCACCCACTGCCGTAAAAGATGGGAGGACATTCGCCGCTGGAGCAAGAAGACGGCAGAGGCTTAGCTGGGGTTGACCTCCCAACGTGGGAGGGGTGCCTGTCGAACCATGACCCCCCTGATGTTCCGGATCCTGGCGGTGGCCAACCCAAGTCGGATGGGCGCATGAGGGCATCACAGCAGACACAAGGGGGTGAGTACACTCACATTCTCATGACTTTGCGCGCAGTGGGGGGGTCTGGGTGGGGGAGGAGGGCTGTGGGTTTCCCTAGGCCAGGGCGAGTTCCGTAGGCTAGGCCCCTCCGGAATCCAGGTCATGTGCCACTCCACCCCACCTCTGTAGAGTGCCAAGTACAGGTATACATGCCCCTGTGCCATCTATGTGGGTAGATGACACTCATAGCCATGTAGGCCATATCCCAGGAACTGCATCTGCAGAGGCCAAGAGCACAGCGTAGTGCAATGGGCTGCTGTGTCTGTATTGTCCGCCAACGGTAGCGGTAAGCCATGCACTCAACATGTCTTTCTTCACCCCTTTTTGTGCTCTCCCTGTTCTTTTGTGCATCAGCATCATCAGGCGGAGGTACAGTGGCACCTGAGCACGAGGGGGCTGCATCCCACATGGCCATGGAGGGCCACACCATGGACACAGAATACACCAGTGGGACGGAGGGCGAGGGGAGCTTCACGTCGGTCACCGGATCAGCAAACAGCGACACGGACTCGTCCTCCGATGGGAGCTCCCTTGTGGTGGCGGGACCATCTGTGCCCCCCACTTCTACAGGTACAGCCGCCACCCCCCTACCAGCACCACCCTCCCAGCAGCCCCTCAGCCTTCACTCCGTGCCAGCTCATCCAGGAGGGTGGGCATCACCTTCGCCCCAGGCACCTCAGCCCCTGCCCCTGTCACCCCTGCTGCCCTCAGTGAGGAGGCCATTGACCTCCTCAGGTCACTCACTGTTGGGCAGTCTACCATTGTGAATGCCATCCAGGGTGTAGAAAGGGAGTTGCAACACACTAATGCATTCCTGGAGGGCATTCATTCTGGTAAGGCTGCCCATCATCGAACCCTGCAATCTCTGGCCTCAGCACTGATGGCAGCCATTGTCCCTGTGTCTAGCCTCCCCCCTCCAACTTTCTCCACCCAGACCCAATCCCCTGTACCCCAGCCTATCCCAAGGACACCATCAGACCAGCCTGCACACACCTCAACACACAAGGGCAGCTCAGACAAACATAGGCACCACACATCCCACAGGCACTCACACAAGCATCACCCACATACAGACACAGCAACATCCACTACCTCCACTGTGTCCCCCTCCTCGTCGTCTCCCTCCTCCCTCCCAGTCTCGTCTACACTCTCACCTCCATGCGCTACCACTACAGCCACTAGGACTCGCACCAGAACACCCAGCACCACACCCCGCTCACCTGCACTCACCACCCCCACTACCATTTACACGTCCCCTCTGTCCTCTCCCAGTGTGTCTGTGACGCCCCCTCCCAAAGTACACAAACGCGGACACCCACACACCCAACATCCATCCACCTCCAGAACCTGCACCTGCACCCAAATCATCTAAAGTTACACCTCCTACAATCACCTCCTCTTCCTCCACTCCCAGACCCCCTCCAGCTACCCGTCCCAGTGTTCGTCAGAAACTTTTCCTGAGCAACCTTGACCTCTGTCCCACCACCCCAACCCCTCCAATTCATAGGTCCCGTACTAGCACCTGCGTCAAAAAAAGTCTGGTACCAGTGGTGCGTGTTAGAGGTATGTGGAGTGCACCGGCCACCAGGGCAGCCAGTGTGACACGGAGCCAAAACACTGCCAGTCCACCCCCTGTAAAGCACCAGAAATTGGACAGTGCCCTACGGGAGAGGGTGAAGACTCCTGCCGGCAAAGCCACCCACAAGGGTCCCGGGGTGAGTGTCGAGTCAGCTGTGACCCCTCCCAAGGTGGTGAAGGGGCAGAAAAAGTCTCCAAAGTCTGGTAAGAGCAGCACAGCGGAGAAGGCCGCCATCCTCCCCGCTGGCCAGGACGCCACCGCCAGCCCCATCGTCACTGGTCTGGAGACCACTGCCAGAGTCAGTGCCCTGGAGGGCAGCACTATCGTCAATGGTCCGGAGACCACCGCTAGAGTCAGTGCCCTGGAGGGCAGCACTATCATCACTGGTCCGGAGACCCCCGCCAGAGTCAGTGCCCTGGAGGGCAGCACTATCGTCACTGGTCTGGAGACCACCGCCAGAGTCAGTGCCCTGGAGGGCAGCACTATCGTCACTGGTCCGTAAACCCCTGCCAGCGTCAGTGCCCTGGAGGACCCCGGCACCCACAGCCCCGCTGGGCACTGAGGGACCGTCATGCCACACACCGCTGCTCAGGTCAGAGACAGCAAAGTCAAACACCGCTGAACATGGCAAGCACCGCTGAACAGGGCAAAGACCGCCATGGCAAGCACCGCTGAACAGGGCAAGCACCGCTGAACAGGTCAGAAACTGCAAAGTCAAGCACCACTGAACAGGGCAAAGACCGCCATGGCAAGCACTGCTGAACAGGGCAAGCACCGCTGAACAGGTCAGAAACTGACTGGTAAGTCAAATCTTAACTACTACATCCCCCACCCTACCTGCATGCCAGCACATACCCCCACCCTCACCCCCATCACTCTAACTCCTCACAAATGAGCCAATATCACAACCCACCCATCCCAACACCAAGCCCTGCATGCAACAACAACGCATGGACACACATCACTAAAGCATGGCCACTGCACATACCCATACACCCCCCTAAACCATCATCACACAAGGTCCCACACAGGAATGCAAGCACTGGGGTACACGGTCACACACCCATTGCACACCATGGCACACACAGATGTAATAAACATCCTTTTATACCCCTGCAGGACCCCTACCCAATGTCACCGGACAGGAGGGTCCACACATGTCCACACCACCAACAGAAGATGCCCACAGTGATGACAGCACCTCTGTCCAACTGGATCTAGATGACCAGCCCGGCCCATCAGGGACCTCTGGACAGTCAGTTTCCCACACCCAGTCACAGGCCACCACAGAGCTACCCCCCTCTGGAAACAAAAGCACAGCACCCACCCAGCGGGCCCATACCTCCGTCCCCAGGACACGTCAATCAGCAGTAGCCCACCACTACAGGGAACCCTGGCTAACCCACCACCCCAACAACAACAGGGACCTGGGGGCAGTGGTAGTGGGCACACGGTCCAGGGGGCCGAGGCCCAGGAACACAGGGGAACTGGGAGGGCTGCTGTGCGACAGGGGGCAGACAGGCCCAGGGAACCCACTCTCCACAAGGCCCTCTCCTCCATCATAGGAGCCTGCCACCACTCCCAGGAGACAATGGCAACGGTACTGGCCAAGTTTCAGGAGACCCAGCGCCTGCAGGAGGAACAGTATATGGGCTTCAGGGAGGAACTCAGAACCATCAATTCCACCCTGGGCACCATCGTAGGGGTGCTAAAGGAAGTACTCAACACCAGGAGGGACACTGTGGCACAACAAGGGGCCCCTGACACTAGCATGGACGATTAACTGCCCACCACCTCCGCCAGTGCTAGTGGACAGGAGGCACCGCCACATGACAACCACACCAGCACCCCACCCCCTGCAGAGGGAGAACCACCTCGCAAACGGTCCCTGAGATCCAGGAACAAGACAGAGAACGATGCCAAGACCCCGCCAAGAAATGAGACCACCCTGATTGTCATCCTACTATCTCACTTTGGCACCCTGTCCATCCTTAAACTGCCCCAGATCCACTTGCTATGCCCATTTGGGCAATGCACCTGTGAGACTAATAGACTGGACTCTGCCATGGACATTCCTCCGCCATCATCCCTCACCATTTTACAACCCCCTCCAATATTGAGCACTTAAATAAACACCCTTAAAGCACAAAACAATCTGGAGTCCGTCTGTGATTTCGGAATACTGTATTATCAATAACTGTTGCAAAAAGCTCTTTCATTTGTAATGTCAACATACCTATGTCACACAGCTCTAGTCCATGAGGAATCAAAGCAGATGACACACTGTCGGACCCAGATCTGTGAAATCGTAGTGACCATACACTGGGTGAAAACGACAGACAGTAGAGAGGCAGTGGTGTTTCAGAACATGTAGTAGGCAGCTCTGTATTCTTACCTGTGTTTCACTGGAAATATTGCTGGATCACTGAGTCCCTGTTGCCAATGTCTTCTTCCTCTTCTTCCTCATCTTCACTGTCCACAGGCTCCACAGCTGCCACAACACCGCCATCTGGACCATCCTCCTGCAGAAAAGACACCTGTCGTCGCAAAGCCAAGTTGTGAAGCACACAGCAGGCCACGATGATCTGGCACACCTTCTTTGGTGAGTAGAACAGGGATCCACCTGTCATATGGAGGCACCGAACGTGGCCTTCAGGAGACCGAAGGTCTGCTCGATCACCCTCCTAGTTCGCCTATGGACCTCATTGTAGCGTTCCTCTGCACTTGGCCTGGGATTCCTCACTGGAGTCAATAGCCATGACAGGTTGAGGTAACCAGAGTCACCTGCAAATGGTGAGGGACAACTGTTAGACACACACTAACCTGGAGGGATATCCCCAGACCCACACAACCATTCCCATTGACTAGCTTCCAGGTGCTCACCTAATAGCCAGACATGGTGCCACTGGAGTTGACCCATCACATAAGGGATGCTGCTACTCCGCAGGATGTAGGCATCATCCACAGAGCCAGGGAACATGGCATTCACATGGGAGATGTATTGGTCGGCCAAACATACCATCTGTACATTCATCGAATGATAACTCTTACGGTTTCTGTACACCTGTTCACTCCTGTGGGGGGGTACCAAAGCCACATGGGTCCCATCAATGGCACCTATGATGTTGGGGATATGTCCAAGGGCATAGAAGTCACCTTTCACTGTAGGCAAATCCTCCATCTGAGGGAAAACAATTTGGCTCCGCATGTGTTTCAGCAAGGCAGACAACACTCTGAACAACACGTTGGAAAACATAGGCTGGGACATCCCTGATGCTATGGCCACTGTTGTTTGAAATGACCCACTTGCACGGAAATGGAGCACTGACAGCACCTGCACTTGAGAGGGGATTCCTGTGGGATGGCGGATAGCTGACATCAGGTCTGGCTCCAACTGGGTACACAGTTCCTGGATTGTGGCACGGTCAAGCCTGTATGTGATGATCACATGTCTTTCCTCCATTGTCGATAGGTCTACCAACGGTCGGTACACCGGAGGAAGCCGCCATCTCCTCACATGTCCCAGCGGACGGTGCCTATGAAGGACAACAGCGAGCACAGATTCAAACAACTCAGAGGTACGTACCCACAGCTTACACAGAACACCATTCATAATCTAAATAGTGGCCTGTATGTGTGTTGAGTCTTGGCCTAGGTATGTGTGACGCAGTTGAAAATGTAGCCATGTGGGCCCCTGAAATGCCAGCTGCCTGACCTGAAAACTGGGACAATGGGATGTGAGGTAACTGCGTTGGCATTGTACACCATCGCGGTAGGCGGTCGAAGACCGCGGCGCAATGCTGCATTGGTTAACATTGGACCCTATGGGTCCCAGGAGCCAATGACGATGTACGCCGGCAGTGATGGTACGCACCGCCGCGGACGTGACTGCCATTTTCTATCTGTTCAATCACTCGATACCTGATCTTCGAGAGGAGAGGACGTACACTGCAAGTGCTGCTGTGACCTCGGTCTGGGAGAGACAATGGCTCGAGTGTCTGGGGAAAGGGCCCCTGCCTTCACATCGGAGGAGTTGGAGAAACTCGTGGAAGGGGTCCTCCCCCAGTACACGCTACTCTACGGTCCTCCAGACAAACAGGTAAGTACACTGGGAGCATGATGTATGGGCTATGCCTGTGTGGAGAAGGGTGGATGTAAGAAGGAAGGGGGGAGAGTGCGGCATGCATGAAACGACGGTGAGTGCATGTGCCACATGCCAAGGGTAGGGATGGGGGCCAATCACTTTGACGGTGCAGTTGGTAATAACTTTCTCTTCCCCCTGTACAAATCATGTAGGTCAGCACCCTCCAAAAAAAATATATTTGGCGTGCCATCACCAAGGATGTCTGGACCCTGGGGGTCTACCACAGACGGAGCACCCACTGCCGGAAAAGATGGGAGGACATTCCCCGCTGGAGCAGGAAGACGGCGGAGGCTCAGCTGGGGATGGCCTCCCAACGTGGGGGGGTGCCCGTAGCACCATGAACCCACTGATGTTCAGGATCCTGGCAGTGGCGCACCTGGAGTTGGATGGGCACTTGAGGGCATCACAGCAGCCACAAGGGGGTGAGTACACTTGCATTCTGCAGATTTTCCCTAGGCCAGGGTGAGTTCCGTAGGCAAGGTCCCTCCGTAAGGCAGCCCATGTGGCACCCCACTGCACCTCTGTAGAGTGCCAAGTACACCTAGTCATACCCCTGTGTCATCCATGTATGCAGATGTCGTCCATAGCCTAGTAGGCCATTTCCCAGGAATTGAACAGTGGAGGCCAAGAGCACGGCGTAGTGCAGGGGGCTTCTGTGTCTGTCGTGTCCGCCAACGGTAGCGGTAAGCCATGCACTCAACATGTCTAACATGTCTTTCTTCTGTCGTTCCCCCCCTTTTTGTGGTCTGCCTGTTCTTGTGTGCATTAGCATCATCAGGCGGAGGAGCAGTGGCACCGGACCACGAGGGGGCTGCATCGCACATGGCCATGGAGGGCCACACTACGGAATCGGACTTCACCAGTGGGACAGAGGGCGAGTGGAGCTCCACGGCGGGGACAGGAGCTGACACCAGTGACATGGACTCGTCCTCTGATGGGAGCTCCCTTGTGGTGGCGGCAACATCTGTGCCACCCCCATCTACAGGTACAGCCGCCACACCCCCTTCCAGCACTGCCCTTCCAGCAGCCCCTCAGCCTTCGCCCCGTGCCCGCTCACCCGGGAGGGTGGGCATCACCTTCGCCCCAGGCACCTCAGGCCCTGCCCCAGTCACCCCTGCTGCCCTCAGTGAGGAGGCCATTGACCTCCTCGGGTCCCTCACTGTTGGGCAGTCTACCATTTTGAATGCCATCCAGGGTGTAGAAAGGCAGTTGCAACAAACAAATGCATTCCTGGAGGGCATTCATTCTGGTCAGGCGGCCCTTCAGCGAGCTTTTCAGACTCTGCCCTGAGCACTGATGGCAGCCATTGTCCCTGTGTCTAGCCTCCCCCCTCCACCTTCCTCCACCCAGACCCAATCCCCTGTTCCCCAGCCTATCCCAAGCACACGTACAGACCAGCATGCAGACACGTCAACACACAAGGGAAGCTCAGGCAAACATAAGCACCACACATCCATTAGACACATGCAGACACACCAACATCCATTGCCTCCACTATGTCCCCCTCCTCCTCGTCTCCCGCCTCCCTCCCGGTCTTGCATACACTCACACCTTCATGCACTACCTCTACAGCCACTACTACCATCACCAGCACACCCACCACCACACCCCGCTCACATGCAGTCACCACCCCCACTACCATTCACACATCCCCTGTGTCCTCTCCCAGTGTGTGTGTGACGCCCCCTCCCAAGATACACAAACGCAGGCACACACCCACCCAACAGCCATCCACCTCACGACAGCCTCCAGCGCATGCACCTTTACCCAAAGTCAGTAAACAGACACCTCCTACAACCACAACTTCTTCCTCCTCTTCCTCCACTCCCAAACCACCTCCAGCTACCCGACCCAGTGTCTCCCAAAAACTTTTCCTGTCCAACCTTGACCTCTTTCCCACACCTCCCCCACCCCGTCCGTCTCCTATGGCCCGAACTAGCACCTCAGCCACAACATCTCCGGGACCAGTGGTGCCTGTAGTCACTGGAATCTGGAGTGCACCGCCCACCAGGGCAGCCAGTGTGGCACGGAGCCACAGCACAGACAGTCCCCCACCTGTGAAGCATCAGAAGTTGGCCAGTGCCTGGCGGGAGAGGGGGAAGACTCCAGCCACCAAAGCCGATCCCAGGGGTCCCGGTGGGAGTGTGGAATCAGCTGTGACACCTTCCAAGTTGGAGAAGGGGCACAAGAAAGTAAGCAAGTCTGGGAAGAGCAGCACGGAGGAGAAGACCGCCATCATCCCTGCTGCCCAGGAGGCCAGCATCTGAGTCACTGCAAAGGAGACCGCCACTCCAAGCACCGCTGAACAGGGCACCGCCGCCTCAAGCACCGCTGAACAGGGCACCACCGTCTCAAGCACCGCTGAACAGGGCACCGCCGCCTCAAGCACCGCTGAACAGGGCACCACCGTCTCAAGCACTGCTGAACAGGGCACCACCGTCTCAAGCACCGTTGAACAGGGCACTGCCCTCACAAGCAACACTGGCCCATGAGGGCCAAGGGCACTGACGCTACTGAGTCCGTCACGGGCAGAATGAAGCACTCTGGGCACCATGCCCCCTCCAGAACCAGTGGAGAGATCCATCCACTACCTCTGTCCTTAGCAGGATGAAGCACTCTGGGCACCATGCCCCCTCCAGAACCACTTGAGAGACTGTGGCTTTGCACTCCCCAGGATGGAACAGTGGGCAACCCACCCACTGTAGAGACTTGAGAGACTGTGGCTTTGCGCTCCCCAGGATTGAACAGTGGGCAAACCACCCACTCTAGAGACATGAGAGACTGTGGCTTTGCACTCCCCAGGATGGAACAGTGGGCAAACCACCCACTGTAGAGACTTGAGAGACTGTGACTTTGCACTCCCCAGGATTGAACAGTGGGCATGTGGCCCTCTAGTGGATTTGGCATTGTGCACTCAACCGGCTGAGGTGCCCCCCCTTTCCCTCCCCCTGAGGTGCCTGTTTTCTTGCTCTCTGATGCCCCTGCAGTGTTCTCTCCGTCATGGTCGGGGATCTTGTGTGGGCCTCGCCCATACCGTGTGGGCCCAGTGTTCCACTGACTTAATTGGAGCACTACCTGGACTACTATGCTTGGTATATATTTTATACATGGTGTATATATATATTTTTCCCTACTTGATTTTAATATATTACAATGGTAACACTCATTTTCTATTGTCTTTGCATTCTTCCGGGGGGATTGGGGGTGTAACTGTGATGTATCATGCTGTGTTAGTGTGTGTGTTGTAGTGGGTGGGGGTGGGGGTGTTGCGTTTGTGTGTACCTGTTTTTTCCCTCCCCCTCCCCTGTGTCGTAGGTGCAGTACTCACTGTGGTCTTCGCCGCCGGCGTTCGTGCTCCTGGTAGAGGAGCAGGAAGACAATTGCAGGGAGAATTTGGAGTTCCGGGTCCATGGTGTCCTCGTTCCTCGTGGGTCGTGTAGAGGTGAGCGTTTTCCCTTCGGAATCCTGTTTCCACCATGTTTTTATCTGCGGTGAATCCGCCCCAGAAAAGGTGGCGGATTGGTAGGTTGAGATACTGTGGGCTTTACTTTGTCCTCCGCCTGTCTGTTGGCGGTGACCGCTGAGCTGTTTGTTTGCACCGCCGTGGCGGTCGGAGTGTTAAAGTGGCTGTTTTTGTTGGCGGTTTCCGCCACGATCGTAATTGCAAATTTTTTACCGCCGGCCTGTTGGCGGTCTTACCGCCACTTTAACACCGACCGCCAGGGTTGTAATGACCACCTAAATCCTAATTCGAGTAAAAGTACTGTATAAACTCTTGGTTATAGAATCTTGTTAGTAGCAGACTACAGCTTATGCCCTATGTTATTGGCAGACTATGGTACGTAACCTCTTCTTCTACAGAGGAAGGAATTTGCGTACACACAAGACAATTCCTTGCATCCATCGTCTCAACATACTCACTCAACAAGCAATAGAATACATTAGAAGAAAGCTCTCCTTGAGCATTAGTATAGTCATGCAAGTATTTCTCATCTAACTTAAACCTTTCTAAAACTGTTAGTGTAGTAGTCTCAGGAAGAGAAACAATAGTGGCCCTTTTCATTTCATGAATAGACATTTCCACAATCATTATTATGAACATTATTCCACACATAATTGCCACTCCGACACTCAAATACCTACAATATCTAATGTTCCTAATGCGGTTATCTAATTCAGCCATGATTTGTTAAGATTCAGGAAGTAAAGCAACTCTTAGATAAGGTGCTACAGAAAAGTCAAAAATGAAGGAAAAAATATCTTCTTCTCACAGTTCAGTTTCACTCCCAGGAACCCCTGTTCCTTTGTCAAATCGATTAGCAGCTTGTCACATCTGGTTTTTAATTGTCATATCAGGTTATCAATGTCTTTTCCGGTTTTATTTCAACAGTCTTTCTTTTTAAGTTTTCTTTAGATCAGCTCAACAACTCAGTCTATTGATTATCTTCAGGTTGCATCAAAGTACTGATTCAGAAATTCTCTATCAAAACAAAAAGACATAAACTCATGTTGCCATTCACTTGTAGCTGCATATGGCCACTCAGGACCTGCGTATCTTCGACTTACTACTCTCTTCCTCTTTAACCTGCGTTTGCCACCCAATTCTCCTTCACTCAATTCTTCTTTTCTCGTAGTATCAACTTCTTCTTCTATTGTTTCATTTATGACCAATTCCTCCTTCTTCCCAATTTCAGACTCAGGCCAATTATCTCCTTTTCTCATTCCTTCTGTTAATATTCTCCTCAGGATTGGACTCTTTTCCTTTCCTTTCTCTATGGTGTTTTCTCCTGATGGACCTGCAACGAGTTCAGGAAGAGTCAAATCACTTTGGCTTTGATCCGTCTCAACTCTTTCACCCTCTTGATCTGGCACTCGCTCTGTTTGCCTTTCAGCACCATCTGCTTCTGGGAGAACCCCTGCTGTACTTGGTTCTCCTGCTGTATCCGTTGGGTTAGGCTCTTGCCCACCCTCCTGTAATTCTCCACTCTCGTCTCTTACAGGGGTGATAGACCCATCTTCCACAAGCTCAGGTTCAACCTCAGGTTCAGCTTGCTCTTGTTCTGGTTCACGTGCAGCTACTTGTTTCACTGTTGTTGGTGCTCTCAACAACACTTCTTCATGATCTTGCAGACTCACCACTCTCTTTGTATGGCTTGCATGTATCCAGTTTGGCAGTCCCGCCCAATTTACAGCTGTCGTAGTCGTTAGCACCACCTGGTAGGGACCTTTCCAACGCGGTTCCAAACAGGTCTTGCGAACATGCTTTTTGATGGCGACCCAATATCCAGCTCTCAGATTGTGACCTGGGTCATGGATGGGTGGCAGGGTAGCAGCCTGCACCTGCTGAGAGAAAGAATGAACCACATCAGCCAGACCCTTGCAGTAGTCCAACCCCATATCATCTGTAATATTGACAAGTGCATTGGGTGGAACTGCTGGCAATCTCATTGCTCTGCCCATGAGGATCTCATGGGGCGACAAGTGACAACTGAGTATCCTCATGAAGAGGCACAGAAAAGAAAGCTTGTGACAAGTCAATCACTGTGAACCACTCTGCATCGCAAGGAATCTAAAACAGTATCACTGCTGGATTTGGCACCACTGGACAACCCTTGACCACTAAATTGTTCACTTTTCGCAAGTCCTGCACAATGCGCACTTTCCCACATGGCTTCTTTAAGCCCATTATTGGTGAATTACATGGGCTGCTCATCACTTCCTTCAATACTCCTTGTTTTAGAAAATCTCCAATTATTTGCGCCACCTTCATCAAAACATCTTGTGGCATGTTATACTGTGGAAGTTGTGGAAATACTACATTTGGCTTCAAAGTGATCTGAATCGGCTCCACTCCCTTAATCAGACCTACTTCTTTACCTGTCAGGTCCCAGACTTCTTCCTTCACTGTTCCCTGTAGGTCTGAGTGTAATTCTCTCACCGTAAACATTGGGAAAAATTCAATCAATGGGTATTCCTCACTAGCATTGTTGGTCACCATTAGTTTGTTCTTCTATTCCAGTGTCTGAAGAATTTATGGAGCATTTTGTCTTACACAGTAAATCTCTTTCCAATAGGGATACTGGACTCGAATCACATACTACAAATCTATGTAGTCCCTGGTAATTGCTGATCTCATCCTGCACTGGATCTGTGACTGGATTTGTCAACTGTCTATTCTCCACTCCCACAACCTGCACTGTTCTGCCTGAAAGAGGTAAGTTCGGAACTTCTACACTTCTCACTGTAGAGCGTGTAGCTCCTTTGTCCACTAAAAATGAGACCTTGTAACCCATCACCATTCCTTTCATTCACAAAAGGTCCTCTCTGATCTGCTTCTAAGGACACTGCAAGGATACACGGTCCTTCATCCGAACTGTCACTCATCCATTCTTCTGTTATTTCATCCTCACTATGGAATTGGTGCACTGTGTCATTACTTCTGTCTTGTCTCTGACCTGTGACCTGCTGAGTAAGCATCATCTGTTGGTGTTCCTTCGGGGCTTGAGGTATCTGCATTTGCTTTCTAGGTTCCATGGGAACCTGCTGCTGTATTGGTTGTAACTGTGTCAGTTGTGCACGCAGCATTTGCAACTGCTGCATGCGTTGGAAACTCTGCACTCTGAACATTTGGATTAAATCCTCTCATTTTTGGGACTGAAATGTACTGACATCACCACCTTGCTGAACAACACCATCCTGCACCATCAACGGACACTCCCGCTTCCAGTGTCCCACATTTTTGCACAAATGACACGGTAACATCTTTTTCATTCCCTGCATGTCATTATGGAATATCACTTTACCCAAATCCAGACCACGTGTCATGTCAATTCCACGACCCCTACCTCTCATCTGAGGCTGTAACATAGTAGTTCTCTGCTGCTGCGGAACTGGTTGTACTAAGGCTCCTTGCACTCCTGTCTGAGCTGCCTTTATTTGCATCATCATAGCTTTTTCCTTCAGCTTTTCTGCTTCAATTCAATCTCATCACTGCGGTATTTTGAACACTGCAACACCTCATCAATCGGCTTTGCTTGCTAACAAATCAAATGACTCTTGATCATATGCCCTATTTCAGGTTTCAATCCTTCGACGAACCTGAACACAAAATGCAACATGTATTTTGGCTCAATTGCTTCCTTACCGCTGTATTCTTTTAATGCTTTCAGCAATCTCTCATAATAGGTATATATATCGACTTAGTTTCCTGCACCGTCCTATCAATTCTCTGCCAATCAATATTTTTAGGAGAAATCCTCGTCTTCAGGAACTCAATCACCTTATAATAATGTTTCATCACCTCAGGTGATGGTGCACCTGTAATCCTATCTCTTTCTGGTTGACTTGTCGGCCAATCCACTGCCCTCTTGCACTCGACCCACAAATCAGCCAGAACCACTATTTCCAACAATGTATTCAAATCTTCCCATAGATATTTAGGAAGTTTTACAAACCTATCTGTCTGCTAATACCACTCAACCGGTTTCTCTCTCAGTTTAGGGTAATCATTTGTAAATGACAATACATCACTTCTGTGCCATGGGACATGAACAGACTCCCCTCCTGATATTTCTCTCATAGGTAACATCTTTACTGGATCCTTTTCTTTCTGAACATCTTCAGACCCTTCCTGTGAATCTCGTTTTCATGGATCCTATTTCTTTGCCCATCTACCTTCCCACTTCTATAATGCCCCCCAAATCTGAGCACTCTGCAAAAATTCTTTTAAGTGGGCCTTCCTTCCTGCTGACCTCATGTGCTCAAAATCTTTTGCCTCGAAATCTAACCTGTAACTCTGTTTCAAATGTTTTGTTCTTTCAATCTCGATGTCAAATAGTCAGTTTATTTTTAGTTTCAAATTCCTAGACAGAGTCTACAGCTGGTGCAGACTTCCATAAGGGTATACGGCGTCACCGTCACTGTTTAACCAGATCCTGAAAAATAATCTGGAGTCATTGGAACTACCGTACCAATCAACTCTAGTACAGTACATTGATGATTTGCTGATTGCTTCCAAGACAAGGGATGAGTGTAAGTACGACTCAATTGCCCTGTTGAATCATTTGGGAAAATTCGGACATAAGGTGTCACCTTTGAAATTGCAGTATTGTCAGAAGTCAGTGAAATACTTGGGACACCGGATTGAGAAAGGGTCAAGGAGAATATCCAGAGAAAGTATTACCATGATTTTGCAGAGAAGCCCTCCAACTTCACAAAGAGATGTCAGAATGTTTCAGGGAATGGTAAGGTATTGTCGACAGTGGATTCCAAATGTTGCTGAGATTGCTAAACCATTACAACAGCTGACACATAACGAAGTTACAGACCCCATTACATTAGCCAAAGGAGAGAGTTCACTGAGCTGAGAGAGAGTTTGTGCACAGCTCTAGCATTGGGAATGCCTGATTACACAGAGCCATTCACATTATTTTGTCATGAATGTGATGCTCTTTCTTTATCTGTTTTTACACAGGTCCATGGAGGTGCTTATCACCCAGTAGCCTATATTTCAGTTACCTTATACTCAGTCACAGCAGCTTTACCAGGTTTTCTGCGTGCAGTAGCTGCAGTTGGTCAAAGTCTTTCACAATGTGAGGGAGTAGTGATGGGATTTCCTTTGACTGTAATGGTACCAAACTCTGTTAAGATTTTACTAAAAAGAACGAAAACACAGTATTTGACTGGTGCAAGACTGACGAGGTATGAGAGGAGCATATTATGTGCTCCAAATGTACAGGGTTGAATCCAGCAACACTGCTTCCAAGTGATACTGTTGAAATTGAAAGGGAAGAAGACATTGAGAATGATTGTCTTGAGGTAACTGAACTGTGTACAAAACCAAGGCCTGATATCAGAGACACACGATTGTAAGAAAATGACCAAATTGTCTTTGTTGATGGTTCATGTCTCAGAGATGGTACAGGGACATTGGGAGCAGGATATGCAGTATGTAGAATTACAGGCACATTAGAAGCTTCTTGGCTTCAAGGTGTATATTCTGCACAAGTAGCAGAATTGGTAACTCTCACTAGGGCATGCCATGTTTCTGCGAGACTAAGAGTCACAATCTATACAGACAGCAAATATGGATTTGGCATTGTTCATGATTTTGGTCAATTGTGGACACAAAGAGGTTTCCTGACCTCTAATGGTACACCAGTGAGAAATGGTGACAAGATAAAAGAGTTGTTGTACACAATACAGTTACCTGACGAGATTGCTGTGGTAAAATGCAGTGCACATAAAAAGGCACAGGATTACATTTCATTGGGAAAGGGATATGCAGATCAAATTGCAAGGTTTTGCGCGTTGAATTGTATATCGTTTAAAGACAAGTGGGAACTGATGCCCGAAGAGGACAGTATTTGCACAGGTTTTGCATTGAAAGTGATTGATACCTTGGAGGAACTGAAAACATTGCAGGATAATGTTGACAAGGAAGAAAAACGATTTGGGGTTAAATTAAAATGCGTTCAAAGAACTTATGAAATTTGGATTTCTGAGGAGGGTCAGATGGTTTTGCCAAATAGTTTATTGTCTCAGATGGCCCATTACTACCAGGGACAGGCACATTTTGGAAGAGATTCCATGGTTAGATTGTTCAAGATTGACTGGTTTAATCCCAAATTCAGGCAAGCAGCAAAGGCAGTATGTCATCGCTGTATAATTTGTCAGCAACAAAATGTGGGAAAAAGGACAGTGGTGAATTTGAGCCACAGTGGAAGAGCAGGAGGCCCATTCAGCAGAATGCAACTGGATTTTGTGGAAATTCCTGCATGTGGAGGTTTGAAGTACATGTTGGTGATTTTGTGTGTCTTTAGTCACTGGATTGAAGCATACCCAATGAGAAGAAATGGCAGTCTCACAGTACCAAAGCTGTTGCTTAGGGAGTTAATACCACGTTTCGGGTCTCCGATCTCTTTAGAATCAGATAGGGGAGCTCACTTCAATAACGAGGTGATTAAACTCTTATGTGCAGCATTAAACATCGAGCAAAAGGTGAATTGTAGGTATCTCCCTGAAGCATCAGGACTAGTGGAACAGATGAATGGTACCTTGAAATCAAGAATTGCCAAGATGTGTGCAGTTACAACTCTGAAATGGCCAGACGTATTACCTTTGGTGTTGATGTCAATGAGAAACACACCTGACAGAAAGACAGGGCTGTCACCCAATGAGATCCTCATGGGTAGATCAATGAGATTACCAGCAGTTCCAGTCAATGCACTTGTCAATATTACAGATGATATGGTGTTGGACTACTGCCAGGGTCTGCCTGGGGTGGTTCGCTCTTTCTCTCAGCAGGTGCAGGCCACCACCCTGCCACCCATCCATGACCCAGGTCACCATCTGAGAGCCGGAGACTGGGTCATTGTCATAAAGCACGTACGCAAGACATGTTTGGAACCATGGTGGAAGGGTCCTTACCAGGTGGTGCTAACAACTATGACATCTGTAAAGTGTGTAGGACGTCCAAACTGGATACACGCAAGTCACAGAAAGAGAGTGGTATGTCCACTGGGGCATGAAAACGTGTTGTTGAGAGCACCAACAACAGAAAAACAGGTTGCCACCCCTGAGACAGAAAAGGAGCCCACAGAGCCTGAAATTGAACCAGAGCTTGTGGAAGATGGGTCTATTACCCCTGTAGGAGATGAGAGTGATGAGTTACATGAGGGTGTGCAAGAACCTATCTCAACGGATACAGCAGGAGAACCTAGCCTAGCAGAGGTTCTCCCAGAAGCAGACGGTGCTGAAAAGCAGGCAGAGCAAGTGCCAGACGAAGAGGGCGAAAGAGGTGAGACAGATCAAAGTCAAAGTGATTCAACTCCTCCTGAGCCCGCTGTAGGTCTATCAAGAGAAAACACCATAAAGAAAGAGAAGAGTCAAATTTTGAGAAGAATATTGACAGAGGGAACAAGAAAATGAGACAACAGGCCTGAATGGCAGATTGGAAAGAACAAGGAATTGGTCATAAATGAACCAATAGAAGAAAAAGTGGATACCACGAGAAAGAAAGAACTGAGTGAAGGAGAATTAGGTGGTGAAGAAAGGTTGAAAAGAAAGAGAATAGCAAGTGGACGATACGCGGGTCCTGAGTGGGCATATGCAGCTACCAATGAATTGGCAACAAAGTTTATGTATTTTTGTTTTGATAGAGAAGTTCTGTGTCAGTATTTTGATGTAACCTGAAGGTGATTGAAAAGCTGAATTGTTGAGCTGATCTGAGAAACTTAAGGAAGAGACTGTTGCAAATAAAACCAAAAGAGACATTAATAACCTGATGTGACAATTGAAAATCAGATGTGACAAGCTGCTAATCAATTTGTTACAAGGAAGGAGGGTTCCTGGATGTGAAACTGAATTGTGAGAAAATAAATTATTCCTTCATTTTTGATTTTCATTGCACTTTATCTAAAAGTTACTTCTGCTTTCTGATTCTTTACAGATGATTAAATAACCAAGATAAAAATATTAGGCGCTGTAGATACCTGAGTGTTGGGTTGGCAGTTATGTGTGGACTAATGTTTATAATAATGATTGTGGAATGTCTGTTCATGATATGAAAAAAGGCTGCTATTATTCCTGCGTCTGAAACTACTACACTAACAGCTTTAGAAAGATTTAAGTTAGATGAGAAATACTTGCATGATTATACTAATGCTGAAGGAGAGCTTTCTTCTAACGTTTTCTATCGTTTGTTGAGTGAGTATGGTGAAACAATGAATGCGAGGAATTGTCTTGTGTGTACGCAAATTCTGTCATCAGTAGAGGAAGGAGTTAAGTACCATAGTCTTCCCTTAAGGTAAGCCATAAGCTATAGTTTGCTACTTACAAGATTTTATAACTAAGGGTACTTATAATATTTTTATTGTAACTATGACGTAGTGTTTTCATTTGTCCCTATTATGAGATACCTGAGTAAGGTAGCCAAAGAACATGATATAGTATTGGTTAGAGGCTTCTTTGAACAAACATTAACCTTTGGAACTGCATTCGCACTCAGGAACAATCTCACATGCTTGCTTACACCTCTAGAAAAGAGCCTTATAGGGCATATTGATGACAGAAGAAAGGCATTGAAGGAGAAATTAGAAAAAGGTTTAGAGAAAAGTACTTATAAGAATGATTATGCTTACACTGCTATTAAAACGCAATGGAAACTAGCACTGGATGCATTACACGTAGGTAAGCTTTGTATATATAGGTCAAAATCACATACTGACACTTTATTAGTGGGAACTAGTGAATGTAGGCATGTGTTTTTGTTTCAGAGTAAATCGACTATTATGCTGAATGGTCAGGACTCTGCGATTCCTGGGATCTATTATATTTGTGGACTTAATGCTTATTACCATCTTCCTAAGGGTATGCATGGGACATCTTATTTGGGGATAGTTTTGCCTAAAATTTATCAGATAGACGATTTAAAGACATTTCCGAAAGTGACTGAATTACATCATAAGCGACAGAGGAGGGAAACCTCTTCTGCAATTGGGGGAGATATTTTTGGTGCAGTAATTCTTTCGGTGTGAGTTATTTTGAATGCGATCAAGATACGGAAGTTGTCTACTATTGTGGATAACGCGCTGACAAATTTTACAGGGGCAACACTTCTGTTAGATACTGAATTAGCTGTGGATAGAGCTATGACGCTTTAAAATAGGCTTGCTTTAGACATACTTTTAGCGAAAGATGCGGAGTCTGTAGGATGATTAATGTTAGGCATCATTGTTCATTCATACCTAACAATGATAAAGAGATAAGGAACTTACTCACTAACTTAACTAATTCCAGTAAGGATTTGAAGGAATTGAAGGAACCTGGTGTTTGGGAAAAGGTTGGATTTGTTTTCAGTGGGCAATTGGTTTAGTCAAACTTGGAATGGAGATTTATTAAAAATTGTACAAGGAATATTAATTGTGATTGCTTGCATATTAGGATTATGGGGTATATGTAAATTATGGCAAAGGATAAAATTGAAGAGATCTAAAAATATTCAGAGGAGGGAAGAACAAAATAGGGGAAGAATTTATAGGGGAAATTTGAGAAGAAGACAAAATACAACAGAAACAGAATTGTAAGTGCAGGTAAAGGAAAGGTGTGATGACACATTTAGTCATCAGAGGAGGGACTGCTGGAGCAAATATGCTAATTATGTGTTTGATTAATGAAAAGCTCATAGAGAATTAATCGTAGAGAAAATAATGTGCATGTTTGAAAATGTGCCTACGGGGCATGTCAGCCACTTGTACGAGATTCTACTAATATAACTGAAATTGTGTGAAATAATGAAAATGTGTAAGAATAATGTAGTAATATGTCAAATTGAAATGTATAACCTATGTTTTATATTATTTGTAGAGTTATCTTAGCCTTGGATAAGGTCTAGTATTTTCCAGACCCCACAAGAAGAGCTGAAATATTAACGCGCTGTAGAGAAGCAAATGCATGGTATGACCCTGAACTACTTGATGTTAAAGTTGCTTAGCTAGAATTTTCTGCAATGTACCGGCAGACAGGAGATGATGAAGACAATTTGATACAATTATGTGTAAAGGAGGCTAAATGTAGTTTCCCAGGACTTGAACAATGGAAGCACTGACTGAGGAGGAACATGCAACATTTTCGATACCTGAAGAGCCGGATGATGAGGACATCGTATAGTGGACCAATCCACATCTTGGGAAAGGACTAATATTAAAATGTATAGATATTATTATAGGTTAAACCTATATCTGCTGACTGACTGACCAATTGAGATTTAAGGGAATGGACTCAGAGACCCTAATAAAAATTCATGACAAGGGGGCTAAAACTTCAGATGCCGGAGAATAGGAGTGAGATGCTGATGACGTCAGGAGACGCTGTTTCGAGATTCTGTCGTTGGGCTCATACTCATGAGAGCCTGAAGCAAAAGTGATCTATTGATGACTTGAAGACGAAGACTGACTTTGTTGCTGATCCGTCCCGTGGATAGGTAGCTATGACAATGTGACTGATTAACTTTGTGCCTTTCCTTCTAGGTACCAACTGCGCTGTCTTATAGTTTTCCTTCTAGCTAGATGTTTTCCAAATTCATTTTTTTTCCTAAATTGTTTGCTTGAAGACCCACATGCTAATGATAATCTTGGTTAGGCAGGCTTCCTAGTGGTGACGTTGCCAGTGACAAATGACTGATTAACTATCTGCTATTGATTCTGTGTAATCATTTTATTGGCTTATGTAGGAGCATTCAAGCATATGTTTCTTTAAGTTCTGATTAAATTATGATATTAATGTACATTAATGAACTAATACTGAGCTGATTGAATAAAGTTTGATCCAACTCGATGAC
The DNA here is from genome assembly GCF_031143425.1 of Pleurodeles waltl. Lineage (NCBI taxonomy): Eukaryota > Metazoa > Chordata > Amphibia > Caudata > Salamandridae > Pleurodeles > Pleurodeles waltl. The sequence goes on from NC_090437.1 coordinate 1,043,603,858, forward strand.
TTAGGATAGTAACCAAATAGGGAAATAAAAGTTGTTAAACGTTTTGTGAGTTGTAGTTATTCATGAATAGACGTTTTTTAGTGTCTCTCATTAAAATGTTATTGATTGTTTACGCTGATGATTGATATCAGTGGTCGCTACATGATTAGGATACTCCTTGCAATCCAAAAGGTTCATCGACCTATATGCGTCCCCTTGTAAGTTTACTTACTAAGGACCAGGCGCGCTAGCACTTTCTAAATCTTGGGAGTTTCACTTCCATTTATGTGGCTGCTACTTATCAGTTACATCCAGTTTCGGTGGAATCTCTTATTAATACCCTAAAGGTTATGTGCTTCGTTGGGTCCCGAATGACATCTGTCCATCTAAATGGATGAAAAGTCTGTTCTGTTTGCTGTCTGAAGTTCTGCTTACAATGTTAACAGTTCTCTTGGCTGTGACATTTTCCCACTTTTACAAAAAGCAGCAGTTCCTGAGCCTTTCAAAAAGCCTAAGAAATTAGAGCCTCAAAATTTGTGTGCTTAAAAGAATATTTCCCTACTACAGGCGTAGAAAATTCATGGGGAAACTTGTAATCACAGAATTGCAAAACCATCATGTCTAGCATGCTGAATCCTGAGCTATCAGCAAGCTGTACATGGACCAAGAAAAGGCATGCTTCAACTTTAATCAAACAATGAAAGAAAAGCAGTTTAACAAGTGTGAAAAGAGTAACAGATAAAAGTTCAGTTAAGTTGAGTAATGACTGGGTCACGATGAGGCAGGAAGCTGTGAAACAGAAGGATCAGTGGATGGAAGAGTGAAGGAGAGAAAGTAAGGACTAATTATGCTAAATGTAGAAACCAAGAATGAAAAAGACAGTGGTGGGAAAAGCTGCAACCGCACTTTCATATCAGAGTGGATGAGAGCCAAGGGCAGGTGCCTAAACTGGAGAAGCCGTACTAGGGTTTGTTGCAACAAAAACAAGACGATCCATGGACAAAGATGAAACAATATATTTGAGGACAGTGACTGCCTTCTTAAACATTTATACACATAGGTGGTCATTACAACCCTGGCGGACGGTGTTAAAGCGGCGGTAAGACCGCCAATAGGCTGGCGGTAAACATTTTGGAATTCCGACCGTGGCGGAAACCGCCAACAAAGACAGCCACTTTAACACTCCGACCGCCATGGCGGCACAAACAAACAGCTCGGCGGTCACCGCCAACAGACATGCAGAGGACAATGTACCACCCACACTATTATGACAGGCCGATCCGCCATCTTTTCCGGGGCGGATTCAGCGTGGGTAAAAACACGGCAGAAACAGGAATTTCAAAGGAAAAACGCTCACCTCTACACATTCCACGAGGAAGGAGGACACCATGGAGCCGGAACTCCATATTCTTCCTGCGCTAGTCTTCCTGCTCCTGAACCAGGAGCACCAATGCTGGCGGCGAAGACCATTGTGAGTACTGGACCTACGACATAGGGGAGGAAAAGGGAAAAAACAGGGACACTGACACGCAACACCCCAACCCCCACCCCCACCCTCACCCATTACAACACACACACCAATGCATATCTATACATTACAGTAACACCCCTCAAGCCGCCCGGAAGAATGCAAAGACAAAAGGAAATGAGTGTAACCATTGTAATATATAAAAATTCATATATATATACAGTATATATATACACTATTAACAAAATATACACCACGATTAGTAGTCCAGGTATTGCACCATTCATAGTCCGTGGACTACTGGGCCCAAAATGCATGGGCGAGGCCCACACAAGATACCCGAACATGACGGATAGAACACTGCTAGGGCATCAGATAGAAATACAACAGGCACCTCAGGGGGAAGGGAAGGGGGGGCACCTCAGCCGGATGAGTGTATGACGCCAGATCCACGAGGGGGCTCCATGCCCATTGATGTATCCTGGGGAGTGCAAAGCCACAGTCTCTCAAGTCCCTACAGTGGGTGGATTGCCCACTGTACCATCCTGGGTAGTGCAAAGCCACAGTCTCTCAAGTCTCTACAGTGGGTGGAATGCCCACTGTACCATCCTGGGGAGTGCAAAGCCACAGTCTCACAAGTCTCTACAGTGGGTGGATTGCCCACTGTACCATCCTGGGGAGTGCAAAGCCACAGTCTCTGAAGTCCCTACAGTGGGTGGTTTGCCCACTGCTGCATCCTGGGGAGTGCAAAGCCACATCAAGTGGATGCATGTCTCCACTGGTTCTGGAGGGGGACTGGTGCCCAGAGTGCTTCATCCTGTGCAGGACAGAGGTAGTGGATGCATGTCTCCACTGGTTCTGGAGGGGGCTTGGTGCCCAGAGTGCATCACTCACCCCGTGACGGTCCCAGTTGCATCACTGCCCCTGCCGCTCATGGGCTAGCGGTGCTTGAGTTGGCGGTCCTTGCCCTGTTCGGCGGTGCTTGCCCTGTTCAGCGGTGCTTGCCCTTTTCAGCGTGATTGACTTGGCGGTCTTTGCCCTGTTCAGTGGTGCTTGAGTTGGCGGACCTTGGCCTGTTTGGCGGTGCTTGCCCTGTTCAGCGGTGCTTGACTTGGCGGTCTTTGCCCTGTTCAGCGGTGCTTGAGTTGGCGGACCTTGCCCTGTTCGGCAGTGCTTGCCCTGTTCAGCGGTGCTTGCCCTGTTCAGCGGTGCTTGACTTGGCGGTCTTTGCCCTGTTCAGTGGTGCTTGAGTTGACGGTCCTTGCCCTGTTCAGCGTGCTTGCCCTGTTCAGCGGCGCTTGAGTTGGCGGTCTTTGCCCTGCTCAGTGGTGCTTGACTTGGCGGCCTTTGCCCTGTTCAGCGGTTCTTGCCCTGTTCAGCGGTGCTTGACTTGGCGGTCTTTGCCCTGTTCAGTGGTCTTTGCCCTGTTCTGCGGTGCTTGACTTGGCAGTCCTTGCCCTGTTCAGCGGTGCTTGACTTGGCGGTCTTTGCCCTGTTCAGCGGTGCTTGAGTTGGCGGTCCTTGCCCTGTTCAGCGGTGCTTGCCCTGTTCAGCGGTGCTTGACTTGGCGGTCTTTGCCCTGTTCAGCGGTGCTTGACTTGCCGGTCCTTCATTGCCCAGCTGGGCTGTGGCTGGCAGTCTTTCATTGGTCAGATGGGCTGTGGCTGGCGGGGCCCTCCTGGGCAACTGGGCTGTGGCTGGCGGGGCCCTCCTGGGCATCTGGGCTGTGGCTGGCAGGGCCCTCCTGGGTAGCTGGACTGTGGCTGGCGGGGTCCTCCTGGACAGCGACGATGGGGCTGGCGGTGGCCTCCTGGGCAGCGACGATGGGGCTGGCAGGGCCCTCCTGGGCAGCGACGATGGGGCTGGCGGTGGCCTTCTGGCCAGCGGGGATGATGGCGGTCTTCTCCGCCGTGCTGCTCCTCCCAGACTTTGCGGGTTTCTTCTGCCCCTTCCCCACCTTGGGAGGAGTCACAGCTGAGTCCACACTCCCCCTGGGACCCCTGTGAGCGGCTTGGCTGGCTGGAGTCTTCCCCATCTCCCGCCGGGCACTGGCCAACTTCTGGTGCTTCACAGGGGGGGGACTGGCTGTGCTGTGGCTCCGTGACACACTGGCTGGCCTGGTGGCCGGTGCACTCCACATACCTGTGACAACAGGCACCACTGGTCCCGGAGATTTTGTGGCTGAGGTGCTAGTACGGGACCTGTGAGTTGGACGGGGGGTGGGAAATAGGTTAAGGGTGGACAGGAAAAGTTGTTTGGAGACACTGGGACGGGTAGCTGGAGGGGGTTTGGGAGTGGAGGAAGAGGTGGTGGTTGTAGGAGGTGTAGGTTTTGTGGCTTTGGGTGCAGGTGCATGTGCTGGAGGCTGTTGTGAGGTGGATGTATGTTGGGTGGGTGTGTGCCTGCGTTTGTGTATCTTCGGAGGGGGTGTCACAGACACACTTGGAGAGGACACAGGGGACGTGTGAATGGTAGTGGGGTGGTGAGTGCACGTGAGCGGGGTGTGGTGGTGGGTGTGCTGGTGCGGGACATAGTGGCTGTAGTGGTAGTGCATGCAGGTGTGAGTGTAGACCAGACTGGGAGGTAGGAGGGAGACGAGGAGGAGGGCGACACAGTGGAGGCAGTGGATGTTGTTGTGTCTGTATGTGTGTGATGCTTGCGTGAGTGCCTGTGGGATGTGTGGTGCATATGTTTGCCTGAGCTTCCCTTGTGTGGTGAGCTGTGTGCAGGCTGCTCTGATATTGTGCTTGGGATAGGCAGAGGTAGAGGGGATTGGGTCTGGGTGGAGGAAGTTGGAGGGGGAGGCTAGACTCAGGGACAATGGCTGCCATCAGTGCTGAAGCCAGAGTTTGAAAGGTTCGATGAAGGGCCGTCTGACCAGAATGAATGCCCTCCAGGAATGCATTAGTTTGTTGCAACTCTCTTTCTACACCCTGGATGGCATTCAAAATGGTAGACTGCCCAACAGTAAGTGACCTGAAGAGGTCAATCGTCTCATCACTGAGGGCAGCAGAGGTGACAGGGGCAGGGGCTGAGGTGCCTGGGGCAAAGGTGATGCACACCCTCCTGGGTGAGTGGGCACGGGGCGAAGTCTGAGGGGCTCCTGGGTGGACGGTGCTGGTGGGGGGGTGGCGGCTGTACCTGTAGAAGTGGGGGGCACAGATGTTGCCGTCACCACAAGGGAGCTCCCATTGAAGGACGAGTCCGTGTCGCTGGTTTCAGCTCCTGTCACCGCCGTGGTGCTCCCCTCGCCCCCATGGCCATGTGGGATGCAGCTCCCTCATGCTCCGGTGCCACTGCTCCTCCGCCTGATGATGTTAATGCACACAAGAACAGGGAGACTGCAAAAAAAGGGGGGGGAACAGAAGAAAGACAGGTTGAGTGCATGGCTTACCGCTACCGTTGGCGAACAAGACAGACACATCAGCCCCCTGCACTACATTGCGCTGTTGGGCTCTACAGTGCAATTCCTGGGAAATGGCCTACGAGGCTATGGACGACATCTGCACACATAGATGACACAGGTGCATGAATAGCTGTACTTGCCACTTTACAGAGGTGGGGTGGGGGGCCACAGGGCCATGCCTTACGAAGGGGCCTAGCCTACGGAACTCGCCCTGGCCTAGGGAAACCCACAGCCCTCCTCCCCCACCCAGACCCCTCCACTGCACGCAAAGTCAGCTGAATGAGAGTGTACTCACCCCCTTGTGTCTGCTCTGATGCCCTCAAGCGCCCATCCAACTCCAGGTAGGCCACCGCCAGGATCCGGAACATCAGGGGGGTCATGGTTCGACGGGCACCCCTCCCACGTTGGGAGGCCATCCCCAGCTGAGCCTCCGCCAACTTCTTGCTCCAGCGGCGAATGTCCTCCCATCTCTGCCGGCAGTGGGTGCTCTGTCTGTGGTGGACCCCCAGGGTCCGGACATCCTTGGCGATTGCACGCCAAATATCCTTCTTCTGGTGGGCGCTGACCTACATGAAATGTACAGGAGAAGAAGAGAAGTCATTACCAACTGCGCCGTCAAAGTGAGTGGCCCCCATCCCTACCCTTGCCATGTGGCACATGCATCCACCGTCTTTCATGCACTCAGAACTCTGCCCCCTTCCTTCTTACAACCAGCCCTCTCCACACAGGCTTACCCCATACAACATGCTCCCTGTGTACTTACTTGTTGGTCTGGAGGGCCGTAGAGTAGCGTGTACTGGGGGGGACCCCGTCAACGAGCTTCTCCAACTCCTCCGATGTGAAGGCAGGGGCCCTTTCCCCAGACGCACGAGCCATTGTCTCTTCCAGACCGAGGTCACAGCAGCACTTGCAGTGTAGGTCCTCTCCTGTCGAAGATCAGGTATCGAGTGATTCAACAGCTAGAAAATGGCGGTCGATGTATGCCGGCGGTGATGGTACGCACCGCCGCGGACGTGAACGCCGCAGACATCGTCATTGGCTCCTGGGACCCATAGAGTCCAATGTTAACCAATGCAGCATTGCGCTGCGGTCTTTGACCGCCTACCGCGACGGTGTACAACGCCAGCGCAGTTACCTCACATCCCATTATCCCACTTTAGAGGTCAGACAGCCGCCATTTCAGGGGCCCACATGGACTAGTTACCAACTGCGTCACACATACCTAGGCTTACTCTCAACACACATACAGGCCAGATTTTGTGTATGAATCGTGTTCTGTGTAGACTGTGGGTACATACCTCTGACTTGTTTGACTCTGTGCTAGCTTTTGTCCTTCATAGGCACCGACCGCTGGTGGACCTGTCGACAATGGAGGAAAGAAATTTGAAAATCACCTACAGGTTTGACTGTGCCACAATCCAGGAACTGTGTACCCAGTTGGAGCCAGACCTGATGTCAGCAATCCGCCATCCCACAGGAATCCCCCCTCAAGTGCAGGTGCTATCAGTGCTCCATTTCCTTGCAAGTGGGTCTTTTCAAACAACTGTGGCCATGGCATCAGGGATGTCCCAGCCTATGTTTTCCAACGTATTGTCCAGAGTGTTGTCTGCCCTGCTGAAACACATGCGGAGCTACATCGTTTTCCCTCAGGTGGAGGACTTGCCTACAGTGAAAGGTGACTTCTATGCCCTTGGACATATCCCCAACATCATAGGTGCCATGGATGGGACCCATGTGGCTTTGGTTCCCCCCCCCCACAAGAGTGAACAGGTGTACAGGAACCGGAAGAGTTATCATTCCATGAATGTACAGATGGTATGTTTGGCTGACCAGTACATCTCCCATGTGAATGCCATGTTCCCTGGCTCAGTGCATGACGCCTACATCATGCGGAATAGCAGCATCCCTTATGTGATGGGTCAACTCCAGAGGCACCGTTTGTGGCTATTAGGTGACTCTGGTTACCCCAACCTGTCATGGCTACTGACCCCAGTGAGGAATCCCAGGACCAGGGCAGAGGAACGCTACAATGAGGCCCATGGGCGTACTAGGAGGGTGATAGAGCGGAGCTTCGGCCTCCTGAAGGCCAGGTTTAGGTGCCTCCATATGACAGATGGATCCCTATTCTACTCACCAAAGAAGGTGTGCCAGAACATCGTGGCCTGCTATATGCTTCATAACTTGGCTTTGCGACGACAGGTGCCTTTTCTGCAGGAGGATGGTCCAGATGGCGGTGTTGTGGCAGCTGTGGAGCCTGTGGACAGTGATGAGGAGGAAGCAGAGGAAGAAGACATTGACAACAGGGACTCAGTCATCCAGCAATATTTCCAGTGAAATACAGGTGAGAATACATTCCTGCCTACTACAAGTACTTTTACACTTCTACCTCTATCTTGTCTGTCGATTTCACCCAGTGTATGGTCACTGAGTTGTCACTTTCCCTTACGGTTTCACAGGTGTGGGTCCCAACTTTTGTCATCTGCTTAGATTCCTCATGGACTAGAGCTGTGTGACATAGGTATGTTGACATTACTATTTCCTGAAAATGTTGTCACTGTAATTGCAAATACACTATTTCGAAATCACAGCCAGACTCCAGATCTTTTGGTGCTTTAGGTGTGTTTATTTACATACAGAATATTGGAGGGGGAAGTCAAATGGTGAGGGGTGATGGCGGAGGAGTGTCCATGGCAGAGTCCAGTCTATTTGTCTCACAGATGCATTGCCCATTTGGGCATAGGAAGTGGAGCTGGGGAAGTTTCAATATGGACAGGGTGACAAAGTGGGACAGTGGCTTGACAATCAGGGTGGTCTCATTTCTTGGCAGGGGTCTTGGCATCGTGCTCTGTCTTGTTCCTGGATCTCAGGGACCGTTTGCGGGTGGTTCTCTGTCTGCAGAGTGTGGGGTGCTGGTGTGGTGGTCCTGTGGCGGTGCCTCCTGTCCACTAGCGCCGGCCGAGGTGGTGGGCAGTTCATCATCCATGCTAGTGTCAGGGGCCCATTGTAGTGCCACAGTGTCCCTGGGGTGTATTTGCCGTGCCATGGGGTGGTGTAGGTGATGGGTGGGGTGGTGTGTGTGGTGATAAGTGTGGTGATATGTAGTGGTGTGTGGTGTTTTGTGTGTGGAAGTTGTGTGGGTGATGGTGTTGTGTGACTGTGGCTGCTGGTTTGTGGATTGTGGTGTCTCTCTCTGTCTTTCTCTCTGTAATAGTGGTCGTAGGGGTTTGTGGGTGATGTGGGTGTGTGTTTTATATTGCAATGGGTGTGTGGGAGTGGTGTGTGTATGTGTATCAGGTGTGTATATTTTGAATTGTCCAATGTGGCGGTGTTTTGTAGCAGTGTGTGTATTTTGAGTGCGGCGGTGTGTACCGCCAATGGAATACTGCGGTTGAAAGACCACTGCGTGGATTCGTGTGTCGTGATAGTGTGGGCGTATTTCCGTTGGCATGATGGTGGAGGTTTTGTTTTCGCCAGTTTATCACTGACCTGTGGTGTGGCGGACTTGTGTGGGCGTCTGAATTTTGGCAGATTCCGAGATGTGGGTCATAATAGCTGTGGCGTAATTCCACAGCCGCGGCGGTGTGTTGGCGGTCTTATGCACGGTGGTAAGCGGCTTTTACCGCCAATGTTGTAATGACCGCCATAATGTTATGTTTTTGACGTCCTTCCCAATGCACTATGTTACACTGCTTTTACCACCCTTATAATAAATAAAATATGGTTTATCAAAAACATGGGCTAGACAGATTGGTTCGCAGCAAAAGTAAAGATGACAATGTTACTGCAAGCAAATCTGAAAAAAAAAGTGAGAAAAAAATGTGAAAAGAAATGTGAAAAAGAAGACAAGTCAGAAGGAAAAATTATAAACGAGATACGGTCCTATTTTAACCAAGCTTGATAACTGGTTAAGGTGACTTGCACCTATTTTAATTTTTTTTGTCCTTCATTATACTTTTTCCTATACTTATTTAGCTTATCTTTATATGACAGTTATTATTATTTTCTGTTTCTTGAAGCACCAACCCTTTTGAATATGTATATAGCAATGCATTTGCTGTTGAGCGAGTTATATACAGTATTCCTAACCATAACTTGCAAATTACCGTGGTTTTCAGATTTAATTTGCAGCCATAACTGCTCTTTACCTGTGGTTTTCAGACTGAATTTTTTCAGTTATCAGTTTTTTATAACCGATACTAACCATGACTTCAGTTTAACATTTATTTTTGTTAGTAAATTTCAGTTAAAAAAAAAATTATATAAAACTATACTGCATACAAGAGTTTCCTGCTACCAAGTCTCCAGTGGCATCCATCCCCAGCTGTGCAAAGCATTTAGCCTTGCACCGTGGGAGCTTGACCTCATAGGATGACCTCCACTGAGGCCCAATGCCAAACGTCTGTGGGCTGTCAATATCTACATCGTATGGATTTCAGCATTGTGCTGCAGGGTTTGGAGAGAGGCCTTAGTCTTAACCTACTACTCTATGGCTGGGCAAACATTGCTGTGTGTGGCGTGGGCATAAGGGCTGGATTTCAGTCATCCTCTATGCCCAACATGCCACTGCCAGGTAACTGCTATTGCTCTTGGACATTGGCTGTGTGCAATGATGGTTGGCCGTTGTCCCTGCCATCTAGCCAGCCTTCGGAGCACTCTATGGCTGGCCAGCTCTGTAGTATATGGACATGTGCAGCAGGGTTGCAGACAAGGCCTGACCTCCAGGACTTCAGCCATGTGAATTGTGGTGTGTGACAGGTCTTTGCCCCATCCAAGCCATGCGCATAACCCATCACAGGCTGCCAGCCCAGCTGCTCACATCCTCCAGGAGAGATTGTAGAACTCAGATCATGGAACTGCAAATCTAGCCTAGGATTCAGGAGTCCCATGATAAAAAACATTTTATTTTTTTATTTTAATACCGATGAGGATTCCATTGGGGCCATTCTCACTTCGGACAGAGAGATAGGGTATGTTTGCTCTGACCCCTTATGCCTTTTTCATTTTTTCAACCCATGCTAGTCACTCTAGGAAGGCATAGAAAAGTTTCTGCAACGGCCAGCCAATCAGAACACGGCAGATATATATTGCTGGATGTGTGCTTCTACAGTAAACACAGGGAGAAACAAATCCCTAGTCTACATAGGGGCTTTATTTTTTTTAATGAAGTCATGGCTCCTTTGATTTGTGAATCCATGGTGCTTTCAGAAATTTACGGTTTAACTATTATTAAAATGTAACCTATTTATGACCAACCTGAGCCAATCAGAACACGGCAGATATATATTGCTGGATGTGTGCTTCTGCAGTAAACACAGGGAGAAACAAATCTCTAGTCTATAGAGGGGCTTTATTATTTTTTAATGGAGTCATGGCTCCTTTGATTTGTGAATCCATGGTGCTTTCAGAAATTTACGGTTTAACTATTACTAAAATGTAACCTATTTATGACCAACCTGAGCACGTTTCTAAAAGCTAATTTCTCTAAAAACTACTGACTGGATTTACATCACACCAACAAGATCAGAGACGTTGAGCAAAATTCTATATTCATGTCAAATTTGGTGCAATTCCATTCAGACTATTTATTCACATTGAAGAGCAAAAAACCCTTTCTTTCTGCTCTGCTTTACAGAACTGCCTAAAACATGCCATGAATAACCTAAAATGGATGTACATTTTGTTTGCAACATTTCATGCAGATTTGTTGAACGGCACCAAAAATATAAAGAAACACGACATACCTTTCCTCTGGAAACTGACTCTGCCAAAACTACCCTGAATGAATGAGTGAATGAATGCATGAATGATTGATGTAGCTTGTAAAGCACACAACTACTCAAAATAGTATCCCGGTGCTACTACATAAAACTAGGAGGTGGCATACACAGCTAATGACTAAAGAGATACGTTTGCAGAGATTTACAAAAGGCCAACTTGTTGCATAAACCCCTAAGCTGCACAGAGAGAAGATTCCATATTTAGGCCATACAGACTATCTAGTTTTTTTATTATCTAGTTTTTTTAAGCATGGGTCCAATATCAAGTGTGCTTTAGTAGACCACAGGTTCCAATTAGGCTGGTACTCCTGAATTCTTTTGTTCAAATAATGAGAGCCAGTATTATGAAAGGACCAAATGGCAAGCATAAGTGGTTTGGAAATAATCCTATTGCTGACAGGTAACTAATGCAATTGGATGAGATATGGAGATGTAGGAGTACTCTTCTGGTTAAATAGCAGACTAACCACTGTGCTCTGGATCACATGTAGTCAATGAATCAGTTAGGCAGGTGAACACAGGTACCAGGTGTTTGCATAGCCTAATCTAGATAGAATCATGGTTCGGAAAACCGTTTTAGAAGCCTCCCAGGGAAGAAATAGTATGAATTTTCAAAGTACCCTTATAATCCAAATCCAATTATTGGCTACTGAATAAATCTGGGCCTTGAAGGACAGTTCCTTATCAAAGATTACTCCCAGATTTATAACAACTTGTGTAGGCAGGGGGGAGTTGGTCCATCACTAGGCCATGATCGGACCCAGCCCAGACTAGGCTTAGGCCCCAAGAAATGAATTTCGGTCTTGTCTGGGTTGCATTGTAGCTGATTGTCCCTAATGCCTGCCTATGGCCACCCTCATGTAGTCTGAGAACACCTCCTTGTCTGTGTCCCCCTCCTAGGAGAACACTAAGTGTGTGTCATCAGCATAAGAGATGATATTAATGCAAAATGACTCCACCAAGGCCACAAGCATGGACATATAGTTATTGAACAATGTAGGGCTAATTGCTGAGGCCTGGGATATTCCCTAGCCACTAAAAAGAAAGTCAGCCATTTTAAAGCCAATCACCCAAGTCCAATTTGAGACGGATGGCGCAGGAGAATGTCTTGAGAGATGGTATAAAGGCCTCCGACAGATCAAATAAAATGAGGGCAGAGATGTGGCCTTTGTCTAAAGACAGCTTCAAAGACTTGGAAATTTTCAGCAAGGTGGTTTCAGTGCTGTGACAAGTGTGGAAACCAGATTGAGAAGGATGGAGAAAGTGGTTGGATTCTACATAATCTGACAGCTGCTTATTTACTACTGTTTCCAACATTTTGACAGCTGCATGCAGAAGACAAATGGGTCTAAAATTAGACAAAGTGCCTGATTTAGATGTTGGTGGAGGGAATTCTCTGTCACGTTTGTGATCCATATCCCCTTTTACTGGATTATGATCCCCATAACATAGAATTGGATCATAATAGGAGAAAGACAGTATATCCATCACGTTTGTGACAGAGTATTCCCCTCCGCTAACTTCTAAATCAGGCACAAAGTCTTATAGTCTGCAGTGGCCTTTTTCAGCAAAGGTATAACACTAGTTTCTTCCATATATTTGGAACCATCCCTGTCTGTATGGAGGCATTAAACACCTTTACATACATAGGACCAATAACATCTAAGTTAAGAAGAAAAAAAGGTGCCATAGGAGCAGATCTCTGCTTAGTTATAGAACAAAATTGTTAGGGGCCATATCATCTGCCGCCTCAAGGAGCCATTAATTGACAAAGGACACATCCTTTTTGGTGTTACTCAAACACACAGGTGTAAAGAGCATTGGAATTTCTTGTAGCTTAGGTATGCAAACCTGGTTCCATGTTCTTATCAAGGTACCACTGGTGTTATTCTGTTTACCACTCCTTGTCCTAAGGGGAGCTAAGCTGAACTTCAAAAAGAAATGGCCATACCATGCTACTTCAAATGAGGTTTCCAAGATAATTGGTGTAATGGAGAGAATTAGGTTAATAGTGTGCCCAGCCCTATATGTGGGACCCAGGCTGAGAGAAGCAGTGATTTCTAAAAAAAAACCTTGCCATTTTGTCATCAATATTGTCAGTATGAAATCGTAGGTCTCAGGGCCTGGTAAAGTTAATGTACTTTATCACTACAGGGGCCAAGGCAGAATTGAGGGAATTAATACACTCTGGAAATGAGAGAGTGTGTGTATGTTTGTGCACAGATGTACATATGAGTATAAGATAGATAGATAGATAGATAGATAGATAGATAGATAGATAGATAGATAGATAGATAGATAGACAGATAGATAGATAGACAGATAGATATGATAGATAGATAGATAGATAGATAGATAGATAGATAGATAGATAGATAGATAGATAGATACATTAGAAATTAATAAAACTGATGGACTCAGCAAAGAATGAAATATATATTTCTACCACAATGCTTCAGCTTCTGCCTTCCTCAGGTAGAGATTATGGTCAGTGTCTGCTCAGCTGACTCTGTTGGATAGTCAAAAAGCATCATGAGTGAAAGCTCAATTTAGAATATACAGTCCTGAGATCTCTTGAGATATCCAGTATGCACATTATATTGTTACTGATGTTCAGCCTATTTAGATTAAATGATTTCAAACAATACATCTAGGTGTTTTCTCTAGAGTCTTTCAGTTATTTCTTTAAATCAAATTCCACAGACAAAGGGCCTGATTCACAAAAGTAAACTTAGAAATTTGATCTAAACTTAGATCAAACATCTAGGTTTATGAGTTTGAGAATTCACAAAGGGCATTTACGAATACCATCTTCATCAAGTCAGCTCGCTGTGCTGCCCTTCGTCACAGAGAAAAGGCAGGAATGTGCTGTATGTATCAAATACAACTCATTGTCTTCCTTTCCCCCTGTGCTGGTGTGCTTTAGGCAGCCTAGGCCAACACAGACACCCTTGCACCCTGGTGAAAGGATACCTGCATCACATGCCTGATTGTTTTTGTGCAAGAAGGGACACCTGCTCTGGTGTGGAGCCTCTTTGTGGTATTTCACTGTTACTGTAATTTAAGTGTTGCACAAATACTTTACACATTGCCTCTTAAGTTAAGCCTGACTGCTATGTGCCAATCTGCCAGAGGGTACAGGCTAATTTACAGTGTGTATTTGGCTTATCCTGACTAGGATCGTGGTCCAGTCTAGGACAGGGTGCATACCCCAGCCAACTGGAGACCCAATTTCTAACAATACCCAACTAATATTCTCTCTCTTGGACAAGACACCGAGCACATGAACCAAATTCACAGCCTTCATGACCGAAGTTGCTGACTGTATGCAGACCATCTGTCTCAAATACAACACTGACAATACAGAAGTCATGATTTTCGTGAAGAACCCTTCACCTTGGGACTCCGCTTCGTGGTTGACTCAACTAAGACCCTCATCCACCTCCAGCACCAATGCCAAGAATCGTCAGGATCATCACAGACAGAAAACTCAACGTGACCACCTAAGTCTATGCTGCCATTGCCTCCTTTTCTCTCACTCTGAAGATGCCAAGGAAAATCTTCAAATGGCTCACAATCAACTACTGCTAAACATCACAGTGCACCCTTATCACAAGCATATGGCATACTGGAACAAGTAGTATGCTGGGGTCAGCAAGCAACCCAACAGACGACTGCATACCATTCAGAACTTGGCAGCTAGAATCACACTCAACCTCCCACATAGCACAGACATCTCACCATGCCTCAAGAGCTTCACTGGCTCCAAACATGCAAACAAACACAGGTCAAACTAGTCACACATACCTTCAATGTGCTTCACAACACGGGCCCAGCCTACCTCAACAGTTATATCTCCTTTAACAAACCCTCCAGTTTGGTTGGACTATTACTAGCACCCACACATACGCAAACCTGGAGTCAGAGGCGAGAAATGTTCCTTCATTGCTCCCAAAGCCCAGCGTGACCTGCAGAAACACATGAAAGTCTCCTCTTCAATTCCTGAGTCCTGAAAGAAGCTGATGATGATGGTCTTTAGATGAGCTCCTCCTTCCTGCCTAGATGATGCTAGACTCACACCTGTGCAGTCCCAGTATATTTTCCCATGTGACTGTGCTCTTTAAAAATACACATAACATGACATAACATAACTTCACATAACATATAACATAACATGAGTTGTAATGCTCACCTACTGTATTGATTACACATTACTATACTGGATATATTAAATATTTAGGCTCCTCACATCACTCATTAAAACTTACTGTGGAATAAAATGGATTATTATTTGGGGTAGGTATTTCCACATCACATGGAATAATGACACTACCTTGTAAGAGTGTACCCCAAAGTCACTAAATGAATGTGAGTTTTACCCTCTGTTGTCTGTGGCGTAGAGCAAACAGGCTTGAGTTAGGGTAATGTACTTAGTATTAAAACAGCAATACATTCAAAACAACAAGCAATGCAAATCCCAAACTAGGAAATATTAATAAACACAATCACACCAAAATGTCAAAAAAGGAAATCAGAGATGTGCTTTTTTAATTTTCCAAGTAGAAATAGCTCCAGATAAGCACTAACGATCAATGATAGTCTATGGCAGGGGTATACCAGGATCTACATAAGTGATGGTTGGGTACACCAAGTTGGTTTAACCCAGGCACAGATTTTACATTAAAAACATTTTTATAGAGCTTTAAATCCTCCAGCGGGGCTAGCCCAGAACTGTATCTGAGGAAGGGGCATCAACTTTGGACACCTTTGAGGCAAGGCCACGCTAACAACTATAGAGATCTTGATCATGAAATTCCAAAACTTTTCTATGTCCTCAGTTTTCAGTTTTTCTGGCGTAGCAGGTTTACCTCTAACCTTCTGGCATAGCACTTAGAGGTAAAACTCACTCTAGCAGAGACCACCAAAAAGATCCAGTTTAGTTCCATTTGTTAGTGGTCAGCTGCTCGTTCAGGAAAAATGCTTCTTGCATCTTGTTGTGTCCCTATAGCCACAAAGGAGGTCAGCAAAATTACCCTTGGAGTCCCTTTGATTGTCCTGGGCAGAAGAGGGAGTAGGTCCAGTCCTTCATGGCTCCTCTCAGGTCACATACAGTAGGTCCAGTCCTCTTTGAATAGTAGGCAGGTCCAGAAAGTGTTCTAAGAAGCGTGACTTGGGATACTAAGTTTATACTTTGCAACATTTAGTGGGTCAAGTGACTCCTGGCCCCTCCATCACCATAGGGGAAAGGTCCCCTACCCACTTTTGCAGTAGTTCCTGTTTTGTCTACTGTAAACCTTCCCACAGTGCAACTTAATCCAAAACTAAAAGATGGGGAAACATTACTTCACTTGTGCAACACCTGTTTACCCAACTAGGGGTATGGTAAGTTCCCTCCTTCATCGTCACTTGAAACAAACCGGTTGTACAGGTAGCTCCCCCAGCTTGGTGGGGTGCCAGCCTGACTAGGCGATTAAAGCTCGTCCTCTCCTAATGTTATCTGACATGTACTTGTGACAGGGCAAGTCAATATGAAGTTAATTAAGTTCTTGAACCCATCCCAGCTGGCCATCTATTCAGGGGTAAAAACACCCAGGCCATTGCCTCTGCTCTAGGGGAAGTTGTCACACCTAATTAAGGTGAAGCACTTGGCTGGACAGCTGCTTGGCAGCTATGGCAAATTAGTCCCTAGAGCTTCAGGCAAGGGAACAGCAACTTTCTAAAAGTTACTTTTCGTAAATATTTATTAAAAATCTAATTTTAAGCTTGAATTTGGTTTTTAAGATATATTACAAACAGTGTTTAAATGGTTCTTTTAGCTGATTACTGTCAAATGTTACAGATTACAGTTAATAATCTCGACTTTAAAATTTTCTGTGGTCAGCTACAGCCCTGCCATTGAAAATAGTTTTGAGGGCATAGTCACTGGAGGAGGATGCCAATTTCTATTTCACACATATTACACTTTTAAATATCAGGCAACAATATGTACTTAGAGGTCACATTAATATTTAAAAGCAGGGTTTCTTGCCTGTCAAAAGGGCTACATTGACAAGTTTGACAGCAGAGCTTTAGGGCTGTTACAGTCAGGCAACCTAGGATAGGTCTGAAGCCTTGTTTTACAGGCTAGCCCTGTGGATGGATCCATAGGTCCTGCAGCCCAACAGGTAGCATTTACCTTCCAGGCCCTGGCTGTATTTCCGTCACCATATGCTTGGACTTACTGGCAAGTTAAATATGTCAATTAGGGTAAGCAAATTAAACTATGTTTAAAGAAGGAGCACTGTCACTTTACTCCTGTTTACAGTGGTGTACAGCACAAAGTTAAAATATCCACAACATTTGGGTCCAGTAAAACGTGAAGAATCTGGAGTGACTATGATGGATTTGATATACCACACAATATGAATGCAATGGTACAAGAGTTGAATTGTTTACTTGAGTATAGCCTGCCAACATCCATATGTATCTACTTAGTTCTAAGTGTCTACAATTTCACCTATCTACAGTGAGCTTTGTAAACACTGAAAGTATCAGAATATGTGTTAGAAATTGGGTCTTTGGTTGGCAGTCAGGATACCCCCTGTCCAAGCAAGGACCCTCACTCTAGTCAGGGTAAAAGAGAATCACCCTCAGCTATCCCCTGCTTACCCACTTGGTAGCTTGGCACGAGCAGTAGGCTTAACTTCAGAGTGCTAGGTGTAAAGTATTTGTACCAACACACACAGTAACTTGATGAAATCACTACAAAATGACACAACACAGGATTAGAAACATAGGAAATATTTATCCAAACAAAACAAGACCAAAATGACAAAAATCCACAATACACAAGTCAAGTTATCACTAAAAATGCAAAAAGATTATTTATGTAATTTTAAACACCCACTAACGCTGTTAGCGTGAAAATGTACCTTGAGCGCGTCAAAAATAACCCCAGTCGTGCATCAAAAAGGGCTTGGGATGCGTCGATTTCACTCACTCACGAGACCTTGCATCGATTCTCCTTTCATCAGGTCGACATCTCACTAGTGCGATCTCACTAGCCTCCGGCAGCGATGCTGTGCATTGTTTCTCCAGCCCCGGGCGTCGATCTTTAGGACGCGTTGCAGGCAAGTGTTGAATTTCAGCCGCAAAGCCAGTGGCGCAGTGATTTTTCAGCCGCAGATCGGAGTTGCGTCGATCTTTTCCCCGCACGGCATTCTGTGCGTGGATTTCTCACTCTTGGGCTGCCAGCTTCTCCTTTCAGGGTCCCAGGAACAGGATGGGCACCACATGGCAGAGTCGGAGTCTCCCCAGAGGCTCCAGGTGCTGGCAGAGAGAAGTCTTTGCTGTCCCTGAGACTTCAAACAACAGGAGGCAAGCTCTAAATAAAACCCTTGGAGATCTTCACAAGATGGAAGGCACGCAAAGTCCAGTCTTTGCCCTTTTACTCTGGCAGAACAGCAACTGCAGGATAGCTCCACAAAGCACAGTCACAGGCAGGGCAGCTCTTCTTCCTTAGCTCTTCAGCTCTTTTCCAGGCAAAGGTTCCTCTTGGTTTCCAGAAGTGTTCTAAAGTCTGTGGTTTTGGGTGCCCTTCCTATACCCATGTTGCCATTTGAAGTAGGCCTACTTCAAAGGAAAGCCTTTCTTGTTTATGAAATCCAGCCTTGCCCAGGCCAGGCCCCAGACACACACCAGGGGGTTGGAGACTGCATTGTATGAGGGCAGACACAGCCCTTTTAGGTGTGAGTGACCACTCTTCCTCTCCCTCCGAGCACAGATGGCTCATCAGGAAATGCAGACTACATCCCAGCTCCCTTTGTGTCACTGTCTAGTGAGAGGTGCAACCAGCCCCACTGTCAAAACTGACCCAGACAGGGAATCCTCAAACAGGCAGAGTCACAGAAATGGGTTAAGCAAGAAAATGCTCACTTTCTAAAAGTAGCATTTTCAAACACACAATCTTAAAATTAACTGTACTAAAAGTTGTATTTTTAAATTGTGAGCTCAGAGACCCCAAACTCCACATGTCTATCCGATCCCAAAAGGAATCTACACTTTAATCATATTTAAAGGTAGCTCCCATGTTAACCAATGGGAGGGAGAGGCCTTGCAATAGGGACAAACAAATTTAGCAGCATTTCACTGTCAGGACATATAAAACACATAACTATATGTCCTACCTTAACCATACACTGCACCCTGCCCATGGGGCTACCTAGGGCCTACCTTAGGGGTGCCTTACATGTAGGAAAAGGGACGCTTTAGGCCTGGCAAGTGGGTACAGTTGCCAAGTCGACATTACAGTTTAAAACTGCACACACAGACACTGCAGTGGCAGGTCTGAGCTACGTTTACAGAGCTACTAATGTGGGTGGCACAACCAGTGATGCAGGCTCACTAGTAGCATTTGATTTACAGGCCCTGAGCACCTCTAGTGCACTGTACTAGGGACTTACCAGTATACCAGTAAATCAAATATGCCACTCATGGATGAACCAATTACATATCAATTTTGTATTGGAGCACTTGCACTTTAGCACTGGTTAGCAGTGGTATAGTACCCAGAGTAACAAAAACAGCAAAAACAGAGTCCAGCACACTTCAACAACCTGGGAAACAGAGGCAAAAAGTTAAGTGAGCCAACAACAAGGATGAAAAGTCTAACAATATGTAACAAATGTGCATCTGCTATTATACATGTTACTATGCAGGTGCCAATGTTACATTATCAGATGATTTGGGATCTATTGTATCATGTAGAAGGTGGGAGTTGCCCCTTGAAGCCTTATATGTTTACCCATAAGTCAGCCTCAGAGCATCTGTGAAAAAACTTGCATTGCAGTCCTCCTCAGAAGAAGGAATATATTTGTACCAGACTCAAAATATTGTATATTCCTCCTCTATTCTCTATTTTTTGCACATTAATGTGATGAAATATATTTTATGAGAAAACAACGTAAACATGCATTCTACTTTGTGCTTCCATGTGTGTACTTATACACCTCTTCATCCATACATTCAACCATTCAACTATTCATTAGATCTCTAACCCTTGAATTCAAGCATCCATTCAACCACTCACCCAGCTACAGTAGCACACTCAAAGTCAATGAAGAGCACCCTTCTTCACTAACAAGCCATAGTCACTGGCTTTGACAAAGTTTGTTGAAATTGAGATTGCAAGTCAATTACGAGTGCCCATTCCTGTAATTTTGAAAAATATATGAACTATAAGGCTTTAGGAACATCTTTGACAATCCTTTCAGGAATCAGACATTTCAGCTTGACAAATATAAGAACATGATTATGGCTTTTGTAGATACAATCACTAGTGAAAGAGATGCACCAGGGACAAAACTGCAAGATTGATCACTGCATGTTTATTTGTAGACCGAAAAGAGGTACTGAAACTGCCTTGCTTCATGTTCAAACTAACATCCTTTAAATGATAGATAAACAAGCTGGCCCTTCTGATGTTGCTCAATCTCTCTGTGGCTTTCTAGACACTTCACAACAGCATTCTGTTACGCATTTTGCAAGGGATTGCTGGGGTGTTGAAAATTGCAAATAAATGGTTCTTATTATTTCTTTGGACCAATATCCTCAAATATAGATCGAAGAGGTACCACTTGTCTCATGCCTGTCATCCATAATTATTTACATTTATATTTACTCTGCACACATTTTGATGCATGATTTTCCACAATTAAGAAGATGACGCATAGAGAAAGAATTGATGGTCTTCTAAAATAGATTTTGAAAGATGTTTAACGCCATGCAAAACTACATGCAAAACTAGATGTATGTAGTCATATTTGTATTTTGACAACTGACTTTGTGTTGCACCACTTTGCACAACTTAGCTGTCCACTGTCATAGACTCCATTTTGTATTCAGCTTAGCCTTAGTTTCAATGCCACGTTAAAGGTACGAGTAGATTTCTGTTCAAAACATGTTATGCAACGTGTTTTCTATTTTGAGTGTTCTTTTCTCATTTCTCACCGAAGAGCTAGGACATAACATGGAGGAGTCAGTCAGTCAGCACGATAAGGATGTACTAGACTGATGTTTATGGTACAGCAGGGAACGGCGTAGGCTTGGGAGAGACACCTTGGGAAACGGGCCAGTTCCATCCTGTTTTTTTCAACCCTGACCTAAAATAGCCAGCATTTTTTAAAACTTCTTGTGCAGCAGGAGGGGCTTTTCCAGAAAGCTCCTTCCTCATTTGTTTAAAATATATAAGAAACCCAGATCGACAGTGGGAGATTCAGTGACCTCAATCAGGATTTTAGACGTCAAATGCCTGATATATTTCCCTTGAGGGTAGAGTTCTGTAATTTCTCGTTGCAGTCTAACGTGGTCATCGGCTTGCTAGCGGGAGAAAGATGAAGCACCAAATAGGCCCTAGGGTGATGCATTTTTATTAATTATTTGCTTTGCCTTGTGTATGAATATATATACATATATAAAAATAAGTAATTGTATCTTTGCATGTATATATTTGCTGTTTATAGATTGAAGATTCTTTGTACATGGTCTTATTTCATTGTTGCACATTTTAAAAGTACACTTTTCGCTATTCAAGCCTTCCTTCATGCTTGAATAGCCCCCAAGATGATTGAATAAATATCTGAAAGCTGCATAGCAACTCATTGTGATGCCTGAAATGACCAAGAGAAGAACTCTGGTCTGCAACCCAAAGGACTGCACTCTGAAGGACTCATTTTTCTGTTATACTCTGAAGGACTCTGCCTGTTGCACACTGGAACAACAGCCCTAAGGACTTTGCCTTGCTTCAAAAAGGACTATTGAGTGGGTTCCCTGAAAGCAACAGAATAGCAGAGCTCGCCTTCACCGTCTGTCACAAACGTTCTCAGCCTGGAATTTTTCCAGTGGACTTTTAAGGATTTGGCAGGGCACATTGTGGGAATTGTGGTCCCATCTTCCAAAGACCATCTCAGAGCTTTTAGACACCTGGATTTGTTGGGACACTTTGAACCCTCAAGAGGAATTTCAGGAAGAAGTTTCAGAAGATTTGGAAAATGCTTCATAAGGTGCCCGGCCTGTAGACTAGAATCAAGCTGCCAAACCATGACCTGGCCTGAATTTCAGGTACGTCCCATTGAAGCTCCGAAGCTTTTCTCCATCGACAAGACTTCCAGGATTTGACCTGGGCTTTGCAGAAACGCAAGCCGATGACAGCGCATTGGATCCCGGCCTGACAAGGAGCCTCCCCCAACGATGAGAGAAAAAGCTGCAGAAAAACAACAAAGTCAGAAGCTAAAACTTTGCCCAAGGCCTCCCGCTCAGCGTAGCTGAGCAGGGCTCCATCACGGTCAGCCTCAGATTGTGACTTGGTCCCAGTCTAGCATGGCCAGATGTCACCGGTTGGCACTACTGATATCTAAGCACTACAAAGCACATTTTTTCATTTAATCTTTAAAAATTCATATCTCCAGTTCACATATTGGACTTTTGTTGTTTTGGTGTAATTTTAGAAATACAAATATTTCCTATTTTTATAAATTGGTGTGGGATTTTTATTGTGTGTTTTGTCTTACTTATTTACTATATTGGTGTATTTAAGTGCTTTACACACCTGTCTCCCAAATTAAGCCTGCCTGCTTGTTGCCAAACAACAAGGGGTTGAGCCAGGGGCTAATATTTTGAGACCTTGATTGGACCTAGCGTCTGACTGGTTGCCTTATTGCTAGTGGTAGCTGTGTACTTGCCCCTACTAATAATCTGCCTTCCAGCAAAGAGAAGTTGCTAACTTTTGGAATTGAGACCCTATAAGACCACTTCGAAAATCCATGACTTCCTTTAAATGGTGAAGTTAAGGCCCTTATGCTGAAGTGAAGTGATCTATTGCTATTCCCCAGGAATTTTAAACAAGCATTTTTAATGCAACTGGTCTCGCATTTGCTCGAGTTAGAGGTGTTAGCATTGTAAACTCCTACACTGACTTTTCTTGTCACACAAATTAAAAGGAAAAACGCAGCGTGATCTCACTATGTAAAATGCCGAGCGATCGTGCTGAAATTGAAAACAGAACAAAAGAGCGCGATTGCGCTATGTAAATCCCCATCAGGATTGCGTTGCGTGGAAAATAAACAGATAAAGTAGTCCGGAAACCATGCTTAAAACTTCGAGCCTCTTATGTTTTCAGTAGTTTACTTGTGCTGTGTAGGTGGGCTAAACACTGGAAAAGGCATGATGTTTGCATGCCTTTCACAAATGAAAGCAAGCGGATTTTAAAAGGCAAGTCCACGAACCAATAAGGTGGGCTCGCACCTAAAAACATGCACCAATCTGCAACATCCCCGCAGAACACTGCAGTCCAGTAGAAACAACTCCTATGCGCCCCTAAATTCAATCCTAGTCAAACCAGAGGGGGAGTGGAGTTTTTTCAATCCACGTAAGTAACAAGTGAAATAGCTTTTCTAATCAGATGTGCCTTTTGTTGTATTTGGTTTCTTCATTAGTTTATTAATTTCTTTATTAGGTCGAAGCATACATTCAAACATACTTTCCAAGGGAACATTCTTGCTCAAAAATCCCATTACGCTGTGTGCTTCAAGTCGAGGAAAAAGTTTAATTTTGCCATGCAGAAACTTTTTTCAGAAGTCGGATAAAGGAAGAAAGTGTGATTGAACAGAAAGGAATAACCCATATCTAACGACTTATAGCAATTTTATAGGTCATTTTTATAAGCCATCATGACAATCTTAACCTTTCCCAAAAGGAAAGATACATTTTCGAAAAGTAGAAAATGCCAGCTAGCTAAAAGTATAGAAAAACGCTGTAATTATACAGACACCTCAGCTGCAGCTGCTCAGTTGCATCTATTTTTCCTGTTTCAGTTTACAGAGAGCAGCAGACCGCGTTACACGTACTGCTCTGTGTATGAGCACATTTTCCCATAATTCCCATTGTGAGTAATTCCACGATGTAATATGCTTTGAGGGAAAAGGTTTTGCGACATTTGTTCAGCGCCAATAGAAATCTGTAAAAATCCCCTGTGCTACCACTGGCACCGTTTAAAAACACATACCATTTGAAGATGATTACTTTATTTTCAATTTAATAGCGAATTCTACCAATGTGGGCTGTAGTTCCCTTATGATACATATATTAACTGTGCAAATTTGAAGAGCTCAACATTTGATCCTATAATCTGTTCAAGTGTACGTCAGCTAAACCTTTAAAGATTACAAAATTTTAATCAAGAATTAAGAGATTATGGAAGCAAATTCCACTGATAATTGCAACTCTTAGTTTTCAGCAAGTCAGCTTATAATCATTATACTAGAAAGTAAGAACTGTACATGAAGCTGGATACAATAGTTGTCCATGATATTTTAGCGTGTTAATTTTCTATAAACACTCTCCAAGATGCTCCTCCACCTCTTACATCTGTTTCATTGTTTTCCCCACCAGCTTTGAAAAAAAGTTTTTAAACTACTCTGTCATATTTTTTTTAAAGAAATGACACACACCTTTAGGTGGGCCCATCAGCAACAATGTATCCTTTCTTTTTCATGCACATACGTGTCACGATGCAGGTTCTGATATAACGCCATGAAGCATACATGCGCATGTTCAATTCATTACACTACTTTGACAGTGTTGTCGAGCAATGCCCTGTTTTGATCTTTTTGCCGATGCTGATCACCACATTAAAAAAAACATTGGCAAAGCCAATAGGGCTTCATTGACAAAGCTAAAAGGCAAGACCGGTTGGCTTTGCAAATGCTTGTTAATATCTATTTGTGAGTATAAATTACCTTTCCTTCGCCACTGCCCACAGTCAACTCTTCATAGACTGTTATGCTGGGATATTGCTTGTGCAAGCAGCACATATTCAGTTTCACAGGTCCTATGAACCGCTTCTGCTCAAATGCATTCTTCTGTGAAACAAGACTACTCGATTGCCATAGCTGTAAGTATAAGGAAAATAGAAAATTACATGGGGTACAGTTAGACCAATTACTTAGGTCTACGCTTGAGTTCTTATGTTTTGGAGGTTTGTGGAATGCACTATCACTCGGGAGAGTATCCTGGCGATGAGCTGGTGTAAGTTTAGCCAAACATAGAGACTAGTGCGACTACTCAAAAAGGCAAGTTTCAGCTTTTTGTGGAATTGAAGAAGTAAGTAGGAGGCTCTTCAGTGTAGGAACACGTCATTCCACACTTTAAGTGTGATGTAGGAGAAGGCTTGATAGCTGGATTGGGTTTTCTGTATGCTTGGAATGAGTGAAAGTAGGAGGCCAGACAAGCGGTGTTGTCTGGCAGGTTTGTTGAAGCAGATTAGATTATTGAGGTATGCTGAGCCAATATTCTGTAGTGCCTTGAAAGTGTGGGTGAAGAGTTTGAAATGTATCCATTTGTGTATGGGGAGCCAGTGGAGCTCCTGCATGAGTGGTGTGATGTGACTGTGGAGCAGTGCTTAATTTGTAAATAAAAATGTGCTGGTGCCCAAAGCTCTTCTCTGAAACACGCAGCTGTTGCAATTAAATGTGCAAGCATGGAATACTGAGACAGCGTAATCTTGAAGCCATCTCGGGCCTCTTTAATCCATTTACAGCCACTCCCTGCCCCTTCAGCTAATTCTAGCAGGTTTCTGCTTTCTCCTTTTTGTGATGCTTTTTCATTTTTTCCTTCCTCCTTCTGTTTCATATGTGTCTTTTGCTTGCAGTAAAAGCTAGAGGCAGAAAAATAAGTGTCGGCCCCCAAAAATAAGTGTTGGTGTCCCTCAACGGAAACCACCTGTTCAAATTAAGCACTTGTGTGGAGTGGGAGGTAGAGAGTTATTCTGGCCACTGAGGTCCGAACGGCCCAAATACTTCTATTGAGTTTTTTTGTTAATCTAGGTACAGAGGGTATTCCCATAGTCCAGTGTAATTAAAATTACATACAGGTCTAATTGTGGCCCATTACAGTCACCAAAAAGTGTCTATCAAAGTAATCCTTATTAATGTGCTGGATTATGAAGAATGATTCTTATGCTGTACATTGCTATAGAGTCTCAAGAAGGAAGAGTTGTTAAAGAATAATGAATGATTCAATATGGTAAAGCAATTTTTAAAGGATTTAGCGGCTAAAGAAACCCCCAGAATTACATGCAGAAAATCATATCTATAAGGCCTCATTACGAGTCTAGCGGTCATTAGAACGCCAGACTTGCTGATGGCGGTTGGACCGGTGCCAATGTGGCAGTCCGAGCACCTCATCACAACCGTGAAGCACCAGCTCTGCCAGGATCAGAGATCCTGGTGCTCTGGCGGTGGAGAAGGTCCTAATTCACCAGGGCAGCACTGCAAGCCACATTGCCCTGGGGATTGCAACCCCTTTCTCCTCCAGCGGTTTCATGATGAGTACCACTGCCATTAAAAAGATGGTGGAGATCGAGGGAAGGAGGTGCCGGGAGGCCCATGCCATGCCTATGCACTTGGCATCGGCAGTGCAGGGCCCCCGTGGCAAGCACCTTGCACACTACAGCAGTGCCGCTGGTTCGATTATGAGCCAGAAACAATGCTGTAGGCTGTTCCCCGCTAGACCAGCGGGTGAAAACTCAGGTTTCCGCCCACTGACCTATTGGGAAGCTCTAATGGGGACTGTGTATTGGCAACCTCCCCATCGGAAGGTCAGTGGATGGTGTAAACAATCTGCAGAACTCATAATAAGCCCCATAGTGTCTCACTGATGTTTTTTTAATAAAAAGTGCTGCAATACTTTATTGATCACCATGAATTACAAAGTATTTTTCTTTCAACAGCATGTTTGAAAACCTAATGAAGGTCTTTGTTTCAGTTCTGCTGGGCCTTTGTGCACTGCTTTATGTGTAGCTCATTTGAGATGTGTGGAGGGATTTCCTCTTTAAAAATGTTATACGAATGGATGGCATGCATTGGGGTGGAGTATTGTTTTAATATATTGAGGAAACTGTTGAAAGATTTTATATGCATTCCTGTTTAACAGCCTGAAATTGAAGAGAGGGCATATGGGAATTAATTGAATTTGACTGTAGTTCATTGGAGACAAGATAAACAACAGCTGTACTCTGTTTATGTGAACTCGATTAAGGATTGAAGTGGGGTGAGGTACACGGAGTGTAAGCATAACATGGGGAGAATATATAATGTTTTTATTGTTGAAGACATGTTTTATATAATTTTCATAGATGCTGTTATAAATGGGGTCTCTAGTTGGCAGAGGTATTTACCTTTGTCCAAATAGGGGCCACAATCCTAGTCAGGGTTAGTCACACACAATCCAAATGATCCTGTGCCCACTGTTGGGTAACTTGGAACTGAGCAGTCAGGCTTAACTTAGAAGGCAATGTGTAAAGTATTTGTGCAATTAATCATGCAGTAACAAGGTGAAAACACCACAAAAATAAACCTCTAAGGTTTAGAAAAATATAGGATATGTATCTGGTTAAATGAAGGTCAAAACTATAAAGATTCAAGAAGCACAAATTGAGATATCACTTTTGCAAGATTAAAAAAATCTTAAATCTTAGAAATCAACAATTGTTTCTTGGTTTCACAAAGTACCTGGTTTGCATTAAAAATAAGACGCACGGAGACCGCAGAGGAGGAGATGAGTGTAAAAACAGGGTGTGTGTCAGATTTTCTGCCACGGCACAGACGATGTGTCATTTCTTTCCATGCTACAAGGGGCTTTGCGCCGATTTCCAGTGTGAAGGCTCGGTTTCTCACTGTGGTAAGGGGATATTTTTGATGCCCAGGGACTATACGTGGAAATCCTGGGCGTGTGGAATTAAGTCACAGGCGTTGTGTCGATCCAGTAGGCGATGCGTAATTTTTTTTGGTCACACGGTAGGCACTACGTTGATTCTTCACAGGAAGTGGGGCAGTGTTGTTCAGGTTTGGCTGTGAATCGATCCGGTAGGGCTGTGTGTTGAATTTCCGGCCACAAGACAGGTGCTGCACCAATTCTTCACTTGGGAAGTCAAGCTGCGTCGTTCTGGTTCGGCTGTGCGGCAATTTCTCAGATGCACCATGGCTGTGCATCGTTTCCAGCAGGCTGTGCGTTGATTTTCAGCGCACAAGGAGTTCCTTGAAGAGATTAAGGGGGTCATTCTGACTTTGACGGGCGGCGGAGGCCGCCCACCAAAGTCCCGCCGGCAGAATACCGCTGCACGGTCAAAAGACCGCTGCGGTAATTCTGAGTTTCCCGCTGGGCTGGCGGGCGACCGCCAGAAGGCCGCCCGCCAGCCCAGCGGGAAACCCCCTTCCATGAGGATGCCGGCTCCGAATGGAGCCGGCGGAGTGGAAGGGGTGCGACGGGTGCAGTTGCACCCGTCGCGATTTTCAGTGTCTGCTTGGCAGACACTGAAAATCTTGGTGGGGCCCTGTTAGGGGGCCCCTGCAGTGCCCATGCCATTGGCATGGGCACTGCAGGGGCCCCCAGGGGCCCCATGACACCCGTTACCGCCAGAACCAGGCTGGCGGTAAGGGGGTCGGAATCCCCATGGCGGCGCTGCTTGCAGCGCCGCCATGGAGGATTCCCTTGGGCAGTGGGAAACCGGCGGGACATCGCCGGTTTCCCGTTTCTGACCGCGGCTGTACCGCCGCGGTCAGAATGCCCATGGGAGCACCGCCAGCCGGTTGGCGGTGCTCCCGCGGTCGTTGGCCCTGGCGGTCCATGACCGCCAGGGTCAGAATGACCCCCTAAGTCTTTTTGGCCCTGAGACTTCAGAAAACAGGAGGCAAGCTCAATCCAAGCCCTTGGACAGCACTTCTCAGCAAAGTCAGAGGGCAGCAAGGCAGCATGGCAACAGCAAAGTAGCAGTCCTTCTCAGCAAAGCAGTCCAGATGAGTCCTTTGGGCAGCTAGGCAGTTCCTCTTGACAGGTTGCAGGTTCAAGTCCAGAAGTGTCTGAGTGGTGGGGTCAGAGACCCAGTTTATGCACCAAAAATGATTTTGAAGTGGGGGAGACTTCAAATAGTGGATTTGAAGTGCACAAGTTCCCCTTTCAGTACAGGTCTGCCTGCAAGGGTCCCAGTGGGGGGTTTGGCAGTCCACTGTGTGAGAGCACTGTAGAAGGCTGGCCTGGTTTGTAGTGGGTACCCTAGGTACTTACACCTTATACTAGGTCCAATTATCGCTTATTAGTGAAATGTAGTCAGTGTTCTAGCAGTTTAGGCTGTCTAGAGGTAGCTGTAGCAGAGCAGCTTAGGCAGAACTAGGAGACATGCAAAGCTCCTACAATACCACTATAGTTACACAGTACTTATACACAAAAAAAGACAATTATCAGTGTTACCAAAAATAAAGGTACTTTATTTTAGTGATGCAAGGCCAAAAATATCTTAAAGGCAATACTCCTTCTGGAGGTAAGTATCATACACAACATATACACTAGAGACCCAAAATCAGGTAAGTAAATAGTCACAGAATTGTGCAAACAGTAGAAAATACAGTAGAATGCAATAGGCCTAGGGGCAGCGCAAACCATATACTAAGAAAGTGGAATGCGAATCACAAATTCCCCCCTAGGCAAGTGTAGTGTGTAGAGGGGTGCTGGGAGTGTAAGAAAACCATAAAGGTAAGTATGATACCCCACCCCAGAGCCCAGGAAAGTAGGAGTAAATTACTGCAAGTTTCCTCAGGATACACTACAAGTCGTGATAAGAGTTATTGCAAGCAACAAATGGTGAATTCCTGGACCTGAAGACCTGTGAAGAGAGGAGACTAAGTCCAGAAGTCGCGGAAGATTCCAGGTAGGACAGGAGCCTCTGCAAACCTAGATGATGGTCCAAAAGAGGATTCTCTGGTTAGAAGAAGTCTGCAGAAGAGCACCAAAGAAGATGGCTGCAGGTTCCTGTGTGGTGCAGGAGATGTCCCACGTCGAGATGTTGGATGCAGGCAGTTTGCAGCGCTGGATTTGTCCAACAAGCCTTGCTTCAAGCAAGGTTGAGTTTTGTGTCACAGGAGGGACCTGGGGGCCTCAACTCAGACTGAGAAGGAAGAGGGGGCTCCCAACACTGGAGAGATCCCACAGATGACCAGGCAGAACCCATAGGAGTCCCAGAACACAGAGACAAAGATCGTGCAAATTGTGGTTGGTGCAGCACAACAAAAGAAGGTCCTATGCTGCCGGAGAACAACTCAGTCAGTTATGTGTCACAGGATGGAGTGCTGGGGACCAGGGCCACACTTTGCACAAAGGATTCTTGCAAAAGGTGCACAGAGGCCCTGACGCAGAGATGACGCAGTGCACAGGGGTACTGTCGCAAACCAGGAAGCCAAGCTCTTACCTCTGCCAAATTTGGACAGCTGGACCTTAGGACAGTCTGGGTCGAAGGGGTCCACCACCTGTGTTCATGGAGCATGCTCGTCACCAGGAGAGGAGTCCTAGAGAACTGGTAGTCATCTTGAAAGGTGCCTGCTGGAGCCACAGGAAATTTCTTCGGTTCTTCTGGTGCAGGGTGAAGGCAGGGATTCCTCAGAGTGTGCACAACTTGGAAACTGTTGCAGTTGCTGGCTGGAGCTGAAGTTGCAGGGTCACAGTAGCCTTTCTGGATACTTTGTTGCAGTTAAAGCGGTTCCTGGAGTAGTCTGACGTTGATGCGACGGTCAGAAGCTGAAGCAGAGGTTACGGAGGATTCCTGAAGGAAACTTGAAAGCTGAATCTGAAGAGAAACCCACAGGAGAGACCCTAAGTAACCCTGAGAGGGGGATTGGCTACCTAACCAGGTATGCATCTATCAGGAGGGGTCTCTGACGTCACCTGCTGGCACTTGCCACTCAGAGATCTCCAGAGTGTCTCATACCTTAGAAAACAAGATGGCTAACACCTGGGACACAGTGGAGGAGCTCTGCGTACCACCCATGTGATGGTGATTGACAGGGGAATCGTTACTCCCCTTTCCTTTTCCAGTTTCGTGCCAGAGCAGGGACTGGGGGTCCCTGAACCGGTGTAGTCTGGCTTATGCAAGGAGGGCACCAACTGTGCCCTTCAATGCATTTCCAGAGGCTCTGGGAGGCTACCCCTCCCAAGCCTGTAACACCTATTTCCAAAGGGAGAGGGTGTATCACCCTCCTCCCAAAGGAAATGCTTTGTTCTGCCTTCCTGGGACTGAGCTGCTCAGACCCCAGGAGGGCAGAACCCTGTCTGTGAGGTGGCAGGAGCTGTAGCTGCAGTGCAAGCCTCAGAGAGCTGGTTTGGCAGTACTGGGGTCCATGGTGAAGCTCCCAGGATGCATGGGATTGGCACCCCAATAACAGATTTGGAATGGGGGGACAATTCGATTATCTTAGACACCTTACATGGCCATATTCAGAGTTGTGAAGCTAGAGATAAGTATTGACAGATATGTAGTGCACGCATGTAATAGTACCACCCCACTCACAAAGTCCAGGGAATTGGCCCTGGACAGCGTGGGGGCACCTTTGCTAGTGCAAGGGTGCCCTCACACTTAGTAACTTTGCACCTAGCTTTCAGTAAATGAAGGTTAGACTTATAGGTGACTTACATGTTACTTAAGTGCAGTGAGAATGGCTGTGAAATAGTGTGTGCAGTATATCACGGAGGCTGCAGTGGTAGTCCTGTGGAAGGGTTTGTCTGACCACCTTATGGGTGGCAAAAGAAATTCTGCATCCCATAAGGATCTCGAGGAACCCCAATGCCCTGTTTACCTAGGTACCATATACTAGGGACTTATAAGGGGGGGTCCAGTGTGCCAATTGGAATATGAAGTCACTAAACTATATTGACTAATTTGGAAGCAGAGAGAGCATAATCACTGAAGTTCTGGTTAGCAGTGACACAGTTAAGCACTACTGACAACACACATTAGGCCACAAACTATGAGCACTGGGGTCCTGACCAGCAGGTTCCCAGTGAGACAGCCAAAACATACTGAAAAAAACTGGTAGAAATTGGGGGTAACATGCCAAGAATGATGGTCCTTCCCTACAGACAGGCCACTAGTCTTTGAAGTGTAAGTGTTATGCCCTCCACCCTCCCAGCCCAGGAGGACCCATTCAGTATGCAGATGAGTGCAAGTGTGACTGAGTATCCTGTGTTTGTGGTTGTCTGGGTGAAATGTACAAGTCAGCTTGTCCCGCCTTTCAACTACATAGTACGCTGCCCTATGGGCTACCTAGGTAGGGCCTACCTTAGGGGTGACTTATATGTAGAAAAAGGGGAGCTTAGGGCTTGCAAGAACGTTTAATTGCCAAGTGAAAGTGGCAGTGAAACTGCAGACACAGGCAAGCAATGGCAGGCCTGAGACATGGTTAAGGGGCTACTTATGTGGGTGGCACAACCAGTGCTGCAGGCCCACTAGTAGCATTCAATTTGCAGGCCCTGGGAACATGTACTGCAGTTTACTAGGGACTTACAAGTAAATCCAATATGCCAATTGGGAATGAACCAATGTCACCATGTTTAAGGGAAAGAGCTTATGCACTTTTGCACTGGCTAGCAGTGTTAAAGTACTTAGAGTCATAATACTAGCAAAAATAGGCCCTCATTACAACATTGGCGGTAAATGCCGCTTACCGCTGTGCAGAAGACCGCCAACACACCGCCGCGGCCGCTGGATTCCGCCACAGCTATTATGACCCACAGCTCAGAATCCGCCAAATTCTATACACCCACACAAGTCCGCCACACCAAAGGTCAGTGATAAACTGGCGATAACAAAACCTCCACTGTCACGCCAACAGGATTACGCCCACACTATCACGACCCACGAATCCACGTGGCAGTCTTTCAACCGCGGCATTCCATTGGCGGTACACACCGCCGCGCTCAAAATACAAACACATTTACAAAACACTACCACATTGGACAAATCGAAATACACACACCTGATACACATACACACACCACTCCCACACACCCAATACAATATAAAACACACACCCACATTACCCACAAACCCTTACTACCAAAAGTTTTGAAGAAGGCCAGAGAGACAGCAAAGCAAAGATAACACCAGCATACAGAGGCACACAACACCATCACACATACACATCCACGCACAAAACACCACACACCCCTAAACATCACCCCACACATCACAACACACACCACCTCACACATCACCCACACCACCCCAATGCACCGTAAAGACCCCCCAGGTTTTCTGAGGAGGAGCTCAGGGTCATAGTGGAGTAATCATCCTGGTAGAGCCACAGCTATTCAGATCACAGGTGCAGCACACCACCATAGCTAGGAAGATGGAGCTATGGCGCAGAATCGTGGACAGGGTCAATGCAGTGGGACAGCACCCAAGAACACGGGATGACATCGGGAAGATGTGGAACGATCTATGGGGGAAGGTGCGTTCCGTGGTCTCAAGACACCACATTGCGGTTCAGAGGACTGGCGGCGGACCTCCACCTCCTCCCCCACAACTAACAACATGGGAGGAGCAGGTCTTGGCTATACTGCATCCTGAGGGCCTCGCATGAGTAACTGGAGGAATAGACTCCGGTAAGTCAAATCTTTAACTACTTCATCCCCTACCCTACCTGCATGCTATCACCTACCCCCACCCTCGCCCTCACCCCATCACTCCAACTCCTCAAATATGTCCCACTATCACAAACCACACATCCCAACACCAAGCCCTGCATGCAACAACAAAGCATGGACACCCATCAATAATGCATGTCCACTACACATACCCACACAGACCCCTAAACAATTATCACACAAGGTCCTACACAGGAATGGAAGCACTGGGGTACAGGGTCACCCACCCATTGCACACCATGGCACACACAGATGCAATAATCATGCCTTTACACCCCTGCAGGACCCCTACCAACGTCACTGGACAGGAGGTTCCAGACATGTCCACTCCACCCACAGAAGAGGCCCACAGTGATGACAGCAGCTCTGTCCAACTGGATCTAGATGACCAGCCCGGCCCATCTGGGACCTCAGGACAGTTGGTTCCCCTCACACAGTCACAGGCCACCACAGAGCCTCCCCCCTCAGGAAACACCAGCACAGCACCCACCCAGCACCTCTGTCCCCAGGACACGTCAAGCAGCAGTGTGTCCACCACTACAGGGAACCCAGGCGAACCGACCACCCCAAGAACAGCAGGGACCTGGGGGCAGTGGCAGTGGGCACACCATTCAGGGGAAAGAGGCCCAGGAAAACAGGGGAACTGGGAGGGCTGCTGTGCGATAGGGGGAAGACAGGCCAGGGAACCTACTCTCCACTAGGCCCTCTCCAACATCATGGGAGCTTACCATCATTCACAGGAGACGATGGCAACTGTACTGGCCAAGTTTCAGGAGACCCAGCGGCTGTGGGAGGAACAGTATTTGGGGTTCAGGGAGGAACTCAAATCCATCAATACCACCCTGGGCACTATTGTAGGGGTGCTGAAGGACCTCGTGAACACCAGGAGGGACACTGTGGCACAACAAGGGGCCCCTGACACTAGCCTAGACGATGAACTGCCCACCACCTCTGCCGGCACTAATGGACAGGAGGCACCGCCACAGGACCACGACACCAGCACCCCACCCCCTGCAGATGGAAAACCACCACGCAAACGGTCCCTGAGATCCAGGACAAATACAGAAAACAATTCCAAGACCCCCACCAAGAAATGAGACCACCCTGAATGTCATCCTTCTGTCCCACTTTGTCACCCTGTCCATCCTTGAACTGCCCTAGCTCCACTTCCTATGCCTCTTTGGACAATGCACCTGTGAGACTAATAGACTGGACTCTGCCATGAACATTACTCTACCATCACCCCTGACCATTTTACAACCCCCTCCACTATTTAGCACTTAAATAAACACCCTTAAATCACAAAACAATCTGGAGTCAGTCTGTGCTTTCACAATTGTGTATTTGCAATAACTGAGGGAAATAGCAATGGCCATTGTATTGTCAACATACCTATGTCACACAGCTCTAGTCCCTGAGGTAACATAGCAGAGGTCACACAGTGGGACCCACATCTGTGAAATCGAAAGGCAAAGTGACAAATCAGGGTTCATACACTGGATAAAAGTCACAGAGAGATGAGAGGTCGAACAATTTTATCAGATGGAGGAGGCAGTGATGTCTTCTTACTTTTGTCTCACTGGAAGTATTGATGGATCACGGTGTTTCTGTTGTCTATGTCCTCTTCTTCTGCCTCCTCTTCTTCACTGTCCACAGCCTCCACAGGTGACACAACACCTCCTTCAGGACCATCGTCCTGCAGAAAAGGCACCTGTCGTTGCAAAGCCAAGTTGTGCAGTATACAGCAGGCCACGATGATCTGGCCCACCTTCTTTGGTGAGTAGTATATGGAACCACCTGTCATATGGAGGCACCTGAACCTGGCCTTCAGGAGGCCGAATGTCCTCTCTATAACCCTCCTAGTTCGCCCATGTGCCTCATTGTAGCATTCCTCTGCCCTTGTCCGGGGTTTCCTCACTGGGGTCAGTAGCCATGACAGGTTGGGGTAGCCAGAGTCACCTGCAAATGTCGAGGGACAACTGTTAGACACACACTAACCCTTAGGGACAACCCCAGACCCAGACAACTATTCGCAATGTATAGGGTCCATGTCCTCACCCATTAGCCACACAAGGTGCCTCTGGAGTTGCCCCATCACATAAGGGATACTAATATTCCTCAGAATGTAAGCGTCATGCACTGAGCCAGGAAACTTGGCGTTCACATGGGAGATGTACTGGTCAGCCAAACACACCATCTGAACATTCAATGAATGGCAACTCTTCCGGTTTCTGTACACCTGCTCACTCCTGCGGGGGGAACAAGGCCACATGTGTCTCATCAATGGCACCTATGATGTTGGGGATATGTCCCAGGGCATAAAAGTCACCTTTCACTGTAGGAAAATCCTCCACCTGAGGGAAAGCGATGTAGCTGCGCATGTGTTTCAGCACTCTGGACAACACGTTAGAGAACATTGTCTGGGACATGCCTGATGCAATGGCCACTGTTGTTTGAAAGGACCCACTTGCCAGGAAATGGAGTACTTACAAGACCAGCACTAGAAGGGGGATTCCTGTGGGATGGCGGATAGCTGACATCAAGTCTGGCTCCAACTGGCCACACAGTTCCTGGATTGTGGCACGATCAAGTCTGTAAGTGACTATTACATGTCGCTCTTCCATTGTCGACAGGTCCACCAGCGGTCTGTACACTGGAGGATGCCGCCATCTCTTCACCGGCCCCAGCGGACGTGCTCTATGGATGAGAACAGCGATCAGAGGGTCAGCCAACTCTGAGGTACGGAATAAACAACTTTATTGCACACATTTGTTAATCCGCTATGTGCCTGTCTTAGTGTGTATGCAAGGCCTATATATGTGTGACACATTTAAAATTGATGCCATGTGTCCCCCTAAAATGGCGGCCACCTGACCTGTAATGTGGGACAAGAGGATATGAGGTAACTGCACTGGCATTGTACACCGTCGCGGTAGGCGGTTGAAGACCGTGGTGCAATCCTGCATTGGTTAACATTGGACCCTATGGGTCCCAGGAGTCAATGACGATGTACGCCGGCGGTGACGGTACACACCGCCGCAGATGTGGCCGCCATGTTCTCTCTGTTCACTCACTTGATACCTGATCTTCGACAGGAGAGGACCTATACTGCAAGTGCTGCTGTGACCTCAGTTTGGAAGTGACAATGGCTCAATGGTCTGGGGAAAGGGACCCTGCCTTCACATCGGAGGAGTTGGAGAAACTAGTGGATGGGGTCCTCCCCCAGTACACACTACTCCACGGTCCTCCAGGCAAACACGTGAGTACACTGTGAGCATGCTGTATGGGCAATGCCTGTTTGGAGTGGTGTGGAAGGGAGATGGGGGAATGAGGCGTGCATGAAACAGCGGTGAGTGGAGGTGCATCAGGGCAAGGGTGGGAACGTGGGCCAATGACTGTGACGGTCCGGACGGTTATCGTTTTTCCTTTTCCCCTGTACTATTCCTGTAGGTCAGCGCCCACCAGAAGAAGGACATTTGGCGTGTAATCGCCAAGGACATCCGGGCCCTGGGGGTCCACCACAGACGGAGCACCCACTGCCGGAAAAGATGGGAGGACATTCACCGCTGGAGCAAGAAGACGGCGGAGGCCCAGCTGGGGATGGCCTCCCAACGTGGGAGGGGTACCCGTCGCACCATGACCCCCCAATGTGTTCCGGATCCTGGTGGTGGCATATCTGGAGTTGTATGGGCGCTTGAGGGCATCACAGCACCCACAAGGGGGTGAGTACACTCACATCCATCTGATTCAGTGCACATTGGAGGTGTCTGGATGGGGGAGGTGGGCTGTGGGTTGCCCTAGGCTGGGGCGAGCCTTGTATGCAAGGACCCTTTGTGAGGCAGGCTCAGTGGCACCCATCCACACCAGTGGTAAGAGCCATCTACACCCAGTCAGGCTCCTGTGACTTGCAGGTGTGCAGCAATCGGGCATAGGCCTTGTACCCCATGTCCCTGTGATTAATTAGGGAACTCAAAGTGCATGGCGTAGTGCAGAGGGCTGTTGTGTCTGTAGTGTCCGCCAACGGTAGCGGTATTGCATACTCTGAACATGTCTTTCTACTTTCTCCCCCCCCCCCTTTGTGGTCTCCCTGTTCTTGTGTGCCTTAGCATTATCAGGCGGAGGAGCTGTGCCACCTTAGCAGGAGGGAGCTTCATCCCACATGGCCCTGGAGAGTGAGACTACGGACTCAGAATTCACCAGTGGGACAGAGGGCGAGGGGAGCTCCACGGCAGGGACAGGAGCTGAGACCAGTGACACCGACTCCTCCTCTGATGGGAGCTTCCTTGCGGTGGCGGGCCCCTCTGTGCCCACTGCATCTACAGGTACAGCCGCCACCCCCCTACCAGCACCGCCCTCCCAGCAGCCTCTCAGCGTGCGCCCCGTGGCCGTTCACCCAGGAGGGTAGGCATCTCCTTCGCCCCAGGCACCTCTGGCCCTGCCCCAGTCAGCCCTGCTGCCCTCAGTGAGGAGGCTATTGACCTCCTCAGATACCTCACTGTTCGGCAGTCTACCATTCTGAATGCCATCCAGGGTGTAGAGAGGCAGTTGCAACAGACAAATGCATACCTGGAGGGCATTCATTCTGGCCAGGTAGCCCAACAGCGAGCATTTCAGACTCTGGCCTCAGCACTGATGGCAGCCATTGTCCCTGTGTCCAGCCTCCCCCCTCCAACTTCCTCCACCCAGACCCAATCCCCAGTACCTCAGCCTTTCCCAAGCATACCATCAGACCAGCATGCACACACCTCAACACATAAGGGTAGCTCTGGCAAACATAAGCACCACACATCCCACAGGCACTCACACAAGCATCATACACATGCACACATACTAACATCCACTGCCTCCACTGTGTCCCCCTCCTCCTGTCACGTCTCCACTCACACCTGCATGCACTACATCTTCAGCCACTACATCCATCACCAGCCCACCCATCACCACACACCGCTCACGTGCACTCACCACCCCCACCACCATTCACACATCCCCTGTGTCCTCTCCCAGTGTGTCTGTGAGCCCTCCTCCCAAAGTACACAAACGCAGGCACACACCCACCCAATAGCCATCCACCTCACGACAGCCTCCAGCCCATGCACCTTCACCCAAAGTCAGCAAACACCTCCTACAACCACTACCTCTTCCTCCACTCCCAAACCCCCTCCATCTACCCATCCCAGTGTGTCTAAAAAACTTTTCCTGTCAAACCTTGACCTCTTCCCTTCACCTTCCCCACCCCTTCCATCCCCTAGGGCCCGCCTTTCCAGGTCCCAACCCAGCACCTCAGCCACCACATCACCGGGAACAGTGGTGCCAGCAGTAACCTGCTTCTGGAGCGCGCCAAGCAGCAGGGCAGCCAGTGTCCCAAGGAGCAAGGCCAAGGACATTCCCCCACCTCCAAAACAAAAGAAGTTGCCCGGAGGGAGAAGGCCAAAACACCTGCCACCAAGGGCTCAGCCAGGACAACAGTTGGGAGCGGCAAGACAGCTGAGCCACCATCCAAGGTGAGGAAGGGCCAGAGAAAGAAAGGGAAGTCGCCGCCAACCTGTACGGCGGACAAGACCGCCACCGGCACCACCACATGCACTGCCGCTCAGGACACCGCCGCCAGCAGCAAGCTCAGTGAGGCCGCCACCAGCACCGCTGCTAAGGACACCGCCGCCAGCAGAAAGCTCAGTGAGTCCGCCACCAGCACCGCCGCTCAGGAAACCGCCGGCAGGAGCACGCTCAGTGAGCCCTCCACCAGCAACGATGCCCAATGAGCGCTGCAAGCACCGCCGCTACTGAGCTCACCGCCATCCTGTGCCAGTGGCACCACTGCAGATATGGCTGCCATCCCCAGAGGTCATTCGTACGAGGATAGTGGTCAGTTCCAGGGGCCTGGACAGCTTCCATGTTGCCCTACCGTCAGTGGAGTGTCAGATCCACTAACTCGCTCCTTGGCAGGATGAAGC
Organism: Pleurodeles waltl; assembly: GCF_031143425.1. Lineage (NCBI taxonomy): Eukaryota > Metazoa > Chordata > Amphibia > Caudata > Salamandridae > Pleurodeles > Pleurodeles waltl. Next base: position 1,043,642,942 of record NC_090437.1, read on the forward strand.
ACTCTGGGCACAAAGCCCCCTCCAGAACCAGTGGAGTATCACATCCACTACCTCAGTCCTTGGCAGGATGAAGCACTCTGGGCACAAAGCCCCCTCCAGAACCAGTGGAGTATCACATCCACTACCTTTGTCCTTGGCAAGATGAAGCACTCTGGGCACAAACCCCCCTCCAGAACCAGTGGAGAAAGGCATATACTACCTCTATCCTTGGCAGGATGAAGCACTCTGGGCACAAAGCCCCCTCCAGAACCAGTGGAGTATCACATCCACTACTTCTGTCCTTGGCAGGATGAAGCACTCTGGGCACAAAGCCCCCTCCAGAACCAGTGGAGAAAGGCATCCACTACCTCTGTCCTTGGCAGGATGAAGCACTCTGGGCACAAAGCCCCCTCCTGAACCAGTGGGGAAAGGCATCCACTACCTCTGTCCTTGGCAGGATGAAGCACTCTGAGCACATAGCCCCCTCCAGAACCAGTGGAGGATGTTATCCACTTGAGAGACTGTGGCTTTGCACTCCCCAGGATAAAGCAGTGGGCAAACCACCCACTGGAGAGACTTGTGAGACTGTGGCTTTGCACTCCCCAGATAAAGCAGTGGGCAGACCACCCACTGGAGAGACTTGTGAGACTGTGGCTTTGCACTCCCCAGGATAAAGCAGTGGGCAAACCACCCACTGGAGAGACTTGTGAGACTGTGGCTTTGCACTCCCCAGGATAAAGCAGTGGGAAAACCACCCACTGGAGAGACTTGAGAGACTGTGGCATTGCACTCCCCAGGATAAAGCAGTGGGCAAAGCACCCACTGGAGAGACTTGTGAGACTGTGGCTTTGCGCTCCCCAGGATAAAGCAGTGGGCAAAGCACCCACTGGAGAGACTTGTGAGACTGTGGCTTTGCGCTCCCCAGGATAAAGCAGTGGGCAAACCACCCACTGGAGAGACTTTGAGACTGTGGCTTTGCACTCCCCAGGATACCTCAATGGACATGGAGCCCCCTCGTGGAGCTGGCGTCGTGGACTCATCCGACTGAGGTTCCCCCCTTCCCTTTCCCCTGAGGTGCCTGTTTTATTTCAATCTGATGCCCCTGCGGTGTTCTC